>NW_006159879.1:2205052-2206412 GCF_000334495.1 Tupaia belangeri chinensis
ACCCCAGCAGGCGTGGCGCCCTCGGACAGCCAGTTCATCAGCACAGACAGCAGCGCCCTGAGACACTCACCGTAGACCCAAGAACGCCTGCACTAGTGTCTCGGGGTCTCTGGGAGCCACTAACGGGGCTTGAATGAGAAGACAGCTCTGCCCAGTCAGCATTCAAGGTCCACCCCATGACGATGTCCACCCCGAATATCACACCCAGAACCGATTCACAGAACCCCTTCCTGAGAGTTCTCTCGGCAGGGAAAGGAGAGACGGGCCTGAGGGCCTGCTCACGGGAGGGCTGGGGAAGGTGGAGCCTGAGCAGACCATGCCAGACGGGCATGAGGGAGGTGGCAAGGCCGACGGATGCTGGAGGCGCCCTGGGGAAGGGATGTCGTCCCTGGAGATGCAGATTGGGTGAGTGACGCACTGTGAGGGGACAGGAAGATGCTGTGTGGACGAAATGCACGGAGCTGGGAGACAGGGCTAGAGTCTGCCGCCCTGGGCTCCTATCCCGTCTGCAACACTCCCTGAGGCTGGTGTGGAGAGAGACCTGGGCGGGAGTCGCCAGTCTGCTGCTGGTGAGAGGGAGGCATGCAGGGAGCCGGGAGGACTCCAGGCGGGTGGAGGCAGCTGCAGGTGCGATTGGCTCGCTGAGTTGTGCTTCTAGACCAGGCAGGTCATGTGGGATACTCAGAGTGGGACCTGACCACACAGAGAGCCCGTGGGCTGCATTCCAGACAGAGTGTGAAGTGATGGTGAGGCAGGCAATTCCCTGCTGGGCAGCTTCCCCACCAGGTTGGGGCTCTTGGGACTCCCCTTTCCGTAGCCATGGGGACCCCAAGCAGGGCTCTTGTCCCCTTTAGTAGGGGCTTTGATGGCACGACTGAGTTGTGCTTCTAGACCAGGCAGGTCACGTGGGACACTCAGAGTGGGACCTGGCCACACAGAGAGCCCGTGGGCTGCACTCCAGACAGAGTGTGAAGTGATGGTGAGGCAGGCAATTCCCTGCCGGGCAGCTTCCCCACCAGGTCGGGGCTCTTGGGACTCCCCTTTCCGTAGCCACCAGGACCCCAAGCAGGGCTTTTGTCCCCTTTAGTAGGGGCTTTGATGGCACGTGCCTCGACAGCCATCCAATGCGCTCCATGCAAACGGAGAGGGCCGACTTCTCACTTCACCATCAGCACGCAGACAGCACCCCCTGAGCCCCTGCCGGGTCAGCATCGAGAACAATGCCACGAGAGAGAGCGGCCAGCAGGGGTGACCTGGAGTGACGGCCTTGGGTCCATAGCAGCTGACTGCACCTCAGCCCCTTCCTCTGCGGTCTCCTCCTCTCCCCCGTGTGTATCCACCTCCACCGCTCCCTCAGCAC
>NW_006159879.1:2208307-2214001 GCF_000334495.1 Tupaia belangeri chinensis
AGCACACCACCCAGAGGACGTGGTCAGAGCACACCACCCAGAGGATGTGGTCAGAGCACACCACCCAGAGGACATGATCAGAGCACACCACGCAGCGGACACGTGGTCAGAGCACACCAAGTAGTGGACATGGTCAGAGCACACCAGGCAGTGGGCACATGGTCAGAGCATACTATGCAGTGGACGTGGTCAGAGCACACCACCCAGCGGACATGGTCAGAGCACACCTCTCAGCGGACGAGTGGTCAGAGCACACCACCCAGTGGATGCGTGGTCAGAGCACACCGTTCAGTGGACATGTGGTCAGAAGACACCAGAGCACACCAGGCAGCAGAAGCGTGGTCAGAGCACACCAGGCAGTGGACGCGTGGTCAGAGCACACCGCTCAGCAGAAGCGTGGTCAGAGCACACTGCTCAGTGGACATGGTCAGAGCATTCTCTTACTCCGAACAGCTGGGTGAGGAGCTGGAGGCCAGGCCCCAGGGAGGACAGATGCTGCCTGCTCCGGACAGCACCATCAGGAGCGATCACGTGGGTCTACAGCAGGACGTCTCTCTGTGGCAACGGGGACTTGACACACCCTGCCGACACCACGGCACCTGTGCGTCAGCCACAGCAGACACATAGTCAGAGCAGCCTGGCAACCTGGAGAGACGCAGAAGGTGGAAATACAGTGTTACGATCTGGTGTCCGCTGCCAAACTCCTCCGATTAAGAAAGGAATTTAAATATGTGTATGTATTGGGACGTGTTATTCTACGCAAAATGTGCCGTGACTTTTCCGACGACCTAGTACACAGACGTAAATACAAGCCGCCTGACTGGCTTTCGTTGTCAGTTTCGGGCCAACCAACGTGCATTTTCAAAAGTGGTTGCTGTTGCATTTTTCTGTTCATTCATATATCCCTCAGCTCTGGAACTTCTGTCTGGCTCATTTTTGTGGCGTCTGCATTTGCCAGACTCTGCACTGACCGAGCTCGCCGAGCCCCTCAGAACAGTGAGCGAAGTTTCGGCCGTCATAGCCCTCCGGGCCCCTGGAGTCCTGACCGGCTCTCTGCAGACATGGTCCCCTCCAGGGTCCTGACTGGTGGGAGCAGTCGCCATCTCCCCACCACGGTCTAAGCACACCCTGACCTCGCCGTGTGCATTCGTGTCGCCCCTCAGGTCTCTCTGGGTAGGAAATAGTCAAGATGGTTTTTCTTGTCTTGCCCCTGTAGTGCCAGGAGTGGGGAGCGCCCTGCTGTTCCATTAGGGGGCCCGAGTGTCCACGTGCCCTGGTGGGGTTGAGCCTGCTGGGGGCGAGATGCTAACACGCAGTATAAGACGAAGAGAAGCACGCCGCCAGATCAGAGCACGTGCTGAGGACGTGGGGTGCAAGTCACCCGTGGCCTAAGCATGAAGGTTAGAAGTCCGAAATATTGAAGTTACTATAGCTACAAAAATTCGCTAATGAAAACGCAATATAAAAATCAGCAAGTTATGACATCAAAAATACAAAGTGTTAGAAGGCAGCAAAAGCACAGATTGTTTTCAGGCTGTGAGCTCTAGACAACAATGGAGCAGTGGCAACCGTTACTGTAGATTGCCACTTCTTGCAGCCCTCGCGACCACCGCGGAGCCACAAACCAGGAGGCACAAAAGACAAGGGGAAGGGACCAAAGCGAAGTAGCGCCATCGCCATGGCGAATGGCAAAGCAGGCCGCAAGAGAAGGAGCGCAGAGCTTCGGAAGGCTGAAACGAAGTGGAGGCTGGGACTGGGCCCTGCCCACCAGCCCCGCCCTCCAGGCCCCCCGAGGTGGTGCAGCGGGTGGTCGCTGCTGGAGGGAGCAAGTGCACATGTCCTCTGGCAGTTAAAATAAATAAATACTAAAAACATAAAATACTTAGGAGTATGTTTAACCAAAGAAGTAAAACATTTGTACCCTAAAAACTGTAAACCTTGATTAAAGAAACTGAAGGAAACGCAAATACCTAGAAGGAGAGCCTGCGTCCATGAGTCGGTAAACCTGTATTACCACAGGGGTCTGCACCGTCGGTACAAGGGCCCTATCACACACAGTGATGTTTCTCACAGAAATAAAAAAAGTACAAAGATTTACATCTTACCGCAGAAGAACCCACATGGCCAATGCATTAATGAGCAGGCCGGACAAAGCCGGGCACACACGTCCTGATTTAAAGCACTTACAAAATCCATCGCAGCTGGGACAGTGTGTCCTGGCTCACAGCCTGGGGAGTGGAGTAGAGAAATAAACCCACGGATGACTCTCAATGAATGCTCACCAAAGGCACCAAGAACGCACGATGGGAGAGGGCAGGGTCTTCGATAAGCAGTGCTGGGACCTGAGTTTCCCACGTAACAAACACGACTTGAACATGGGACTTGAAACCATAAGCTCTTTAGAAAGAAGGATGGGGGCAGCCAGCAGACGGTGCGGTGGGTACGTTGCTGGGCTCCCATGTGGCCCACCGCAGTTGGAGACCTAGACCCGGCAGTTTGAAAATCCTCCGGGCGCGTGTGTGTGCAAGCCCAGGACCCCTGCTGGAGAATGGAGGAGGGGCTGCGGCGTGGCCAACCCCTGGGAGTGATTCTCACTTTCCCTCCCTCTGTCTCTCTCCGGTGAGCGCACACGCCCAATGGCAGAAACCTCTCAAAGACAGACATGGGTCTCGCCGGTGAGTCTGCGGACATTACACAAGCACAGGCAACGAGGTGGACAAACCGGAAGAAACAAGAAAGGGACTGCATCAAACCAGCCAGCTTCTGAACAGCAAGGGCAGCAATGAGGGGCGGCTGCCCACTGCAGGCCAGGGGCCAGCACCACAGACGTGGCCCACAGCCGTGAGGTCCCAGATCCATAAGGACTCACAAGCCCAACCGAAGACCTCAGCTGACGAGCGTGCGAAGGGCCTGGGGAGCCATTTTGCTAAAGAAAACCTGTGACAGCCTAGAGATGCGTGGAAGCTGTTCGACATGATGTGAAGGGAAGGGACGGGGGCCTCGTGCTGTGGGGTGACGCCGGCGCAGGGAGCCAGACCCCCACGGCTCACATGCTGGCCCTGAGGGCTTCAAGCACACACCTGGTGGCTTCGAGAAACGAGACGTGGAGGGAAAGGACTGCACAGCGGCCACACCTCGTTGGGGTTGCTTGCTCTCGCCCTCACTCTCGCTCTCTCGTTCTCTCTCTCTCTTGCAAGCACACGACACTCTTGCCAGGAAAAAGGAAGGAAAACGAGGCCAGCCCCCGAGCATCACGGCTGAAGGAAGTGGGTCCCTCACGGCTGGCCACGGCTTGGATCTCTGCCCCAGAAGCTTGAAAAACACAGCAGGTCCCAAATCCCCAAGAGACAGAGGAAAGAGGCAAAGAACCGAGGCCGGACCCAGTCCACAGGGTGCCCTCCCCACTCCAGCACGCACGTCCTCTAGCAATTAACGAGAAATGAGGGAGCGGGCTGCAGGGAGGCACGCTGTTTCCGTAACCGGCCCCGCCAGCAGGCACCAGTGAGAACTTCCTCCTTTCCTGGTAAGCATTCATGAGGGCTCAGCCTGCACGCGCCAGACACCTCCCCAGCTGCCCTGCTGGGAGTCGCAACGCCCAGCCACAGTGCAGACAGACAGGTAACTGGCAGACAGACAGCTGGAGGTGGCAGAGAGATGCAGAGAGATACACAGCTGAGGATTAAATGCCTGAAAGGAGGAACTCACCTCTCACAGCTGCTGGCTGGCCTATGGCGCGGGGCTGAGCGAGTCGAGCCAGCACGGGAAGGCCAGTCCCTCGGCCTCACTTTCACGTGGGACCAGAAGAGTTGAACTCAGGGAAACCACCAGGCAAAGCGGGCAGGAAACGGGCAAGGCCGGTCATGGGACCGAGCGTTGGTTCTGAGTCCTCGAGATGCTGCTCAGGACTCTGACTGTGGTCAGGAGTATGAGCTTGGTGTCACCGAGTGCATCTGGAGCGTTTTCAGCATGCACGGGTGGGAGGGACAAGGCTGACCGGGTGCTCGTTTGATGACGCACGGGTGTCAGATCCTCACGTCAGACACCTTCAACACGCGTGCTGCTTGTCAAGTACCCTCAGTAAGGCGGGGAGAGTGGCAGTAAATGTTCCACAGCACCAGCCTTGGCCGGCCTCCGTCACATGTGAGTCCAGCATCGGCCTCTCCTGGTCTCTGTGGAGTCGGTGGCAAACCTTGCCAGGCTGGCTGCAGCAACAACGTAGAGGCCCCATGTGGGACTCAGCATCTCGAAACAGACATGAAATAAGAGCCCGGGCCTGGTGGTGCACCCAGGACAGCGCGACCCAGGGAGCCCATCCCACGTGGGAGGTGCCGGCCCAGGCCCAAGACCTCCCAGAGCCTGCACGCCCAGGCCTGCCCAGCACCGGGCGGCCAAGCTGGAGCTGCCAGGTAGGCGCGTGTCCTCGCTCCCCCGTGCAGACACTGCACCGCCTCCTCACAGAGAAGGGGACCCCAAGGGGCAGGTGCGTTTTCAACGTCATAAACCTGCATCGTGGCTGCTGGTGGCCACCCCTGGCATTTCGGCAAGTGTTTCAGAGAAGGGCCTTCAGATCATCCTCCTTGGCCTCACTGGGACCCTCCAGAACATATTTTCCATGATCCTCTTCCATCTCCCTCTCTGCTTCCTGGAAGGAAAGTGTGAAGTGACACCCACCTCGGCCACATTCGCTTGGACCACACGTCTCCTTCCACAACTGAGTCACCCACGAGCACGCATCCCACTGAAGGCAATGGCTTAAAGCCACTACGTCAACCCACAAGCCACTTCCGTCCTTTGTGTGAGGGTTGACGTAGCGACGACCACGGCTACACAGCAGCTGCGTGTCTGGAGGGCAGGTCAGGAAGGCGTGGCCCAGTGGAACCTGGCGTTTTGTGTAAACTGTACTCAGGCATCTGAGAAGCACACCTTTCATCAGCAAATCCGCAACTCACGTGCGTGGCGCCTCTCTCCCTCGGCCACATGGGCCGACCTTACTTGTGGTCAGAGCCGGACCTGGGCAAACGACAGCTGTGGCGCAAGCCCACACCTCCACAAACCTCCATGCGTGGTGGTCCTGGTGACCCCAGTCCCACAGCGGAGTCGGTGCCGAGGCAGGACTGACTCATCGGGCGCCGGCCCCTCAGTGACTGTCGTGGCTGCACGGCGTGAGTTGCAGGTGGGGGAATGAGTGCCAGCACCGAGTGCCACGGCAGGGAGAGCATGACTGTCCATGCTGCAGGAGCCGCCTGATGGGCTAGGTCCAGGTTGAGCCCTTGGGGGTGCCAGCCTCCCCTTTCACGGAGGTGCCGAGGCCAGCAGGCGTCGTGCTGCCAGCTGCAACCTTCTAGGACAGCCTCCCCAGAGGGGCAGGAGAGGAGAGGCGGCCTCTGTGGGCCGCAGGAAGGTGTCACTATTGGCAGTGCCATCACCCGGTAGGAGCTGACGTCCTGCGGTCACTGACTGCTGCCGTGACCGCGAGGGTTAGCGGGCGTGTCCAAGGTTGCTGTCACTGCTGCCACAGCGACGTGCCGGCCCTGGGTCCCGTACTCTGGCTCTTACCTACAGCTGTTGCCGGGAAGCTTCACTCCTGCCTGGGCCTCATGTCATGTCCAGGGGCTTTCAGACGCTCAGGTGAGTCCCTGTGACCCCCACGCTGGGCTGTTAGCCCTGCTTCCCTGAAAGGCAGAGGAGCCTCGC
>NW_006159879.1:2214658-2217622 GCF_000334495.1 Tupaia belangeri chinensis
CTCCTTGTCCCGAGAAAGAGTAAACTTTGGGGCAAACTCCCTCCCCCACAGCCTGGCGGCACACAGGGACGGAGCAGCCAGCGACGTTTGCTATTCCGGAAGAAGCCAGGAGCCAGGGCATGCGAGGACAGCCCTCAGGGTCTTTTTAAAGCTTATTTCACTGTTCTTTTTTTTTTTTTTCATGAGCAAGAGAGATAAAAAGAGACAGAGAGACAGGCACTGCCAAAAGAATCTGGAACCTCAGTCCACCCCTGAGCCAGCCCAGACCGCGGGCGCTGGCATGGCACACTCGGAAGGTCTGTGGGCGCCAGCCTGGAGCACCCTGCCCTTCGGCCCGGCGGCCTCTCCGAGCGGTGTGCGTTCTATCTCTGTATCGCGCCCACGCTCTGTCACATGCCAACACGAGGGCCCTAGAGGAAGTAAGCACCAGCCTCTGGTCCCCCACTGGCACGGCACTTCAGGGCCGGCTCCCCAACATGTGCGTGGTGACCTGCAAGATCCAGGCAGGTATTGGGATGTGCGAGGGGGCCACGGCTAGCTACGGGAAGGCGGGACGGAAGTGCGTTAATCCACCTGCTTTTTCACGGTGCGTGACTGCACGGACTCTTTGAAGACCTCTAGTCGTTCTTTTACATGTCATGGGAAACATCCGTCTGGAGTGATGGCCACCCCCGGTTGTTCTACACTATCTACAGTACAAGCAAAGGGTTCTGACCCCTGCCATACGTATTGATGCCAGTCACGAGGGCCCTTCCTTATCCAGACCCCAAACAAGCCGGAGAGGAGAGCTGTCAGTCGGGCTACGTTCACATTGAGAGCCTGCATTCATCTGGAGGTGGTGAGCAGGCTGGCAGAGCATGGAGAGGTGCTGACATGCTCACGGCCACGCACACTCAGGACACGGTGCTGACACACTCGCAGCCATGCACATGCAGGACACAGGGCTGACACGCTCACGGCCACTCACACGCAGGACATGGTGCTGACACACTCGCAGCCATGCACACACAGGACACGGTGCTGACACGCTCGCAGCCACTCACACGCAGGACATGATGCTGACACACTCGCAGCCATGCACATGCAGGACATAGGGCCGACACGCTTGCGGCCACACACACGCAGGACATGGTGCTGACACACTCGCAGCCATGCACACGCAGGACACGGTGCTGACACACTCGCAACCATGCACACACAGGACACGGTGCTGACACGCTTGCGGCCACAGTGAGGAGTGAGGTTGGGGGCACCCTCGGGCATGCTACGTCAGTGTGGGAGGGGCCCTCAGGACCTCCCTGGATGCTGAGAAGTGTGCTGAGGTCTCCTGGGCTCCTTGGGTTGGGACTCGGTGGGTGTGACTCTCCACGGGACACCAGACTCACCTGAAGGGTGATGAGGCAGGCCTGCCCTCCTCTCCTGCAAAGGTCCCATCAGACATTGCCAGCATGTGTTGGCATGTATCAACCACATGTCAGCCATGTGTCGGCCACATGTCACCAAGTTTTGGCAGACAAGCAAGCACTCGGGCTGATCGGCAAACATCTGGGAAGTGGTGAATGAGGAATGCACTAGGTGGCCGTAGCCTGTCCACTGTGGCCGGCCCTGGCACCTGGCGTGGCGTGGAGCAGTGGTGGGTGGACGGTGCGTGTGGGAGTGGAATCCCGGGCCACGCTCCGCGAGGGCAGGCTGCACTCCCAGGGGAGGCTCTCCGTGGTGCAGGCTGAGCGGCTGCAGGTGTGGATTTCCGGACCCACAGCCACGTCCGAGCTTCTGACATGGGGGCAGCTCCCCACCATCACAGAACCCTTACTCAGTTGTGGGCGGCACTTGGCCGACAGCTCCGTCTGCTGTATGTTTTACTGATGCAGCTGAGGGACACATAGGTAAGTCAAGATTAAGTAGGTAAGCCACATCAGATTTAAAACTTGATTCAATCCTCTAATTAAAGAGTCAAGAATTAAGTACTTATGTTGGAGCCCACGGGGGAGCAGATGCCATTTCACTCTCTGCATTTTACTAAAGTGGAGCCGAAACTCCGGGCACGGTGATCGCGGCCGTCCTGTTCCTGCCGACCCGGTGATTCCAGAACACCTGCGTGTAGGTGGGGGCTAGGACGCTCGTGTTTGGACGCAGGGGTGGGGGTGGAAACGGCGAGGACAAGAAGGGCAGGAAACCGTCCGTGTGGGGTGGAAGGGCCAGCTCCAGGGAGGACGAGGGACAACGGACCACGGACGTGCAGGACATACACAGACCCAGGGCCCTGTGGGCAGACGTGGGGGCCCGCGGACCTGGGCCTCGCAGCACGTTTGGCTGACTCTCGGCCCCTGAGGTGAAGAAGGGCTGCAGAAGAGCTTAGCGTGAGAGAAGGCGGGACCCGCTCCGAACCCGGTGGGCGCCCTCTCCCTTCAAGCTGGGCTCTCAGCCCGGACCCCCAGTGGCCCAGCACTCAGGTACATGGGTCTGGGTCCCTTTGCTCCCCCACCCCCCGCCCCCTCCTCCTCTCCCTCCCTGCCCCTTGTCCTGGCTCCCTCCTCCTCTCCTGCCCCCACGCCTGCTCTCCTTGGCCGCACCCCCATCAAACAAACCATCTCCCAGGGGACTGCTCGGTGCTGCGGGGCTTGGGCCCAGAGCGGCCTGGGCCAGCGGAGAGCTGGACAGCACCCTGCACTTCTGTCAGCCAAGGAGCAGGAAGCCCAGCCGCAAGCACACTTCCTGGAGCTGCCATTAAACCTCAATTACCTTTTCTCCAGAGGAGCACTTCACAGCGTCCAGCATCCAGTAAGCTCCACGGGGCGAGCAGTCCCTCCCCTGCCGGTCATTCCCTTCCCTGCGGGAGGGAGGGGGTCTGAGCAGCCCCACCCTGAGCTTGTTCTTACAGAGGCTGTGGGAGGCCCGCAGCAGCCGAGACCAGGCCGTGTCCACATGGCTCCCCGACCCCACGCTTCCCCCAGCGCCCTCCAA
>NW_006159879.1:2218066-2218499 GCF_000334495.1 Tupaia belangeri chinensis
GGGAAGAGCGCGGAGGGAAGACCCCGGGTGCCGGGCCGGGTGGAGGTGACTACAGATTTAAAAGGGCCCTGTGGGGAGGTCAGGGCAGTCCCTCCAGCCCTGGAGAGTTGTCCCTGCCATGGAGCGATGGCTGTCTCTGTGGAGGTGAAGGTTTGGGGTTCAGGTGCGACGCCTGAGCCATGGGTACCCCTGTGCAGTGCAGGGCTGAGGCTCTGAGCAGGTGGCCCTGAGTGGCCTTCCTAGGACGGAGATGAGGAAGAGGTGAAATTCCCACCACCCTCTGCTCACCAGTAGTCTGTTCATTCCAGATTGTGCCTGGCAGTTGCCAAGCCTGACATCTGAGCAACAACCCACGTCACTCAGAGAAGCAGAGGCCAACGGGTCCCTGGCCTTGGCTGTTAGTGCCACCTCACCGATCGAGCCCACCTTACAC
>NW_006159879.1:2218811-2226307 GCF_000334495.1 Tupaia belangeri chinensis
GGGGCCCACAGTGTCCCGTGGCCAGGTCCAGAGTGCTCCATGGTCGGGTCCAGAGTGTCCCATGGATGGGTCCAGAGTGTCCTGTGGCTGGGTCGAGAGTGCCCCATGGCCAGGTCCACAGAGTCCCATGGCTAGGTCCATACTGCCCCATAGCTGGGTCCAGAGTATCCCATGGCTGGGCCCACAGTGTCCCGTGGCTGGGTCCAGAGTGCCCCGTGGCCAGGTCCACAGTGCCCCGTGGCTGGGTCCAGGCGCTGTCTGTGTCCCTGTGCAGGAGGACGTGCTGCCTGTGATGCCCGGTGCTGCCCCTCTCGTACCTTCCACACCAGTTGCCTCCTGCCGGCGGGATCCCTCGGGTCCGACCTGAGCTCCCAGACACTGCAGTGGCCTCGGTCGGTGCAGGTACGTGGAGCTGCCATCGCGCCCTCCTAGCCAGGTCTGCAGAGGCCAGAGGTGTGAAGCTGTGTGGTCACCACTGCAGATTCTGCAGCTTCCTACCCGTGCTCACTGGAACCACAGTGCCCGGTAGATGTGCTCGTGGCTCTTCTGGCTACTGCTGTGAAATTCATTCCCTGAATTCTTCGGTGAGGGCTGTCCGGGAGTTTTAATTGGCACAAATGATGCAGGTGCATGTCCTTTACAAGGTGTGTGTGCTGTGTCAGAACAGCACAGAGATCGCGCCCCCGGAACTGGGTGTCCTTGTGCTGGGTGCTGCAGCAGAGACTTGCAGAACAGCCTTGGTGGGCTGAGACGGAAAGAGCCACGGAGCCCAGGGAGGCCACGCTGCTTCTGCTCAGCAGCCCCGTCGAAGACAGCAGGGCCAGGGTGGCGCGGCCCCACACACCGCCAATCCCAGTAACTCACCGGGCCAGCTTCCCGAGCCCTGGGCCTGCCGGCACTGATACTGTGTGTGGCCGGGCTGGGCAAAGGCCCCACAGTTGTGTGCTCGCTGCTCCATCCCAGGCTCATTCGCTGCTGCTTTCGTGCACATCTGACGCAGAGTTCTTCCTAACCTTCTCGTGTGCGTATTTTTTCAGTTGTGGGGTCAGGGTTGGTGCATCTCAGTCACGTGGGCATGGAGGGTAGTGAAGGGAAGTCCACGCCCCCGGCAGTGCCTGGTCCCCAGAGCTGCTTGTCGGTGCCTTGATGAACACACGTCTCTGAACTGCGTGGTGCACCCGAGCTCTGCCTGCTGCTGAGACATGACTCAGGTCCTCACAGTGTCACCTCGTCACGTGACCTCGTCGGCTGGCCTCCCTGTCTGCGATGGGGCCGTGGGCTCCCGGGATGAAACGGCACACCTCTTCACCTCTGCGTTCCCTTACCATGCACTCACAGAACAAGTCCTCGGGTAGTCACGGTACTGCAGTGGCCAATGGCGCTTCTAGAAGCTTCTGATCTTGGGATGTCCTGGGAACTACTGCGTCCCACGGATATGGTGCACTGAAGGCCTCAGAGACACCAACGATGTCGGTTACTCTGTCCAAAGCCAAGTACTTCAGTCCTTCATTTCTCGAAGCTGCTCAGCGTTGCACCGTGAGGGCCTCGTGGCCAGGAGACACACGTGCAGCTGCATGTCAGGTCAGCACCTCCTGAGGGGCTGCTGTGGCTTGCAGGGCACGTCAGCAGTCCTCCAGAGCCCCGAGAAGAGCTGCGTCTCCGGCTGCCAACCTTCTCACCCACTCACAGCTCCCAGGGCCAGGCCTTTCGCACACACAGAGCAGACGCCCACAGGACCTCCAGCACACCCAGCTTCCCGAGCCCTGGGCCTGCCGGCACTGATACTGTGTGTGGCCGGGTTGGGCAAAGTCCCCACAGCGTGGTCCCGTTGTGTGCTCGCTGCTCCATCCCAGGCTCATTCGCTGCTGCTTTCGTGCACATCTGACGCAGAGTTCTTCCTAACCTTCTCGTGTGCGTATTTTTTCAGTTGTGGGGTCAGGGTTGGTGCATCTCAGCCACGTGGGCATGGAGGGTAGTGAAGGGAAGTCCACGCCCCCTGCAGTGCCTGGTCCCCAGAGCTGCTTGTCGGTGCCTTGATGAACACATGTCTCGGAACTGTGTGGTGCACCCGAGCTCTGCCTGCTGCTGACACACGGCTCAGGTCCTCACAGTGTCACCTCGTCACGTGTCTCTCCTAAAATAAATAACCAAATAGCCTGCCTCTTCCTGGGCTGTGTTTGGATCACACCGTTTTGAGTGGGATGAAGTTGTGAGTGGTGGCTGAGAGCACTTACTCCAACGGTGGGGTTAGGAGGTGGAGCCCACAGGTGTTCTCTGGGCCCTTGGGGCGGCCCCGGCTGAGTCCCGGAGGGTGTCAGAGAAAAGGGACAACACGCAGACGTGGACACAGACAGACCGCCCCCAGCTCTAGCCGCGTGGTGCCCTGTGCCTCTGTGAACTCCCGAGAGACCCTCACCAGACAGCACTTGCCCCGCGGCCCTGAGCCCACAATAGCCCGGTTCCTGTAACTTGCTGGGTCAGGTGTTTCTGCTGACGGCCTCGCAGACTGAGACGGCCGCGTCCCAAGCCGGCACCGGGGTCTATGGGGCAGAAAACAAAACCTGGCTGAGACAGTGCGGTCAGCGTGTTCCCCTCACCGCCCTCCACATGGAAAATCACCGAACCCTTGTAAATGAAGCGGGCAGGAGCTTCGAGGAGCTGAGTTCAGATGGAGTGGTCATGCTAGAAGGTCCACGGGCAGCAGGGGCTGGCCTGTGGGTGGCAAGTCCCAGGTTCCCAGCCAGCTGAGCCCTGCGACGTGGCCAGGGGCTGCTCGCCAGGACCAGGCACGTGTCCCCCGGGGCCTGCTCTGCCTCCGACACGGCACTGCCGGTGAGCGAGCACTGGGCCTCAGGATGGCCCGCACAGCGGAGCTGCTCGGAGACCAGTGTGGTGTTCTGAAGTTCACTCGCCTCTGCTCCGTGGCTCCGTGGAGCCGTTCTACTGCTATTTATTTGGTGGGAAAACATACTCCACCACTTTCTCCTCCAGCGTTGTGACAGCGTGGCCGACAAAAACTGGGCCCATTCCGTGTGCACAGCGTGATGCGTGACACGCGCACGCCTGGCACAATGACCGTCGGCTGAGGGGCATGCCACCACCTCTCAGGCTCTTTGCATGTGTCTGTGGCGAGAACAGGGCTCCCTCCGTAGACGCTGTCCTTCACCGCAATCGTGCAGTGCCTCAGGTCTCAGGACTCATCCATCTGTGTGTGACGCTATCCCTGTGCCTGGTCCCCGTCTCACAGCCCATCTCTGCACTCTGGGCTCTCCTTGAGTTGACCCGCGTGCAAGCGAGACGGGGAGGAGTCGCCTTCCATGCTGGGCTTAGTTACTGAGTATGCTGTGCTCCGGGTTCACCCGTGTTGGCGCCAATGGTGGGATTCTCGCTGCCGAAGGCCTGCCAGGCCCTGCTATGTGTACAGAACACTGTTTTGTGGTTTTCTTTTTTTTTTTTTGGAAAGGTTTTTGCTAAAGGGTGGTGCGGCCCGCCGGAGGGCAGGAGGAGACAGGGAGACAGAAAGCGAGAAATCACCCCCCCCAGGGGGGATGGCCATGCCGCAATCCCTTCTCCATTCTGCTCCTCCACTCTCCTCTCAGGATCTTGGGCACGCACGCACACACACCCGGCATGGGTTTTAAGCCACAAGGTCCGGGACTCGAACCACGGTCAGCTATATGGGGGTCCAGCGACATAGCCACCACATTAACTGCTGGTCCCCAGACCCCAGTTTTATGCACCCTCTCTGTCAGCTGTTCGCTGCCCCATGCAGAGGGCCCCAAGTGCACCGCGCCCCCTTTCTAGCCTTTTCTGTTTGGTGCCTGTGCTTTTAGTGTTACATCCAAGAAATAGCCCCACACCAAAGTCGCGAGGCTCCCCTGGTATTTCTGGAGTTTACCATTTCCGTCCCCGTGTTCCAGCCTTCGCTTTGACCGGACCGTGGGCACGGCACAGGTCCAGTTTTGTTCTTCTGCACCAGCCAGCTCCCCAGATCGCTTACTGGAGAGACCGTTCTCTCCCCGTCTTTGTGTTCCCGACGCCGCTGCAGGGATCCGTCGACCGTAAGTGCGTGGGTTTGTTTCCAGACTCTGTCCTGCCCCACCGGCTGTCTGTCTGCGTTTGGCCAGTGCTGCCTGGGTGCTGTGGTCTGTAACTCGCGAACTGGGAGGCGCGACACCTCCGGCTCTGCTCTTATTGGCTAATACTGTCTTCACATTGGGGTCTTCGTGGCTCCATACAGGCTTGGGGTTGTCTTCCTACGTACGTGAGAATGTCAGTGGGACATTCAGTGGCACAAACAGTTCAACAACGCTCTTTTTAACCGCGAGCACAGGTTCCAGTCCCGCGTGTGCGGCATGTCTCACAGTTTTCGTGCCTGAGTCCCGCGCCTCCCTCCCCGTCGGGCCTGTCCCTGCCTCTGAGCACTCGCGGAGGTGTTTCTGTGTCTGGGTTGTGGCTTACACTAAGGTTTCCGTGGGGGGAGAGCACCAGACGCTGGCACCACAGGCCATGCGGGAACCAAGTGCTTTCAGGTTTTATTGAACTTTGTCATATAACCCAAAAACTCACTTTTTAAAATTATCACCTTGTCCTTGGTAAAGGCTGAAGTGCAATCCTGGCACATCAGGGGCCTGCACTGTCGCTCCACGGGTGGGGACCTGCCTCCCAGGTGCCTGGCTGCCTTAACTCTGACCCCACCTCCGTGAAGGTCGAAAAGAAGGAGAGAACCAGGAGTGTTCTTGGAGTTTCTAAATCCCTGAATTTTTCCTTCTTTATGTTTTTATGTGTATTCTGAAGTATAATGTCTGAAAGAGGGCCAAATGCCAGCTAAAGCCACGTCCATCTGCAACAGAGACACGCCGTTCACAGGAGCCTGTGTCTGGGAATGAAAGCTGGGGTCAGTAACGGTCACATTTTCGTGCTAAAAAATAACCTCAAGAACTAAATGACAAGCAGATTGAAGGCAGTGGGTGAAGTTCACAATTACAATCTTTATTTCTTCAACAGAACCATGCACATTTGGTTTTTAAGAGAAGAAAAAGCATTACAGAAGTTACTTTATCTGAGCCAAAGATACTGGTTTTCACTCTAACAATGAAATTTTATTAATCTGGTTTTAGACCACTGTATACAAAAGTATACCCTAAAGTCAAAATACTAATTTAACAACTCAAGTTTTTACTTTGTTTTTAGTTGTCCAAACAGCCTGAGCCCTCCGGCTGGTTTACTAAGTTTGAAAACAAGCCAGTCTCTTTAGAAGAATGTCTTCCTCCGGGAGCGCACGGCTCAGAGATCGGGAACGGGCCAGGGCGGCCTTCCACCTCTCACGCCTGAGCCTGAGCATGCCCAAGTTTGAAACGAGGGCAAGACGTACCATGAGCTGAGTGCCGGGAGCTGGCTGGGGTGCCTCGTCTGAGACACTGACCCGATGGCTACCAGGTCATCAGAACTAATTCATGGTCTGTGGAAGGAACTACTGAGCAGTGAAGCCATGTGTCCTTAGAGGACACATCTGAGCCCAGCCTGTCACGTGGTGGGTGAGGCAGCTGAGTCCCACATGGCCGACTAAGTAGTTTGAGGAGCAGTGAGCCCTGGACACGTGAAGCCATGTGTCCTCTAAGGCATCTGAGCCCAGCCTGTCACGTGGTGGGTGAAGCAGCTGAGTCCCACATGGCCGACTAAGTAGTTTGAGTCCCAGACCCAGAGGCTTGAAAAATACACTGGGCACGCTTGCACCTCCAGAATCCCAAAAGGAGAACGGAGGAGAAGGGAGTGTGGTGACTGTCCCTCTAGGGGCTGCTCTCTCTCATGTTCTCTTTCTGTCTCTGTCTGGCAAACACACATGTCCTACAGCAGGGGAAAATAATAATAATGATGAAAAGGTTTTTTAAATGCCGTCTAGTGGCTACACAGTGTGCAGATGACCCATGAGGGCCAGAGGAGGAGCAGCTTGGACACAGTCCCTTCAGCACAGAGAGGCTGTCCCTGGGCCCTGGACCGCAGGCAGGGCTGCTTGTGACATGCCCAGGAGACCCTGAGCACCCCACACCCACTGTCCTCAGACCGATGAGAAACGACAGTATTTTTCACTTTCGTAGTAACAGAGTGAGAAACAGAATTCTGAAAGGGGAACAATAAGATTTCAGAGTGCAGAGATTTTAAGACACGTCACAAATTGGAGCGATTCCATAATTTATCTAAAAATCATTTGGCCTAATAAAATTTGCTGGTCTGAGAAAACTGCAAAGCCCGTCTCAGCGAGCCCCCGGCCAGCGCAGCACGAACAGCCCCAACCGCATCTGTCTAGACCGGCTTTTGGACAGCAGGACTCGGGAGGTTGGCGAGGATCCACAGGCAATGGTCCTGCCACGGCGTCGGTGTGTGGTCCCTCACAGGGGAGCACACTGCGGTTTGTTAGGGCTTTGTAATTAAATCGAATCTCAGAATATGCTGAGCCAAAGAGCCATGTGTGTGAAAATACGAAGGCTCAGGGAGAGTGACGCTGGTGGCTGTTAGGGCCACTGACGCCTGGGACAGCAGGAACAGGGTGCTCCGTCTCCCTGCAGCGCTCTGCTTTCCAGCCCTAACTGCTTGGCACCCGCCGGGCCCTTGTGCGAGAGGGACCTGTGGGCGAGTGCACGGCAGCAGCAGTGGGGCTCAGCTGCCGGTCGGCCACGGGAAGGAGGCAGGCCTGCAGAGGAGAAGCCCTTCTCCCTCTGCTCTAAGCTCATAATGGGGCAGACATTGCAGTCGGAGCCCAGATCTCTGAGAAGAAAGTGACCCATGTGACCGTAAGCCCTAAGGGACAGCAGGACTCGCCAGTGTGCACGGAAGGGAGCTGGCAGGGAGCACCAGTTCGGTACACTCAGGCCTGCGGCCCAGAACACCCTGAAATGTGGCAGGAGTGCGAGGAAGAACAGCCCTATAGCTGCCAGAGGAGAGAACCCGTGCTCGGCTGGCGGCTAGAGGCCCACGTCCCAGAGCCCGAGAGGCCGTGGACGGCACAGAGGGTGCAGGAGCACGAGGGCCTTAGAAACGCTCAGGAGCTGAGGAGGCAGCTGATGGCCAGGCCAGGCGTGCTCGTGCGCGGGGCCTGGACGGGCAGCGTCAGGGTCGTAACAGTGCCCCACTGCCCACGGCAGGAGTTTCCAATGCATTTACTCCGCTTCTTAAGGTCATAGTTCTGTCCTGTTTCTCATTCGCTGTCCCCAGGGTATGTCCTGCAGCAACAGCAGCTTTCTTTTCTTTTCCTTTTTTTTTTTTTTTTTGCTAAAGGGCATGTGTGTTCAGCAGAGACAGAGACAGAGAGAAGGAGTGAGCACACACAGCAGACGGCCGTACTGCAAGGCTCTCCTCCACAGTCAGCGGGCGAGGCCCAGTCCCTTCACCGCACACCCACACTCAGGCTGTCATGGAGCTCGTGGTCTCAGCCCCTCTCAACAGCCCCCATTGTTCTTTCCACAGATTACCCCCACTAGGACTGCCGTCCCCAGTGC
>NW_006159879.1:2227974-2233538 GCF_000334495.1 Tupaia belangeri chinensis
TCTGCAACCACCGGCGTCTTTTTTTTTTTTTTTTTTTTTTTTTTTTTTTGCTAAAGGGCATGTGTGTTCAGCAGAGACAGAGAGAGGGAGTGAGCACACCCAGCAGACGGCCGTACTGCAAGGCTCTCCTCCACCTCTCCTTTCGAGGTTTCGGGCAGGCGCACGCGTGCATCCCGTGTGTTCCAAGCTGTGTACCTAGGACGGGACCCACACAGTCAGCGGGCGAGGCCCAGTCCCTTCACCGCACACCCACACTCAGGCTGTCATGGAGCTCGTGGTCTCAGCCCCTCTCAACAGCCCCCATTGTTCTTTCCACAGATTCCCCCCACTAGGACTGCCGTCACCAGTGCACCTGTCCAGGCAGGCGAGCCACCCCCTTTACTTTAACCCCAGCTCCAGTTCCCACCTCCACAAAGGCTGTCCACTGTTGTTTGGCAAGGGCCACCTGAAGTCTAACAGGACAGCTAGCCCTTCCCTGGGCAGGAGCTTGCCTGGGTGCATTTGCTCTGTTTTGCAATAGCAACAACAGATCTCAGTGGCTCAAAACCACAGGTTTCTTATCTATGCTGCATGCAGCCACGGCGACCTGAAGCTCCGCTCTGGCTCTGGGCTGTCTCTGTTCTGAGATGCAAGGTGAAGACACATCCCTCATTCAGCCTGATCATGGGGAGAAGTGAAAGTTTATGAGAAGAGAACAAAAAATCAACCAACCATGAACTGACTTAAGGATTCTCTCTGTAAGTAATACAAGTCAAATCCAATAACCGGGGGCCGGCCTGGGGTAAGCGTGGTGTTCCACAGAGCTGCCCAGATGGAGTCCTGGCTCTGTCTCCTGAGTACACTGGCCCCTGTGCCTCTGATGGGGGCTGGCTGAAGTTGCAGTGGATTGCAGTGTCACGAACCTATGGAGGGTATTATCTCTGTCTTTATGTCTCTCTCTCTTTCTCTATCTCTGTTTCTGTCTTTCTTGCTCATGAAAGAAAGAAATCAATAAAATTTTGAAAGTGGTTAAGGTGGGTGGATTCCACACGGCTGACTACGGTTCAAGCACTGGACCTGGTGGCTTGAAAAGCATGATGGGCATATGTGTGTGACCAAAATCCCAAGAGAAGAAATGGAGAAGAGATTGCAATGTGGCCATTCCCCTGGAGGGTGATTTCTCTCTCTCTCTCTCTCTCTCTCTCTCTCTCTCTCTGTCTATCCTGGCAAGTGCACATGCCTTATAGCAAACAAAAACAAAATCCAAAACAAAACCTGATATTCACAGAGCAGGAAATCTTCTGGCAGGGAGAAATTCAACATGAAAATGAGGCCAGACAATTTGATGGCATGAAAATACACTTGACCACTCTAACAACTAAAAATTTTAAATCTAGCTGCTCTAAGAAGGGAGAGAAGAGGGACCAGCAGTTAGCGTAATGGCTATGTCACTGGACTCCCATGTAGTCGACTGTGGTTCTAGTCCCGGACCCAGCGGCTTAAACTCACGCCAGGCATGTGTGCACACGTGCCCAAGATCCCGAGAGGAGAATGGAGGAAAAGGGATTGCAGCGTGACCATCCCCCCTGGGGTGTGATTTCTTGCTTTCTGTCTCGCTCTGTCTTTCTGGTGAGAGCACGCATCCTATAACAAAAACCTCTCCAAAAAAAAAGAAAGAAAGAAAGAAAGAAAGAAAGACAAGGAGAGAAAGACAGAATAATGAAGTAACTAATTGAAATTCACTAGGACCCTGGTCGGGCTGGTCCAGGCAGGGCTCCATGGCAGGGCTCCACCCCCACAGCGTTGTAAAACCTGGGCAGTGGCCCTGATGATTTCTGGATTGCCATCAGGATCGTCCCTTTTCTTGAGGAGAACATACATCCAAAGCCTTCCTTCATTTCGTCCTCTTCCTTCTGTTTTCTTTCATCCCAGCTGGCAGTATTCCTGTTGGCACAGTCCCTCTCAATTCCCCAGTTCAGCTGAGGTGACTCAGTTGGGCTGTGGCTCACACACACTAACTCCTTTTTCAAAATGTTGGTTCCATGCATTCTCAGCTATACCTTCTGAAAACACGTTTTCATTTTTGGCAACACAGACAAGGTAAGAATTTTAAAAATCTTTAAAATCTTGGGCCAGCTGGTGTATGGCACTTAAAACAGATGGATCCCACATGGTCCACTGAACAGTTCAAGTCCCAGAACTGGAGGCTTGAAAAATGCACTAGGCATGTGTGCTCAAAGTCCTGGGAGGAGTGGAAGAGAAGGTACTGTGGTATGGCCGTCCTCCCTGGGGCTTTCTCATCTTCCTCTCCCTACCCCTCTCCCTTTGTCTGTCTCTCCAATGAGTGCACATGCCCTGTAGCAAATTTAAAAATAAATAAATAAATAAACAGAAGCTTAAATCTTTAAACTCTGGGAAATTTGTTTTTGTTCTGTTTGCTTGTTTAAGCTTGTCTTCAATTTATTCCTCTTTTCTAGCCCTTGATTAGGTTGATGCAAAAGGAATTGCAGTTTTGCCCTGTTGAGATCTGGTGTTTAATATTAGACACATTCTTGAGTAAATGCGGTTATGCCATGCATCATTTTAATTCATATTTCTCTCTTTAAGGTTTTCTTTTTTTTAGAGAGAGGGTTTTTTGCTATATGGTGTGTGCTCTTGCCAGAGAGAGACAGAGACAGAAAGTGAGAAATCACTCCCCAGGGAGGATGGCCACTCTGCAGTCCATTCTCTTCTTGGGATTCTGGGCACACGCGCACATGTTTCCAGCGTGAGGCTTCAGTCACCGGGTCTGGTACTCGAACCATGGTTGACTACATGGGAGCCCAGCAATGTAACTATTTTGCCATCTGCTGGCCCCTCTTTATACTTTCCTACTAGTGACTTTTTGCTTGCTATTTATTGTATATGTATTTTAGATTATGGAAATTATGTTAGACCAAAAGCAAATCCAAGCGATTTTCATGTCCTAATTCAAAACGGGTCATTAACGGCACATTGGCCCAGGGCCTGCTAATAGAGCAGTGGGGGTTCAAGAAGTTTTGCAAAGGAGTTGAGAGCCTTGAAGGTGAGTCAAGGCCAGCCATGGGAAGCTGACAAGGACCAGCTGAGAGCCATCAAAGCTGAGCCTCTCACTGCGTGAGAAGTTGCCAAAGAGCGTCATCCACCTTCCCATGACTGCTCAGCACTCGGGACAGATTAGAACGGTGAGGAAGCTATGCTGAAAATCCAAAGCATCGTCTCTTTGGAACGTCATCTTCTCTTATTCTATCCAACAAGGAATCGTTTCCTGATCGGATTGTGACATAACAGACAGTAGGTGCTGTACCACAAGCAGTGATGGCCAGCTCATGGCCGGGCCAAGAGGAGGCTCCGAAGCACCTCTCAAAATCAGACTTGCACCCAGAGAGGGTCCTGGCCACTGGGGGAGGCCGATCCATTGATAGCTTCAGAATCCCAGCGAAGCCGTTCCACCTAAGTGTGCTCACAAGTCGATGTGCAGCCCCCAAAACTGCACCTGCAGCCGGTGGTAGAAAGGTCCAGTTTGTCTCCATGGTCATGTGATCCCATGTCACACAGCAGTGCTTCAGACTGAACGACTGGGCCACGAAGTTGCCCTCACCCGCCACACTCGCCCAACCGCTCGCCAGCCCACCGCCGCATCTTGAAGCACCTCAGCGAGTTTTTGCAGGGAAAAGGCTTCCACGACAGCAGGAGGCAGGGGATGCTCTCCAGGAGTTCGTCAACTCCCGAAACACAGAGGTTTATGCTCCAGGAATAAACTACCTTATTTCTCATTGGCAAAAACGTGTTGATAGTAACCACTCCTATTTTGATTAGTCAAGATGTGTCTGAGCCTAGTTACGATTTAAAACCGCGAGTGCTCTTGCACCAACCTCTGCACTGTGCAATACTTGGGCGACTCTGAGCAGACAGGAGGGGCCAGGTTGCTCCTACAACACTTCGCTTAGCAAGCTTGTCAGCCAGAGGTGGCTTCTTCACTGCAAGCGTTCCTACCCACGACCGCTAGCACACTCAGCTCTGACAAGTCGTTGCCACTTCATGGCAGGAGCCACCTTTTCTCCGCTGTGCGGTACATTGTGGGAAGTCCCTCATTTTCATCTGAGACCTCATCCAGACAACCTCTACTGTCTGCATTTCTAGAACAGTCCGTTCCTGACTGTCTCTGCATTGTCCAAAATGGCACGGCCTCTCTACAGCAGTCTCTCACCGAGGCCCCTCACACTGCCCTCCGCCGTGCTCAGCAGAGCCCCCTTCTCTTCATGTCTGCCTCTCGTGGGCGTCCGTGCCAGCTAGCTGTCGGGTCCTGTGGAATAAAAGCAGTCGGCCTCAGCTGTTCGCGGGGGCCGTCGGGGTTAACTCTGTAAGTGTGGATGTTTGGCTCAGTTGACAGAGCCCCTCAGGAACCAGGGAGATAAACATGATGAACAGGGGTCAGAAATCCCGTGAAATGAGAGGCTCAGGAAGGCGGGTTTGTCCAAGGTCCCAGTGCTTTGCCCGACTGCCCTGCAGTGTTTCCTGTCACTACAGGGACACGAGAAATAAAGCAAACGAGCCATGTGTCAAGGACCATCCAACTCAACACCGCACGCACACACGTGCCACCAACCAGTTCAGTCTGAACGCCGTCCACGTCCGGGTAACTGGCAGGTGAAATTCTGCACTTACCTTAACAACCAAGTAAGCTTTTCTTTGAAGGGAGAGACTTTGTTACAAAATAGCATTCTGGCACACCACTTAAGGAAGTTCAAGGGAATCAACACTATTACCAAATATTTTCAGCTAGAACTACCTGGTGAACCTCCCTCCAGACCCCCGTTCTAGAACAATCTCAGACTCTGGAGTCTGAGTTCTCCTCGTCAATATCTGCATTGTCCAGAAGACAGAATAAGCACAAAGAGGTTAGGTCAAACACCCGAAACCACAAACCTAGGAAGTAGCAAAGCCAGGATTCCAACCCAGTCCACAGGATGCCAACACCTATGCTTCCCCACCGTGCCACACCTTAACCCAGGCTGAGCAGTCCTCCTCCACACGGATCTCCAAGCAGAACAGTCCCCTGGCCCAGGGAACCAGTGTGGACATCTGTCACCACCATAGGCTGAGGTGTGAGGCCGCAGGGCACGGCAGCGTCTCAGGTCCTGAGACAAGGACCTCAGGCCAAACTCCCGGGGCCAGTGCTGCGGTGTGCGAGGGGCGAGCACCATGCGTCCCCACGCTCTCGGTCAGCTGCTATCTGAACGAAGGCACAGACGTTTGTAGAATGTTCCAAGGTCGTGACTCTTAGAAACAGCGCTTCAGCATGCAGCTCTTGCCAGGGTTGATCTGCCTTCTGTACCCCAACTGTACTGTCCATGAAGCGAAGAACTCGCTGTGGGAAATTACCACTTTCGTCTATAAGGATGTTGATTTTGAGAGGCTGCAGTTATTGTTCTGGGCCCGCTCAAGTAAACGCAGTGCCGAAGTGGGGCGGGGAGCGCGACGAGCAAAGCGCCCGCACACGCAGAAGACGGCGGCCGCCTGCTGCGGTGTGCGGGGGGGGGGGGGGGGGCAGTGCCATTGAGGGC
>NW_006159879.1:2237516-2238124 GCF_000334495.1 Tupaia belangeri chinensis
CATCTGTCACCACCATAGGCTGAGGTGTGAGGCCGCAGGGCACGGCAGCGTCTCAGGTCCTGAGACAAGGACCTCAGGCCAAACTCCCGGGGCCAGTGCTGCGGTGTGCGAGGGGCGAGCACCATGCGTCCCCACGCTCTCGGTCAGCTGCTATCTGAACGAAGGCACAGACGTTTGTAGAATGTTCCAAGGTCGTGACTCTTAGAAACAGCGCTTCAGCATGCAGCTCTTGCCAGGGTTGATCTGCCTTCTGTACCCCAACTGTACTGTCCATGAAGCGAAGAACTCGCTGTGGGAAATTACCACTTTCGTCTATAAGGATGTTGATTTTGAGAGGCTGCAGTTATTGTTCTGGGCCCGCTCAAGTAAACGCAGTGCCGAAGTGGGGCGGGGAGCGCGACGAGCAAAGCGCCCGCACACGCAGAAGACGGCGGCCGCCTGCTGCGGTGTGCGGGGAGGGGGGGGGGCGCATTTCCATGTAGGGACGATCCATGTGATGTGTGCGGGGCGTGTTTCCATGTAGGGACGATCCATGCGACGTGTGCGGGGCATGTTTCCGTGTAGAGAAGGTCCATGCGACGTGTGTGGGGCATGTTTCTGTGTAGGGA
>NW_006159879.1:2238613-2248494 GCF_000334495.1 Tupaia belangeri chinensis
CCATGTGACGTGTGCGGGGCGTGTTTCTGTGTAGTGATGATCCATTCTGTATACTGTGAAGATGTACAGTGATTAAATGTTAAAAGAAATCTAAAAAATAGAATTTTTGAGAAAACACGATGCTGAAGATTACCTGCTTTGTAACAGACACATTAAAATCTGCCCTGACCAACTCCTGGCAGCACCAGAACTCTCCTGAAACCAACATTTACCGGGCCAGTCCATAGACCCGGCCTGACGGTTCTGAAATTGCAAGGGTGTGAGGATCGGGAGCCTCCCCAGGGCCCAGTAACTCACAGTAACTGACCCCGCAGACAGGAAACCCACTCGCCTTACGAGAGCCCATAACAGGGCCCACCTGTGGTGTGGCGCTAAGGCAGCCGGATCCCACGTGGCAGCCTGAGCAGTTCGAAACCCAGGCCCAGCAGCTTAGAGAACATGCTGCCTGTGTGTGCTCAAAATCCCAGAGGAAGGTGAAGGGACTGCAGTGTGACCAAGGCCCTCGGGGTGAGTTTCGCACTTTCCCTCTCTCCCTATCTCACTCGGTCTCTCTCTGGCAAGTGCATGCGTCCTATAGCAAAAGTGAAAAAGAAAACGAGAGAACATAGATGAACCCCAGGCCCAGCAGCTTAGAGAACATGCTGCCTGTGTGTGCTCAAAATCCCAGAGGAAGGTGAAGGGACTGCAGTGTGACCAAGGCCCTCGGGGTGAGTTTCGCACTTTCCCTCTCTCCCTATCTCACTCGGTCTCTCTCTGGCAAGTGCATGCGTCCTATAGCAAAAGTGAAAAAGAAAACGAGAGAACATAGATGAACAATAAAACCAGGAGACAAAACGAGAATAAAACAAGAACTTCAATAAAGAGGTAGAAAACATCTTAAAAATCCTGAGGCTGAAGGATGCACTGATCTCGAAAGATCGATGGTGTTTCGACAGCACACTGCGTGGAGCAAAAGGATGAGGGGCCTGAGAAAGGTCACTCGAAATCGCCCATCCGGAGGAGAAAAGAGAAACCCGGAAAGGAGCAGGGTCTGTGGGGACTGCCGGCACCACCGCTAGGCTCATCCAAGTGAGGCAGGAGGAGACAGATGAAGGCACAGGAGACGTGTGGGTTTAAAAGTGGTAGCTGGAGCTTTTTAAGAGGTTGTTGCCTTAGGGCATGTGGGCTTACTGGGGGGAGAGAGAGGCCATGAGAGGGAACGTGAGTCCTCACCCCGGGGTGGTCACGCCGTAATCGCTTCTCATTCTCCTCCTGGGACCTTCAGCACACACGCAAACTCCTGGAGTTTGAAGCCACGACATCCGGAACGCGAACCGTGGCTGGCCGTGCGGGAGTGCTGGCCCTGGAAGCTGAGAATGTGTAAACCAGGGGAAGGTACCAGCCTCTGGGTACATGGGACAGCTTCCCGGGGATGTACCAACCTCCAGGCAGGGGACAGCTCCCAGGGGACATATCAACCCCCAAGTACTGGGGACAGCTCCCATGGGACCCAGGGGACGTACCAACCTCTAGGCACCTGGAGGGGGACAGCTCCCAGGGGATGTACCAACCTCCAGGCACAGGGGACAGCTCCCAGGGGGACGGAACAGCTCCCAAATAAATTCAACACAAAGAAGAGTTCACCGAGATCCCTGGTAATCGGACTGTCACTCATCGAAGTCGAAGAGAGAATGTTGAAGACAGGTAGCCCCGTGGTGCTGCTCGTGCATTTCTCACACGGACTGTGATTCACACAAAGTTGCGGTGCTGGTCCTGCATTTCTCACAGGACCTCTGCACGTCAGGACAGACTGTGATTTACACAAAGTTGTGAGAGCAAGGAAAGAAAGGAAGAAGGGGGACGACTGACACAGCAGATTCTACCCAGCAAAGCTATCCTTCGGAAATAAGAGACGAATAGAGGTTTTCCCAGCTAAACAGAGCGGGGGCAGTCGGTCACCACGGGGGCAGTCTGCAGGAGTGCAGGCTGGGAGTCCGCCAGTTAGAGAGCTGCAGACACGTGTGCTGGATCCAGAATAGTCTACTACTGCAGTGGAGGCGAGCAAGACATGTGTAACGTATTACTAATACGTGTAACTGCTTATCGATGGGCCGCAATGCTAGCAGTGTAGACCTTCATGGGTCAGCAGGTGGTATGGTAGTTACACGCTAGGTTCCCACATGGTCCACTGCGATTTGTGCCCAGATCTGGTTGCTTGAAAATCACGCCAGGTGTGCGTGGGCACCCAAAGTCCCGAGGGGAGAATGGAGGAAAAGGGATTGCAGCGTGGCCATCCCCCCGGGGGGGCGTCTCACTTTCTCTCTCTCTTTCTCTGATGAGCTCACATTCCCATGGCAAAAACAAACAAAAACGAAATGTAGACCGTGACATCAGAAGCGTCAGATGTAGGTGAGAGAAAGTGACGGTACTGCTTTAGTGTGCAATAAAAATTATTATCGATTTAAAGTGCACCAAATGCAACTAGACCATATTTTATGTAAGCCCGTGGTCACCACGAAACAAAGCCTACAGCAGAGTCACAGGAGAGAGGCCGGAGGAGTGGAGGATAAATGCAGAGAAGCGTCAGCTCACGAAGGAAGGCAACACCTACAAACCTCCTGTCATGCTGGTACGAGGGCCGCGACCAATCCCCACGGAGGGTGGCCCCAGCGCCAAGAGGGCCAACGGCTGTTACACGCATCCGGTGAAGCTGCACAAGATCGCTGACCCTTGGCCATTTCTATGTCACAAATTCAAATGAGATAGCCTCAACTCTGTGGTTTTAATATTACTGCAGTGTTGTTATTAAGTAAAATTCCTGTTCTTGTATATGCTTCCTTTCATATTTTGTGTTGTTTACATTAAGTACTAAATCCCTATTTTCTAAGTCACTATCAAGTCTAATCTTTTTCTTCTTGAAATTTGCATTAATATTTTTAGTTTACAAATAACTTATTGTCTTGTTTATTTAATATTTTATGACTTTCACTCTTTTTTTTTTTGAGAGGTTTTTGCTATAGGGCACATGCACTTGCCAGACAGACAGAGAGAGACATAGAGACAGAAAGCGAGAAATCACCCCCCAGAGGGGATGGCCACACTGCAATCCCTTCTCCTCCATTCTCCTCTCGGGATCTTGGGCACACATGCACACACACCCGGTCTGGGACGCAACCTGCGGTCAACTACGTGGGAGTCCAACGACATAGCCATTACGCTAACTGCTGGTCCCGACTTTCACTCTTTTAAAGCTCTATTCTCTAGCTCTAATTCATCTTTTATTTGTTATTTCATTTAATTAATTTGGTTTCTGATAATCTTGAAGCAGAGTCAAAAAGTTAAGACTGAGTGACGTTTGCAGAGCACAGACATGGGCTCTGAGAAGCTCCCATCTGCAGCTGGCTCTCACACCTGTCTCTTACCAAAAATTGGAGATGATAAAAAAAATAAACAAAATCCCCCTTTCCCATTTTCAAGATGGTAGTTTAAAAAGTAGAGAAGCCAGGTACAAAGGCGAAGAACCTGAGACAAAGAGGCTGATGCCAGAGACAAGGTCACAAACGGCGACCCCAGGGCTAGAGAGCCCAAGGCGGAGAAGCCCTGGGGCCAACAGGTGGTGTGGTGGTTGGGGCACTGGATTCCCACCTGGCTGACCGCAGTTCGAGTCCTGACCTGGTGGCTGGCTTTCTCTCTCTGATGAGTACAGGTGCCTTATAGCAAATTAAATATATAAAGGAATACTAAATAAGTGAACTAAAATAAATACATTTAAAAAGAAAGAAGGGAAGCCCCCACTGAGCCTAAACTCCACCCTAGAACGAGGACTCGGCGTCACTCCCACTCTGCCATGCCCCTCGGAAGGCCGGGTCCCAGAGGAAGCACTTGGCCCTGGATCCAGGATTGCAAAGAAGATGGCTCTTGCCACCGTCGCTAAGCCAGTTAGTGGTGGCAGGAATGGTGGAACCCGGGTGGTCACACGTCACAAGAGGCCCAGGGGTCGTCCCACTGAAGACGTGCCTCGAAGGCTGTGGCGCCCGGGTAGAAGCCCCTCGGTCTGCACAGGAGGAAGCCACGAGCCAGCCTCACTGCCCGTCCTCCCTGACCGTCTGCACTGGGCGCCTCTGGGAGAGCGTGGCTCTCCTGGGGCCGTGGAGCAGTGGCCTGCCACTTGTGACTGGACCCCTGGTTCCCAACGGAGTTCCACTGCATGGAACACAGCAGAGATGTGTCACCACCACCTCCACGAAACTGAAAGCAGCAATGAAAAACCCTGTGCCCTCGCTGACGCGGACTTCAGGGAACAGCAGCTGCGGGAGCCCCGAGGCCAGGAAGGTGAGATCTCCGGCACGGGGAGAAAGATGGAGTGCAGAGCACATGAGGTGATGGGAAAGCCATGGACTCGCAGATTCGACCAAAATCCAAGCCATTCCTCAGCTCCTCGACCACTGCGACGGAGGCTGCCCTTCGTGATGGGGCGTGTCCTCACAGATGGGCGAGGATAAACCGACCTGCGGTGAAGGGTCAGCGAAAGAGGCCTTTGTGACAGCAAGCCTGGCCGGAGCCGCCTGCGGGCCTGCCCTGCGCCCTCCCCTCAGCCTGCCACCTCCACACCGGAAGTGCTGCCCGGCCCCCGGGGTCCGTCCTCAGGCTGCCCGCTGCTCAAGACCAGGAGTGCAGACCGAGCATCACCAGCGCTGAGCCGCAGGGCGCCATGTCAGGGTCCCTGGAGGTTGGCTGCCCCACCTCGGCCGCAGCCCTCCATGGCCCCAGGCTCAGGACCAGCCGCAGCGCCCTGGGCTCCTGTCTCCTGTACCCAGACCCAAGCTGGCAGTCAGCCCCACTTCGAGAGGGTGCGCAGAAGCCGGCCCACTGCTCCCAGCTCAGGGGAGCCACCCACCTGTCCTCTGGCCTCAGGACCAGTCACGCGGCGGCCAAGTCATGAAGGTGGGGTGACGTCGGGGCTGGCCCCTCAGTCGCGCTCCTTCCTCGATGTCTGTGAAGTGAGCAGCTCAGTGCTAGAGACCCCGCCGGCCCCACCGTGCACACGGCTGCAGGAAGTGGGCCCCTCCTCTCCTGGACGATGCAGAGAGCAAACAGCAGGCAGGAAACTGAGAGCCGCGGAGGCCGGCCCAGGCCAGCCCTGCCTGGTGAGTCCCTGGCCCTGCCCGGCTGGGTCCTCATCGATCAGGCTCGGAGGGTGTTTGCTCCAGGGCTAACGTACTGATGGAGCTAATGGCCATCAGGAGCCCACTCACGTCACGGCTCTGGGCGCTGTCTGTCGTGCAGAAGCGACATCCCGGCGTGGAGCCATTGGCCAAGGACGTGGCCAGAGGGGGCGCCTTTCCCCGGGGGTGGGAGGCGCTGGCACTGGGGCACTTCCAGGTCGAACAGTGGCTCCAAAAGATGGGAAAACTCAAAATTAGTAAATGCTTCATTATTAGCCAAAAAACTTAAGCTTTTCACTTTAACCACGTAATTGCAACTCGACTCATATATTTCTAAACCAAACTGCCTACTGTGTGCTATCCTTGAGTTTAACATTCGATGTCTGTGAGGTTCTGGAAAGACTTTGCCTGACTCCCCTCCCTCTGATACACTGAGTCGGGTTCGCTGACCCTGGGGGCCACGCAGTCACGTGTGCCCGCAGCCCCTCACGTCTGCTGCACGCATTTCCACGCAGAGGGCTTGTGGTCCTGAGGTGTTCTTTCTCCACGTCCGAGGTTGGAGCCCTGCCCTGCTGAGTAGGAGCACCCTGGTCAGCTTGCTGCGACTCTGAGCGCTCCGTCGTCCACGCTAAGTGTAGGTCATTTCCAGCCGTGACAAGAGTGGGAGCAGCAGGGTGTGGGGGCGCCGTACGTGCACAGTGCAGCTCTGCATTCCCTCGACGGAGAGATGAAACCGCAATGCAGAATTACAGCTTGGGCGAGTTAGGCATCGATTCACCAAATCATCCTCCAGACACTGAGATGTGGGGTCCGGGCTGAGACCTTGCTCCTTAGAATCCGTCTGCCACTCCCTGACGGCAAAGGCAGTGCTTCCTGCCCTCGCCCCACAGGGGTGGTCTTTTCAGAGGCTGACACTGTCAGGACATTGCTGAGAGGGAATCACACCTCACCTCACTCTCAGCTGTGCAGCAGGCTGAGCCCCCGCAGGACAGCGTGTGAGGGTGAGCGTGTGAGCGACTCCAGGTCCCGAACCCCGACAGCCCCCAGAGGACAGAGCGCGAGGGCATACTCCGACTCCGGGTCTCGAACTCCCACAGGCAGGAGCTCAGTAAGCTGCACTGAAGAGTGTGCCGTGAGTGTGGGCTGTGAGCGAGCGCGCTGCGACGTCTGCGATGGGGCTGTGGAACGTCAAGGCCCAGAGTTCCTGGCTCCTGCCTTGACAGGTGCGCGCCTTCTCGATCTCCAGCTCTCTGGCGTTTGGCTAGCCCTGTCCGCCACGGGGGGCGGTCGTGAGAATTCAGGGACAGCCTGGGGCTGGGAGCTGCGAGGGGTGGGAAGGCTCCAGGCGATGGCCACCTGCAAGGTTCTCTTCCATCTCACAGTGTGTCAGGGACAGTCCAAGGCTGACGGCGAATCTCCTAAAGCTAGAAAGAAATGCAGGAGGCAAATGCCAGGGAAGCGTGACGGGATGCTCAGGACACGGTAACTTTAACACGTTTATGTGCAATGTTGAAAGTATTTTTAGAACTGTGGCTGTTATTTCTTTTTAAATTCTTCTTTTGCTGTGGTGTCACACACACACTGTTGCGCCGCTTTAGCGTGTGCTCACTAGCATGATGGGCATTCTCGCGGTCTGACCTCACAGCCTGGCCCCAGAGCACTTCATCCTCCCGAACAGAAACTCAGCCGGTGACGGCCACACCTCTCCGCCCTCTCCCGACCTCGGCAACCAGAGTTCTCTGCCTCTTCCACTTGGACTCCCGGGACGTCGCAGGGTCGGCCGGTATTCTGGGCCTGGCTCGTCACGCTCTGCAGTGTCCTCTGGGGCTGTCTGCACCGAGGACCGCGCCAGGATTTCTTCTCCTTCGAGACTGAATGCTGCTTGAGCGGGTACTCCCCGCCCTGTGTCTGTCCATTACCCGCCAGGGGGCGTCTAGGGACTGGTCGTGGTGGAGGGCTGAGCACGGGCGGGCTCCAGGGCCCCTCAGTCCTGACTGTGCACCCAGGTGCACACACATGGCCGCTGGCCATGTGTGTGCTCGTCCTGCGGAGCCCAAAGCTGGTCCTCCAGTGGCCAGCGCCATCTTATTTCCCCCAGCGATGCGTGAGGGTCTGTTCTCCATGTCCTTCCAAGCCATGCTCTTTTCGGTCTGAGATGAGCTATCCGATGCTATGGGACTCGAACCATGGTTGACTACGCTGGAGTCCAGCAGTGTAACCACTATGCCATTGGCTGGTCCCCAAAAGGTTTCCATTTTAATCAGGTCTCATTTACCTATTTCTCTTTCGTTATCTGTGCTGTCGATGTCAGAGACTGTATGGTTCCCAACTTCGGGAAGCTTCCTCTGTGCTTTCTCTTGAGAATTCTATAGCTTTACCCTCACATTCAGGGCTTGGTCCCTCCGAGTTATCCCTACTCCGTGGCGCAGTCGCAAGTACCCAGCTTCATTCTTTTCCATGTGGATATCCAGTTTTCCCAACATCTTTTATTGAAATGATTGGCCTTATTTTTTATAAAGAATTATTTAATTGGGAACCAGCAGTTAGTGTAATGGCTATGTCGCTGGATTCCCACGTAGTCGACCGCGGTTTGTGTCCCAGACCCGGTGGCTTAAAACTCACGCCGGGCGCATGTGCGTGCGTGCCCAAGATCCCGAGAGGAGAATGGAGGAGAAGGGATTGTGGCGTGACCATCCCCCCTGGGGGGTGATTTCTCGCTTTCTGTCTCTATGTCTCTCTCTGTCTGTCTGGCGAGCGCACGCGCCCTACAGTGAAAATCTCTCCAAAAAAAAAAAAGAGAATTATTTAATTTTACTTATCTTTTTGTTTAATTGCTACAGGGTGCACACACTCACCAGAGAGAGAGACAGAAACAAAGAGAAAGAGAGAGAGAGTGAGAAAGCAAGTCACCAGGTACAGGACTCAAACCATAGTCGGTCCTGTGGGAGTCCAGCACCTTAACCACCACGCCACCTGCTGGCCCCAGATTGGCCTTATTTTTTGTGTGTTTTCGACAAAAAGCATTGTTAAAGTTTTAAAATAATTTAAATCTTAATTTTAGTATTAAAACACAAAAATGTTACCACTCATGTGTACTTAATCCATGCTATGTCCCTACATGCGTGACATCGCATGTGTCTAAGTCCCACAAAAGCCCTGTGAAATTTCTCGCCACAAATACCTGTGTACCAGCCATTCCTATAAACCCTGGATTTGGCAGTGGGAGAAGAAAGCATGTGAAAACTCTGATTCTTTCTTTTTATTTTATTTTATTGGTTTATTATTATTTTTCAATTTGCCCAGAGAGACACAAAAAAAGAGAGAGAGGGGAGTGAGACAGTGAGCTGCCAGGTCCAGGACTTGAACCGTGATCAACCATGTGGGAATCTGGCACCTTAGCCACCATGCCACCCTCCAGCCCCAAACCCCCCATCCTTGACGGTTGATTCTAGCTGGGGAAACAGATCAACGAAGGCAGTGTGTAGACTTGTAGGTGATGGGTCTCCGGGGGACGTGTAGGAGAAAGGGCGGGCAGTGGGTCAGGCAGGGCCACGGTTTAAAATGTGAGGACTTTCTAAAGGCCAGGGTCTTGCTGTTTGCGTGGCTGAGTAGATTCCGCGGGGCGCATGTGCCACGCTGTCCATCCAGTCACCCGTTCGTGGCTCATGTCTCAGCGGTTGTGAATAACGCTGCGGTGAACATGGGTGTGCAAGGGTTTTCCAGCTGTGCGTTTCCCTGCCCGTTGGGCAGACGCCCAGGAGTGGGACTGCTGGGCGCCACGGCAGCTCTAGCTGTAGTCTCTGAGGAACCTCCACGTCGCGCTCCTCAGGGGCTCCCTCCGGCCAGCACTTCTCACTATGTGTTTCAATCTTGGCCGTTGTGGCTGGGTCGGGGTATCTCACTGTGGTTTTGACTGCATCCCCCTGTGATGAGGGAGGGTGAGCATTTTCCATGTGCTTTTTGGCTGTTCGTGTCTCCCCTGGAGAGTTCCCTGTTCAGCTCATTTTCCCTTCTTTTAGGGTAGGAAATAGGGGAAGGTGAGGGAGAGAATCCAGGGGGAAGAGAAAGAAGCAAAACATTTAAGAGACACAGAAGTGGAAAATGATCTGTCAATGATCACATGCACGGGAATGCCTTCGGCTGACCAATGTAGAGTGTCACGGCAGGTAAACGCCTTCGTGCACTGTAACGACACACAGTGCTGGAATGTAAAATAAACAATGAAGCTAAAAATTTTGGGGGGGGAGAGGTTTTTGCTATAAGGCACATGTGCTCCCCAGAAAGACAGAGAGAGACATAGAGACAGAAAGCGAGAAATCACCCCCCAGGGGGGATGACCATGCCGCAACCCTTTCTCCTCCATTCTCCTCTTGGGATCTTGGGCACGTACGCACACGCGCCCGGTGTGAGTTTAAGCCACCGGGTCCAGGACTTGCACCGTGGTCGACTACATGGGAGTCCAGTGACAAAGCTATTACGCTAACTGCTGGTCCCGAAGCTAAAATTTTTAATAAGATACAAGGACCAAGGTTCTAGAGGTGACTGGTGGGAGGGGAGCAGGTGGGGTGCTGTGAAGGTGGGTCGAGGACAAGGTCGGAGGGCAAGTGGGGTGGGGTGGAGAAAACCCTCAGGGCCAGGGAGGTGACCAGGAAACCTTCGGGGATAAGAACACTCACCCCACTTTGTGAGGATGGGCTGTGCCGTGGAGAGGCCCGTGCACAGGACACCCCCAGACTG
>NW_006159879.1:2248557-2263733 GCF_000334495.1 Tupaia belangeri chinensis
CGGCCCGCCCCCCGCCCCCTGCCCCTGCTGCTGCGTCAGGCCAAGCAGCCTGCCCCACGGAGCATGGTGGGCACTGCAGGACGGCCATGGTACAGTGCACGCTCACGTTCATCCACCCAGGGACATGCCTCTGTCCCCCGCTGTCCCCCAACCCCTTGCCAACTAGCCTGGATTTGCTCCTCAAAGGCCGTCCTGACTGCAGGGTCTTCACCAAACTCCTGGTGCCTCGAGCAGGCCACCTTCTTCCTGTGCTCATTATGGACCCTGCCCAGCTCTCTCCCTGTGGCGACCATGACCCTCCTCAGTGCAGAGGCCGGACCCCAGCCGCTGGCCCCATGCGTCCCACACCAGCTCTGCACAGGGGACACGGTGCTCCGAGTTGGTGCGGGACTCGGTGACACACGCTCCAACATACAACACACAAAGCAAGCCGACAGTCCAGGCCTGTCTGAACAGGAGTCTGGCGTCTATGTGGGATCACCATCGTCCACGCCAGCCCCTGTCCTTGCAGACTCATGTCCGGACTGCCAGCCCCTCCAGGTCAGAAGGTGCCTTGCTCACCTCTGGGGTCTCAGTCATTGCACAGGCCCTGGGGGTCCCGCGCCGCAGTGAGGGAGAGTGTGCGAGCCCAGGCGCGCGGTTTCTGTTAAGAGCTAACCCTTACATAAGGGCCGCAGTGCACGTGGCCCCGCATCCTAACGTGAGATTCTATTTCCTCACCGAGTCTGAAGTTCGCATTTTAGTCAGGGTGTGGTGAGGTCATGTCGGGTCTCAGCCCTTGCACAGGCCCTGGGGGTCCCGCACCGCAGTGAGGGAGAGTGTGCAAGCCCAGGCGCACGGTTTCTGTAAGAGCTAACCCTTACATAAGGGCCGCAGTGCACGTGGCCCCGCATCCTAACGTGAGATTCTATTTCCTCACCGAGTCTGAAGTTCGCATTTTAGTCAGGGTGTGGTGAGGTCATGTCAATTCGCTTTAGAAAGAGGTGGGAATGGGTCTATGGTCTGCTTCATAAGATAAATAGCTCGATGGATGCAGACCACCTGCCAGCCCTTGGCCGAAGGGCTGGCCCACTCTGCCTCTGAATCCCCGCCCCTTCTTGGACCTCGGATGCCCCTTGCACAAGGCAGACGTGGCCCGGCCGGCACCTCGGGTCCTGGGTGATCCTGAGACCCCAATTTCAGCACCGTGGAAACCAGGCAGTGCTGCCGTCGATGCGGTGCTGTGGGCTCCGGGCTAAGAGCGTTCTCTGGGCGCCTCCCGCTCCGTGTGGGCTGGAGGGTTCAGAGGCTCTTTCAAGTGAGGGATTCGAGTTTGTGGACTAATACCACATTAATTTGGGGAACAATGAAAGCATTTTTATTACATGTACTTTGAGCACTCGTAGACAAAAAATATATATGTACTGAAAGTAATTGAAACGGCCTCTGGCCTGCGGCTTTGTAGCTGCATCTCGGCTTAATCAAAGGCATCATTTGTTCGGCGAAGTCGCCGGCACTGGCAGCCTCAAAGGCAGGAAGGACCGCACCGCGGCAGGCTCAGCTGGGCCCCAGCCTGGGGGTTCTGGACGGGGGGCACCGCCCACGGGCCCGACTGCAGCCTTCGCTGCTGACGTTCTTGAGCGCTGTCTGGTCATACAGTGACATTTTAACTTTGATTTATTAATTTCCAAGAATTCTAAATATTTTTCTTACTTTGAAGTCAATTATATTTTTGAAATGTTAGATGATTCAGTTGTATTTTTCTGAAGTTATAAGTTTTCTGTATATTATGACAATTAACATTTTATGTAATGAATATGGACAGGTAAATATTTTGCTATTCCATTACTCATTGTTAAAACTGTTTTGATGTTTTGAAGATGTATTTTAAATTGTGAAATATATTAAATATTCATGTTGGTTATATAGAACTAAGTCCTAAGATGTAAGATTTACCAAAGATTAAAAACATAGGCTACTATTTCCTAAAGTATTTACTTACTAAAATTGAAAGTAAATGAATTAAATTTAAATACTTTATTTTATCCGAATTCCCGCGAGGGCCTACCGTTCCAGGTCTCTGGTTTACGTGAGCTGGTTTCTGCGTCTGGGATGGGACGAGGGCTCATTCCCCCTCTTCTGCGTGTGGGTACCCACTCTTCCCAGTCCCCTCACCTAAGGGACTGTCCTTCCCCAGTTGTTGGCACTTTGGTCAAACACTAACTGATCGTAAATATGCGGGTTTACTTCTGCACTCTCTAGTCTGCCCCTGGCCTACCTGGTGCTGACCCCGTGCTGTGGTGACGCTGTGTGTGGTGGCATTGAAAGTGGGTAGTGTGATGCCTCCAGCCTCGCTCTCTGCTCAAGAGTGCTTCTGCTACTCTGGATCTGTCGTGATTGCATGCAATTTGGGGGATCATTTTTTTCCATTGTTTTGAAAAGTATTATTGGTGTTTTGATAGAGATTAATGAAATCTATAGATTAAAAAAAATACTTTAGTGGAAAGAGCCATGACATCAGTCTAGACAATGATTCTTGCTATGACCCTAAAAATGAAATTGTTAGGCCAAAGAACCAGCAACTGAAAAAGAAATAGACTCGTGAGAGTGCCTTGGGTTAAAACTAAGACTGTGCACAGCGGAGAGAACAGTCAATAGAGTGAAGAGAACATCTATGGAGTGGGAGAAAATATTTGAACACCTTATATGTGGGCCACACTGTGTAGTGGGCCAATATCTAAAATACGTAAGGAACTCAAAAACTCAATAGCTGTGAATTAAAGACCAGTTTTAAAAAAACAGAATAGATATTTCTCAAAAGAAAGCACATGAAGCAGCAAGAAGCGTACAGAAGGAGCTTGGCCATCACTCAAGATGGGGGCGCAGAATGAACCACAGTGAGATGCCATTTCTCGGACCGGTGCTCCCGACGAGACCGAGGCCACAGTGCTGGGGAGGACGTGGGGAAGGGGAGCTCTGTGCACCGTTGAAAGGTGAATTAGAACAGCCACGATGGGAACCAGGATGGCGTTCCCTCACAGAGTCAGAAATGGAACGGCCTCGCGACCCAACGACCCACGGTGGACTCACATCAAAGACGAGGAGAGCGGGGCCTCAGGGGCAGGTCCGCACGGCCACGGCCACGGGGACACCCTGCGCAGCCCAGCCTCAGCACCCAGCTGAGTGTCCACAGGTGAGGGTGAGCGCTCGTGTGTGTGTGCATAGACACGCGTGCACACACACAGAAATGTGCAGTTATCTGTGATATGGAGCCAGACACTGTTCGGTCTTAACGAGAAAACGGAAGGAAGAAAACCCTGCACTTCCACACGTGTCTACCCTGGAGGAGGCCGTGGGAAAAGCCGCTCCGCGTGGTCCCTCCCTTCATACGTGGGCTCACGTATGAAATTCCTGAGTGAACAGCTGCGGTTACTGGGACGGGGTGGGTGGGAGATGTCGATGGGAAGGCAGCGACTCGGACAGGAGGAAGCAGCTCGGGAGCGCTACGGTGCGACTCGGTGGCTGCGGTTGGCAACGACGTGGACACACGCCACTGCTGAGGGTCCACGCTAAGTTCCTCAGCCAGGAATGTGCCGAGCACACCAGGACGGGCCGTCGGGCAGCCCGCGCGGCCTCCACTGCACAGCTGCGTCGACGCGCTGTACGGTGGCGTGCACAGGCTGCGTACGGTTTCCACTTTCCAATTAATTCATTTTAGAAACTTCAACAAAGTATAAAATAATTATTGAAAAATAGCCATATGAGGCAGAATGCGCACACACCGCTGGGCAAGACCGGCCCGTGCAAAGCCCTGGACTAGCTCCGGAGCCTGACAGACATGAGGACGATGCGGCCCCCCTCCAGTCAAGTTCAAAGCACTTCAAATGTTTTAAGCCAAAGTTCATAGGATGATAGATCAAGTGTTTATAGATAATTACCTAAAATGAAAGGAGACTAGATTATCTTGGATTGTCATCTATTACAGAAGAGAGCCCTTTTGGAAGATGTGATAAGGGCTTTTGCTCTCCAACGCTTTCAGGAGCATGTAAGGAAAACAGCACCAACCTGAAGAAAGTGGACGCGACTTCATGGGCGCGCACTGCAGTTTCTGAAAACCATCTCGGGAAAACACTGTTTTAGGAAACACATCATTTTTGATAAAACTCTGCATTATGAACACGGGCATGGCTGCAAGAGACCGTGACTTCTGTAAGCCGAGCGGTACCCGGACACCGACACTGAGGCTGAGGCTGACTCAGCTGGAGGCGTGGTGCGGGGAGGAAGCACACGGGTGAACGGTATGCCCTTCCAACATATGAAACAAAGACGTAATAAAATAATACACAGGAAACATTTAACTAGAACAAATATTTCAAAGCTAAATTTGATTATAAGTTACCATGAATTTTAAAAAGGAATACTGAGCTCACATTAAATCAGATTACCTATGTCTTTGTGGCTCATAAAAGAGGCCAGATAACAATGACAAATGTTTTGCTACTCTCCTTGAAACCTGTAAGTCTGGTACATATTTACTGCGCCATTACAGACGTGCTGGCCAGGAGCTGAAACAAAAACGCACTCCCCAACGCCTGTCTCCCCGGTGTGCTGTGCCCCTGCCGTGAGTGCTGAGAGCAAACACAGCCCGCAGTCCCCCACGCACTTCTCACTTCAGCCTTGACTTGAGCTCATCAAATAAAACTTCATTTAAGGGACATAACAGAAGTGCTAACGTTTGTCAGTTAGTGTTTCTTTTTTAATTTTTTGGAGAGGTTTTTGCTATAGGGCACGTGCGCTCACCAGACAGACAGAGAGAGACAGAGAGATAGAAAATGAGAAATCACTCCCCAGGGGGGATGGCCACGCCGCAATCCCTTCTCCTCCATTCTCCTCTCGGGATCTTGGGCACGCACGCACACGCGCCTGGTGGGAGTTTAAGCCACCGGGTCCGGGACTCGAACCACGGACTACTGGGAGTCCAGCGACATAGCCATTACGCTAACTGCTGGTCCCCAGTTAGTGTTTCTTTTAGCACATTGAACCCAATAGCACATTAAAAAGATGCACCATAAAGGGATGAGACAAAATCGTCTTTATCCCAGGGATGCAAGGTTAGGCCAACATGACAAAAATAAGTTAACATCATACGCCACATTGGCAAAAAAATTAAGCACATATAAACATCCAATAAACACAGCAATAATACCTGATGAACTTTAATGTCCTTTCTTGATAAGAAAAACTAGCAATAGAAAAGAATGTCGTTAACATCATATAGGACAACTGTGCCCGGTCAGCAGTTGATGGCAAATGCTGCCCAGTAGTATCAGGAACAGGACGAGGGTCCACATGGCTACTCGACATTGCGCTGGAATTAACAAGAGAAAGATAAGGCGCTCACACCTAATGAGGAATGAAGAAGTAAAACTACCTCTATTGGTAAATGATTCTATATATAGACAATCTCGTAGACTACACACACAAATAGACACTCTACTAGAACTAATGAAAAAAAAAACAACAACAACAAAGTTGCAGGATACAACACCAAGAACCGCACATAGATATCAGTTATGTTTCCATCAGTAAATAATCTGAAGGGCCGGCAGGTGGCATGGTGGCTGAGGGTGCTGGACTCCCACATGGCCAACTGTGGTTCAAGTCCTAGACCTGGTGGTTTTCTCTCTCTCTTGTCAAATTAAAAAATAAATAAGTAAATAAATAAAGTTAAATAGAATAAATAAATTCTTTAAAATAAATAAGTAAATAATCTGAAAAGGAAATTAGGAAAGCAATTCCTGGGGCCAGCGGGTGGCATGGTGGTTAAGGTGCTGGATTCCCACATGGTCAATTTGACGTGAGTCCCAGATCTGGAGGCTTTTTTTCTCACCTTCACCCTCTCTCTCTCTCTCCCCATGTGTGTGTGTCTCTGATCAAATTAAAATAATAATAACAAATGAACAAAATTAAGTAAAATAATCATTTTTTTAAAAAAATAAAACAATTCCATCTACTGTCACATCCAAAAGAATAAAATACCTAGAAATAAACTTAACCAAGAAAGAGAAAGACTCATGCCCTGAAATGACCAAATATTGGTGAAAGATATTAAAGAAGATGTAAGTAAACAAGACGCTATCCCATGTTCATGGATCAAAAGACTAAATATCAATATGACAATCCTTCCCAAAGCGATCTATACACTCCATGCAATCTCTATCAGAACACCAACTTCTACAGAAATGGAAAAGCTGATTCTCAAGTTCATATGGGACTGTAAGGAGCCCCAAAAGCCAAAGCAGTCTTGAAAAAGAAAAAAAAAAAAGTAGGAGGGCTCATACATCCCAATTTTAAGACTTATTGCACATCTACCACAATTAAAATTATTTGGTATGGCATAAGGATAGACTTAGACTAGTAGAATAGAACTAAGAGACCAGAAATACACCCAAACACCTATGGCCAAGTGATTTTCCATGAGATTACCAAAGCAATTCAATAGGAAAAGAACAGTTTTCTAATAAGTGATGCTGGGACAACTAGTTAACCTCATACAAAAAAAACAAAGTTAGAACCTACCTCTACCATAAAAAAAATCAACTCAAAATAGATCAGTGACCTCAACAGAAGAATGCAAACAATAAAATTCTTAGAATAAAACACAGAAGCAAATTTTCATGACTTAGATTTGACACAAAAAGAACTAGCAAAAAAATAGAGAAAGCTAACTTCTCAAACATTAAAATCTTTGAACGGCAAAGGGCGCTATAAAGAATGTGAAAAGAGGGGTCCAGCAGATGGTGTAATGGTTACATCATTGAACTCCCACGTACTTGACCGTGGTGTGTTCTGGACCTGGCAACTTAAAATCAAGCTGGGCACATGTGTGTGCATGCCCAAGATCCCAAGAGGAGAATGGAGAAGTTTTCGCAGCATGGCCATCCCCCCGGGGGGGGGGGATTTTTCCCCTTCTGTCTCTCTGGCAAGTGCACACACCCTATAGCAAAAATCTCTCTAAAGACATGTGAAAAGACAAACTACAGAATGGATAAAAATACTTACAAAACTACATATCTGATAAAGTTTTAACATCCAGAACATATAAATAACACTTCAAAAACAACAAGACAACACAATTTTTTAAAAAAGGGAAGTCCCTAAGGACGGTGTACAAATGGCCAGCCCACACAGGAAGCATCCCAGATGTCCATCAGGACAGTGGCCGGGAAAGTGTGGCATAGGCAGACACTGGAATGTTATTCCGTTGTTAAAAGGGACAGACACTGACGGGCTACGGTCGTGGATTCAACCCTGAGAACACGATGCCTAGCCAGAGACGTCAGGCAGGAGGGCTGTGCAGTATTTTAGTCCTTTTATACGATTTATCTAGAAGAGGCAGATCATGCAGACAAAAAGCAGATTACAGACTAGCAGGAGGGACCAGCAGGTGGCCTAATGGCTATGTTGCTGGACTCCCACGTAGTCGATCGTGGTTCGAGTGCCGGACCTGGTGGCTTAAACTCACACCAGGCACTTATGCATGCATGCCCAAGATCCCGAGAGGAGAATGGAGGAGAAGGGACTGTGGCGTGGCCATGCCCCCTGGGGGGGGTGATTTCTTGCTTTCTGTCTCTCTGTCTCTTTCTGTCTCTCTGGCGAGTGCACGCACCCTATGGCAAAAACCTCTCAAAAAAAAAGAAAGAAAGTCACATGTGCATATATGCCCAAGATTTCAGTAAGAGTGGAGAAGGGATTGCAGCATAGCAGTCCCTGGAGGGTGACTTCTCACCTGCTCACTGTCTCTGTCTCTCTCTGTCTCTCTCTCTGGTAAAGACACATGCCCTCTGGCAAAAACCTCTTTAAAAAGAAAAAAAAAAAGAAAAAAAAAAAAGACTAACTGGGCAGATAGGGAGGAGCCTTACCTGGTCAGGGAGGGACGCCTGATCAGAGGAGGTGTCACCTGGTCAGGGAGGTGACACCTGGTCACGGAAGGGAACGCCTAGTCAGGGGAGGGGAAGCCTGGTTTGACGGGAAGCCTGGTCAGGGAAGGGGACACCTGGTCAGAGGAGGGGTCGCCTGGTTTGAGGGGACACCTGGTCAGGGGAGGGGTCGCCTGGTTTGAGGGGACGCCTGGTCAGGGGAGGGGACGCCTGGTCAGGGGAGGGGACACCTGGTCAGGAGAGGGGGCGCCCGGTCGGGGAGGGGAAATGTTGTCACAGAGGAAAAAGGCAGGTTCCCTGGTGTCCCCATGCCCAGCCTGGCCCTGTTGGTCCCTGTCCCACTGTGACTTTGTGGTGTCTCTGCAGTCCCTCACAGTGCGAGCCCTGCCCCAGGTCCCTGGCGCTATCACTGCTGTGGCCTCCCGTGAGAGCTACGCGGCGTCCCCAGTTCACACCCCCTAGGAACCGCATTCGGGTACGGCCCCTCCCAGCGCTGCTCAGTCCTGGCGTCCCTGCCTCGGTCCCCTTCGCCCTGCTTGGGCCCTGTGTCTGAAGGCCTCGCTGCCCCTCCAGGTTCCCCAGGCCCTTCCTTGCATCACTGGCAAATACCCCACTCGGTAATATTTATTGTCCTTTGAACGTGTTTCTCCCTTATCCATGAAAGAGCATGTAAGCGTGAGAGAGAGAGCAGTGGCCCTCCACAGGGCCTGGTCATGCCATGGCCCCATCTCCCTCTTCCAGCCTGTCAGGTCATAGATGTTCTTGGGTGTGCCTGGCATGTGGCAGGCGTGCCTGGCGTGTGGCAGGCTGGCCAGGCTGGATTCAGACCACAGTCCTGAAGCTCTGGCTTCCTCAGAGCAGCGCAGCAACTGCACTGTGGAGCCGGCCCGACCAGCTGTTTATTTAGGTATTTATTTGTCAGTACTTTATTAAAGCGTTCGAGATTACGTTCACAGGAAATACGGATGTGTATGTCTTTGTTTTCATTTCTTTTTGTTAAAGAATTATTTTATTTAACTTTATTTATTCATTTATTTAATTTGACCAGAGATGGACAGAGTGAGAGGGGAAAAGTGAGAAAGCAAGCCACCAGGTCCAGGACTCGAACCACAGTCGGCCATGTGGGAGTCCAGTGGACTTAATGACCATGCCACTTGCCATCCCCTCATTTTTTTTTTTTAAGGTTTTTGCCATGGGGCACTTGGGCTCACCAGAGAGACAGAGAGAGGGAAAGTGAGAAACACCCCCCAGGGGAGGTGGCCACACCACAGTCCCTCCTCCTCACTTTCCTCTTGGGATCTTGGGCACGCACGCACACAGGGCCGGTGTGATTTCCAAGCCGCTGGGTCTGGGACTCAAACCACGGTGGACCGTGAGGGATCCAGCAATGTACCCACCATGCTAGCTGCTGGCCCCTCGTCTCTTGTCTTTTTTTTGGAATGTCTCTTATGTTTTCGTGTTAGGACTGCGTGGACTCAAGAAATGTTGGAAAATGCCCCCGAAGGACGTCTCTCCCTCCTGAAGGACTCTGTGAGTTTCCGTTTTTGAACATCATTCTTTTTGTTGTTGCTCATGGACCACGTGAGAGGCTTTATTCAAGAACGTGGACACAAAGTTTGGTTTTTAATCAGTTTCTTCTGCTGGGAACCCATTTTGCACCATCTAGGCTTGGGATACCTTTGTGGTAATGTTTTCTGGTAAGCTTCAAAAAACTTCAGTATAAAAGTTCAAAGTTTTATTAAGATATATGGCTATTAAATTTCTCATTTTTTGTGTGCCCATTTGGATAAACGGCCTGTCAAAGAATTTTTCTATCTTCACTAAGTTACCAGATTCATTAGAATAACTTTATTGGAACAGCCGTAATGTTCCCGTACGATCTCTATAGCCCCTATTGTGCGCTGGTCATGCGTGTCTTGTCTTGTTCGTGGTAGAGGGCACACATGTGCACACAGGGTAGGAAAGGAGAGAGAGAAGAGAGGGGCACCGTCCCCAGGCTCCAACTACTCCGTGGCCCCTCCCCGAAGCCGGGGTCCGGAGGACTGTTGACAGCCCAGGACTCCCGGCGGGCTGCTGGGATTCGAACCGTGGCTGCTGGGTAGTCCGATCTCTACCACCCGCTCCTTACTGCTGCGCCACAGAGCAGCCCCCTTCTTTATTTATTTTTATTTTTGAAGCTTTATAAATTTTATTTTTTCTTTTCAAAGTATCAGTTTATAGTATTTTTAATTGTTCTCATTGTTTGCCTTTCTCTCGTTTTCTATTTACTTATGTGAATCGTTTTCTTTCTTTATTTGGATTTAATTTTTCTTTTCCTTTCTTTCTTTATTATTATTTTTATTAAGGCAGAAACAGAGAGAAAGTTCAAAGGATTGTTCTTTTCTATTTCAGCACATCACTAAATGCTAGGGGTTTCTCGCTAAGCTCTGCTCTTGCTGTTTATTTTCACAGAGTTAAAATATTTTCTAACTTTTCTAGTGTTTTCATTCTTTACCCATGACTTATTTGGAAGTGTGTTGTTTTACTTCCAAATATTTGAATGTTTTCTAGATTTTATTTTTGTCTAGTTTTATCAATTGCTAAGAAAAAGATGTTAAAACGTCTACAATTTTGGATTTACCATTTCTTGCTTTTTTTCTGCAGGTCTTTTTATTTACTTTAGGGCTCCGTGTGGCCACGACACTGTCAGTGAGTACTGGTAACGGCTGCACCGCCCCGAGCACTCGCCCGGTGCAGCCCGCCGTGACAGTGCCGTCTGGACGGATGGGTTCCGGGTCTGCGTCCTTCATGTTTTCACTTCCACCTGATGGTTCTTGCCGGGCGGGTTTAGTTATGTCTCGCTTTTTGAGCTGACAATCACCGCACGTTAACTGGAGCATCTGGCCAGTTCACATTTACCCAGATCCTTGGTGTGGTTGGGTTGGGTTTCCAACCTGGAGTCCAAGGACTGCCATGCTTCATGGGCGGTGCGGGCCCAGTGAGCGAAAGAGCATGGGGAATAGTCGGGACCTCGGGGGCGGTCAGCGGGCCCTGGCCACTGCCAGCAGGCCTGCCACTGTCCACGGACGGATACGGGAGCCCTTCAGAGATAAGCTGGGTGACCCTGGGCCAGACGAAGAGCCCGAGCAGCTACTATTTCAGCAGCTCCGCTCCGACGCGTTGTCTCAGAGCTGGGCCTTGCCAGGCACCGCCTGCCCACGGCTTTAACTCGCTGGCTACACCCCAGGGCCCCACCTCAAGGTCAGTCCAGGCGTCTCCCTGCCTCACACTCACCCACATGATGTGTCTATGAAAACGTCGTTGAACCCACCTCTCACTAAAAACACAAGCAACACGATTGTTTTAAAAATTATTACAGAGCAGTACACTGGCTGGAGAGGGACAGACAGAGAATGTGAGAAAGTGACCCCTGGGGCATGGTGCCACAGTCCCTTCTCCTCCACCCTCCTTGGGATTGAGCACACATACGCACGCACACATGCACACGTGTACACACACGTGCCCGTCACGATTTTCAAGCTACTGCGTCCAGGCTCACACGGCGCAATTGGCCCTTAGCCACCACGCCACCTGCCGGCCCAACAGAAACTAGACACATCTTACCCTGGATCATTCTGTCTCGGGCAGTCTGACTCCAGGACTTCTGCCATCTTCAGGAGAGGGCACATCTTCCCGGAGCGCCCAGCTTCCCTCCTGTCTTGTTTTTCCTTTAACACATTTACCCATTTTTGATCTTTCCCCTTTTCAAACAGAGATTGTCGATATCCTATCAATTAGAACTTTTTAAAAGAATTATTTGTTTATTTTATTTGTTATTATTAGTATTCTAACTTCAACCAGAGAGAAAGAGAGAAAGGGAAAGTGAGAAAGCAAGCCGCCGGTCCAGGACATAAACCGAGGTCGGCGTGTGGAGTCCAGCGCCTCAGCCAGCTGCCACCTGCTGGTCCCTGGATCGCATTCACGGGAACTCTTACCTTGTGAGCCCCTGAATCAACACAGAGGGACGAGGATGTCACGTGTAAAACTGAAAACCGGGAAAATCTGTATGTGCACACGCGACTGTCCTGAGGCTGCTCTGCCGAGAATGAGAACACTCTAGCGAGGCCAGCCGGAGGCGTGCGGTCAAGGCGGCCAGGTCCCCCGGGCGACAGGGTGAGGAGCCTCCGACCTGGCATCTTGAAAAACAAGGTCCCCAAAGGAGAATGGAGGAAGAGACTGTGGCATGGCCACTCCTGAGGGTGTCGCTTCCTCACTCTCACCCCACAGTGAATGCCTGCACCCTCAGGAAAAAAAGAAAAGAAGAAGGATGAAAGAAAGGAAGAGAAGGAAAGGAGGAAGGAAGAGAGGGGGAGAGAGGGGAGCAAGGAAGAGAGGGAGAGGGGGGGAAGCGCTCCAGGGAAAACTGGACTCTAACAGACAGTGTCAGTCACTAGTCAGTGCACGGTGAGCCGGGCAGAGCCAGCCCATGGCTGCGGTCAGACACGCCATCCCCGGTGAGGAAGCACCCTCCCTCACATCGTCACCCGCACGCCATCACACGCACGCCCGTCACACGCACGCCGTCACCCTCACGCCCGTCACACACACGCCATCACACGCACGCCGTCACCCTCACGCCCGTCACACGCACGCCTGTCACACGCATGCCCGTCACCCTCATGCCCATCACACATATGCCCGTCACCCTCATGCCCGTCACATGCATGCCTGTTGTGCTCCGGTTGGCCACACCAGTGACAAGGGCTCCAAGTGTGACCCCGGCTCTCTGCCGGGAGGTGTCCCATGCCCTTTCAATTACAGGATGGGCCAGTTGGCTTCGCCCAGAAGTGTCCTCACCATCTTGTGGGTACACAGGAAAGAGAGAAAACATCCAGGCCAGCCGCATTCGGGGAGTCCCAGAATTTTCTAGTAGAAACTCAGGCTCCCAGGAAACAGCTGTGGACCCCAGACTTGCTGCTGTTGGCGAGGCGGGACTTGTCTCCAAGCCTCACATTCTCAAAGCACAATGTTTTATTTATGGGAACTCTATATAAAACTTGGAAAATTAAACAAAAACAAACAGATTGGTTTGCTTGTGAGTCGTGAGAGTTCAAACATTACCCACCCGACAGTGTGCTCATGGAGTCTCCGGGACCCGAGCTTCGCACCGTCGGGCAGACCAGGCGGGGGCACATGCTCGACACCCCCAAGCCGTAAACCTCCCTCCCGGACTTGAGAGCACAGGTGCCCAGAGCCGCCCCACGGCTGTGGAAATAGGCTCCTGGCTCTGGGTCCCGACTGCGAGCCCCGACGTCGGAGCATCTGGCCAGGCCCAGGTGTCTGCGGGTGGGGCAGTGAGGCCAGCGGAGCCGCTGTGCCGGCCGCGTCGGGAGCGCTGTCCCCAGGACGCCGCAGGCACCACGTGGGACGCCAGAGCTCGCCCAGCGTGGCCGTGGCTCCGAGGCCCCCAGCAGCTGACCTGAGAGCAGTGTCCGCACACAGGGCAAGGCGCCCGCTGCCCGGAGAAGTCACACCGTTTTACAGTCTCCACCAGGTGCGAAGTGCCGAGTGTGCAGACCCTTGGAGAACGTGACAGCCACACTCAGCCACGCGGAGCCGCACAGCACGCGGAAGCCAGCGGAAGGCAGAGTTTCTCCACGGTCGCCCCGGAGCCGGCATCCAGTCCTCCAGCACCGCCGACCACACGCTCGCCAGGTGGTGCAGGCGTCTCTGGGCATGGCGAAGCCCTCCGCTTCCACCCAGACGAGGAAAACCGCGGCACAGCAGACAGGACGGGTCGTGGCGATGCAAGGGACAGAAACAAAACCCCCACCCTCCACACGGGCACCACGGACCTTGGAAATGAGCTGGACTGCTGAGGCGAGGCTGGGTGAGCGTGGAGGCAGGAGGGAGGCAGGAGGGTACCTCGGGCCACCCGGCCCCTCCAACAACAAACGAATACAACCGAAGGGAACTCCACGAGGCCCGAGCTGCCGGGTCCTCGAGGGGTCCATCTGAGTCCCCAACCAGGTGGCTTGTGTGTGTGCACGCGTGCCCAAGATCCCAAGAGGAGAACAGAGCAGAAGAGACTGCAGCATGGTCGTCCCCTGGGGATGATTTCTCGCTTTCTGTCTCTCTGTCTCTGTCTCTCCAGTGAGCCCACATGCCCTACAGCAAAAACCTCTCTCTGAAAAAAAGAAAAAACATATGTGTATCTACACTTTTACTTTCTTTATGACACAGTTGTCAGTATAAAAGAGAACCACTGCACCGAGTGGGCTGGACCGAGCACGGTTAGCTCCAGGCCCTCCATGAGCCGACACCGAATGGGCTGAACCGAGCACTGTTAGCATCAGGCCCTCCTTGAGCCAGTGGCATCTGTAGGTGCCCGGCCAGGCTGCCACCCTCTCGGGCCGGAGCTGGAATTTAAAACATGCCCAGGGTCCACAACCTGAATGTGCCCTGAAGCCATCTCCCTTCTGCGTTCTCCCAGCACACCCTCAAGGCAGTGGCTTTCTCTGTCTGGGGACACGTGTGTCCCTCTGTGGCTAGCCAGACCCTCTGGCGTGCTGCGAGGTGACCCAGTGCACCACAGCTGGTCTCTCACTACCCGGGGGGGAGGGGAGGAAGGCTTGTAGCCCCTCCTCTACCCTGCACTCCGGAAGCCAAGAACCAGGCCTGGGGACCCCGCTGTGTCCACGGTGGGGCTGGTGGCCAGGCGCGCGAGGACCGGTGATGAGGACTGGCGCCATCATGGGCTCGAGGACAGCGTGGGGGCAGCCTCCTGCAGCTGCTGAGGGCAGACAACGCCGGCCTCGGCTGCAGGCGGCATGGAGTGGGGACCTGCGCTCACCACCGGCAGCCTGACGTTGGAGTCTCCTCACTCTCCCTCATCCTGTCCCTCTTCCGCACTGTCAGCTGGCCCGTCCTCCTTCCTCTCACTGGCAGGAGAGAGACGCCCTTCTCAGGCAGCCGCAGTCCTGACTGTGCTGTGACCAGGCCTCACCATCCCAACACCGCACACTGCCTTTCCATGGCAGCCTCCTCCCAGACTCGCTTCTCAGAGGGCGCGTCCCAGTGACCATCGCGGGGGCTGCGGGCCCCCTCATGCCCGGGGAAGCAGCTCTGGGCTGGCCCAGCGAACCTGTGCAGAAACCTCAGCTCAGCCCATGAGAGGAGAGGAGAGGAGAGGAGAGGAGAGGAGGCGGTGAAGAGGCTCACGCGAGGCCCGGATCCCGCGAGGGACAGAGGAGCCTACTCCGCCCTGGGCGCGCCAAC
>NW_006159879.1:2264321-2275186 GCF_000334495.1 Tupaia belangeri chinensis
AGGAAAGGAAAGGAAAGGAAAGGAAAGGAAAGGAAAGGAAAGGAAAGGAAAGGAAAGGAAAGGAAAGGAAAGGAAAGGAAAGGAAAGGAAAGGAAAGGAAAGGAAAGGAAAGGAAAGGAGAAAAGGAGAGGAAAGAAGGAGAGGAGAGGAGAGGAGAGGAGAGGAGAGGAGAGGAGAGGAGGCGGTGAAGAGGCTCACGCGAGGCCCGGATCCCGCGAGGGACAGAGGAGCCTACTCAGCCCTGGGCCTGCAAACGCCCCACCTCCGAGCAGAGAAACAGGGAACAGACTGGGGACACCTGGGCTTCTGTCTCTTCTCTCCTATGGTTGAAGGGGGGAGAAAGCCGCCAGGTTTACCAGAGAGCTGAGATTCCCATTGTCCAGGGTTTGCAAATTAGGTTTTTCTTCCTTTTATGAAAAGCAATCAAATGTTTTAAAAATGTCACTGGAAGGGCTTCAAAGTGCGAAGCACAGGTCGTAGGCCTGCATCGCCCCAGAGCTGGTCTCTGCTCTGCAGCCTTTGCAGCCCTGCACACCCTGGGAACGCCGCCTGCCAGACAGGGGACCCGGGCCTCTCGGCTACGTGCGGCTTTCCTCTGAGCGCTCCGCCTCCATGGCAGTGGAGAACTCCACACGAGGCCCAGGTGTGGCCTTGCCCTGGATTAAGCTCAGCCCATCCCCTGACTTGGGAACACACCCTCAGGGTGTCCGAGCAAGGGGCCAAGTTGTGGGGTGGTTTGTCCCTCGGTGGTCACCCGTCCCAGCTGTGAGCGTCGGGAGCTATGCGGGCTGGGACAGGGCAGCCCACCGGCAGCACCACCACAGTTGACACCTGGCGCTCTTCTTGCCACTCGCTAGGCAGCATGGGGAGAGGAAGTCCCAGCCCTGGGGGCGCATAAGTGACCTGGCCGGACGCCAGGACAGTGGCCCGTGGACGGCCATGCAGGCAGGCCCTGGACTCCCGCCCTCCCTTGGCACCGGAGAGGAAAGCGTGGTGGTTGGTGGCCACGGTGCGGTCCTCGCGTGTTGGTGCCGGTGAAAGAAAACTGCTGACTGGCCGGGCCCTCGCTCCACACCACCAGGTGTCCCCGTCAGGGGCAGCCCTGCAGACGAGGCTGGCCTCACTGCCGCTGCACGTGGGCACGTCAGGGACCGGGAGCTTGGCCAGCGGGTAACAGGCATGGTAGCGAGCAGCACACGGTAATGGGCGGGGCCTTTTAAAATAAAAAAGTGGAAATAAGTATTTTACTACTTCTTCTTGAGGCAGGGTTCCCATTTAGCTCGTCATCCGCTTACCCCTGCTGTCCTCAGCTCTCACGGGGACCTGTTGTTCTACTTGCAAACAATTTAAAAATCAGTTTGTCTTTTTCCCCGCGTTACCACTGAGTCACGTCTGGGAGTCCACGGCCCCGTGACGCTGAAGTCAAAGATCTCTCTCTCGTAAAGCAAAGCTGGCAAGCTGCAAGGCAGTAGGAGACTCGATCCAGAAGAAAAACAAGCCAAATCTATGTTTCACAAAGAGAGAAAAACTTTCCGCCAAAATGACAGGCAGATCCTCCCGACTGGAAGCTCCCGATGCGGCCTGACGCGGTTTCCTGGGGGTCTGACTCGGGAGGGTCGCTCGCCCATTTCCTCCTTACAGACTGGACACGTGGAGGCCATGCCGGGCGCCGGTGTGCGGGGAGGGGTTCCGGGTCAGTGGTGGCACCAGACAGCCCCCAGACATCACCGAGCCCCGCGGGGACACCATCCCACACTGACCTCAGGAGCCCCCACTGGGCCGGGAAGGAGGTGCCTGAGCACACGTGCCCACATGGAGAGCTCCCCTCTCCCTGCCCTGAAGCCCTGCCCAGGCGCTGGCCGCAGCTGCCATGCCTCCGCCACAGTAAATGCACGAGGCCGGTGGGCTGACAGTACAAGGGCCGATCCACCTGCCCCTGCGAAGTGCCATCCAGCCTCCGGGCGGTGGGTCGGGGCCACACGGCTGAATCCTCAGCCTATGCGCGGTGTGACCTCTGACCTCTCTTCAAGTGGCACCCACATGCCGCGCCCGCAAGCAGCCCGCTCGCTCGGCCCCACCAGCGTCACGAGTGTGCCTCGGCATTCGGGGGTTAGACCAAACCTTCCTCCATTATCTTAGCCAGACTGACCCAGGCTGTGTAGGAACGCCCAGGGTGTCCTCAGCCAGCTTCACGTAAATTCTCTCTGATGGTCTCGAAGGGCCCAGCCCACGCAGGTCTGCCCAGGGAAGCGAGTCCCATCTGAGGTCTGCCAGTGATGGTGACAGCGTGGGCTCTGGCCTCACCAGGCGAGTGGTCCTGGTCTAGGAAGAACTAAGCGCCCTCCCTGGCACCCTGCCTGAACCTCCACTCCCGGAGAATACAGACGCGCGCGCGGCGGTTCGGACGTCCAGCCGGACTGGGGAGTCCCTGAGAACAGAGGCATGTTCTGGCCCTCGACGCGTGCTTCCTGCCAGCCATGGGCACTCCCCGGCCGCACACGCGTGTGCTGCTGACTGAAGGGACACATCGACGCTGGGACCCTGGACTGCCATGACACACGGAGCTGGAAGATGCAGCTGTTGTCACCCCTGCCCGGCTCGCTGCTGGGAGACTGGGCGGGGGCGGGCTTCTCCCACCGTCCAGGCCTGCAGCTCTCTCCCTCCAGCAGCCGCTTCTCAGAGAAACTTAAATATGTTTTGCTCAGACTGGAGGCGCTCAGTGACCTTGGTGCTAGTTGAAAAGAGCATTTCCTACCTTTGTCCTCTCCCAGCTCTAAGGTACCCTTTTCACAAAGCCCAGGGGAAGATACTGACCAGACCCAAACACCCGCACCCCAGGCAGCAAGCCAAACACCAAATCGGGGTCGTGGTCCGGCCAGGAGCATGGGGACAGACTGCAGGGTGAGGTCCCCTCCCCCCAGCCAACGCCCCACGTGTCTCTAACTCGGGACGGCCTCTCCAGGAAGGCCCTACACGGTGGCCTCCCCTCTCCGACAGCGAGGAGACCAGCCCCTCGCCCTGCACGCAGGCGGTCGCTGCTCATGCCCAGGCAGACTCAGAGTCCACGGCGCTCACAGATCAGTGTGGCGGTGCCCCGAGGCGTGTCGCCCGCCAGGTGGAGAGGAAACGGCCACCACTCCGAGCCCCGCCCCCACGAACAAAGGCGCTCTGTCTCGCTGGACCCCGCACCCGGCCTCAGAGGGCACCTCCGATCCTTGTTTGCTTTGGAGCCAGTTAAGTGGAGGCTTGCTACCTTTCCGAGCTGCGCTAAAAGCTCTTCCTGCAGAAACAGCCCTCCTAGGATTAGCAGAAGCTAAAAAGGCAGCTGACTGGCAGGGACTGGGCTCAGGCCTGAGGTCTGCACCCCCGCCACTCTTTGTTGCTTCCGAGTTAAATTCCAGATGTTTACAAGCACAGAAGTCCTGTGTGCTCGTAGGATGTGGGGGAGCGGGTCTCGTGGAAGTCCAGGAAGGAGCTGGGAACAGCTGTGACCTCACCCAGTGCAGACGTGGGGGCCGGTAACATCTTCCTGTATTAACTGGCCCCTTGATTTGGTAAAACGCAGTCACGAATGCAAATGTCACATCCGCTCCCTGTGACATCTCCCCTGACAAATTTATCTCCGGCCTTTTTATTCAATCTTTCGGACGCTGTGTCTCGTTAGGCTGTCTCGTCGTCCAGTGCCTGGCTCACAGGTGAGCTCATGACAGCGGGGGTCCGTGACTCAGCCCTGGGCGGTTGTCCAAGGGCACCAGGGTGGGAGGCAGACCTTCCAACCGAGCAGAGCTCGAGTTCCAGCAGTTCCTCTCCTTCTAAACCCACCAGGACTCAAAGACGACCCCAGCACACCCCACAGCCCCACCCGGGGACACCATGAAGAATCCGGTCTTATTCACCGCCTTGGTCCCAACACACACGCTTTAAGAGCACCCGCGATCACTGTCCACCGATGCCAAGTTCCGAAATGAGACATCTTAGGGTAAACCGGCCCCCAAACCACAGCAAACTCCCAGGGTAGGGCTGCAAAGGGCTCTCTGGCTGCCCGCTGTCTGTAAGTGGGGTCGCTCAAGGGGGAGCCCTGGCCTTTAGGACTGCACACTGGCCTGGCTCTGGCCTGCTCCCGGCTGGCATCCCTCCCTCCATGTGCTCTCACTGTGGCCAGCGGCATTCGAGTCCCCGGGAGAACGGCGGTTCCCTGCACTTGGTCGAGGCTGTGTTCCTCACAGCGGGGCCGCGCTGGGTGCAGACGGACCTGTGTTTGCTGCATGACTGAGCGGTGAACGCTGTCTCTAGCTTGGCGAGGTCCCGGCACCCAGCACACGCGTCCCTGCACCCATGGTTGTGGAGGTGGTGCGAGTCCAGCCTGCAAGGTGCGCCCGGCCAGTGCCCAGGAGACTGGTGTTCGCTGCATGGCCTTCCGCTCAAACTCAGGGTCCGCGTCACCTCACACACCCGTTTCTCAGCACTCTTGCACGGGGCCGGAGACAGGATGGCCTGTTTGTGTGTTGAGCCCGACACCTCGGTGCCGGTCACGAAGTCAAGTCACCCAGCATGAGGCCTGGCCTGGGAGGTAGCCACTGGGCCCTACCTGCCACTTCCTGGGGCTGTGGCTTTATCTCAGGTCTCAGGCAAAGACAGCGACACGACCCAGGACCCAGAAGCTTCTGCCAGGGGCCAGGGCGTGGCTGCAGGCCCCACAGGAGAATAGTGCTCAGAACCTCCTGGGTGCAGACCTGAGCCCTGTCCTCAGTCCGGCCTCTTCCCACCTCCGGGACAAACTGACATGTCCCCGACCCAAGGCCTGTACGGCTGCCCTGCTGAGTCCCAGGCATCGGACAAAGTGCCTCATTCTGTATTTCAGAGACTCGCTGCAAATGTGTCCCCCAGCCCCCATGTCACAGGAAAGAAGACATGTGTCCGTCTGCCATGGCAAACCAACGCCGGAAAGCACACAGCCTGGCTCCCTGAATGTGCGTTGCCATGTCGATGCCCAGGTCCCTCTCCTGTTCTCTGTTTCTTTTTCTCTCTTTCACTCATGGGAAAGACAATTCATGATCCTGAAACCCCGGCCCCAGGCAGAGAGGTGCACAGCCTGCCGTGTGGTTGCGAGTCCTGTGACCGGAGACCAGCCCCGGGAAGGCGGCTCCCGGCTCGAGGACGTGCCACAGCAGCCCCAGCCCTGGCGGGGCAGGTGTTGACAATGGCCTTGCACTCCACATGGCGCCGCTGCCTCTAAGTCAATCTGGGAAGACTCTCCACCCTCCCTTGGTCTTTCCGGGGGTGGGGTGACATTTGTGCAGAGGACAGGATGCCCTGCGCTCCCAGCCACTGCCCCGGGCCACTGAGCACCCTCCCGTGTCCAAGGGAGGCACTCGCTCTGTCAGACACAAAGTGATTCTCTCAATCGGCCGGCGGTGAGAGGGAGCGTTGTGCTTCAGTGTACCGCGTTGGCAGTTTTGTGGCGTCATTGAAGGAGCTGTGTTAGCCTCTACGGGAGGGAACTCTTCCCCGGCAGGACATGTGTTCTCGTTAACCGGTCAGCTTTGCCCCAGGCACTCCCTGAGTGGCAGCCCCCCAGGAAAATACTGGTCTCTGGATAGGCAGGAAATGTATAAAAATCCTCAGGCAAATGGATGAGCGCTGTTGTGTTAAAATGTATAAAAGATTCAGAAGTTAACGCTGGCGGAAACGCAAAGGCAGCTGGGGAGAGGAAGAGGAAGGAGAGGGCGAGAGTGGGCGGTGGCGGTGTCCCTGCACATGGGGCTCTGGAAGTTTGCAGGAGCGGGTGGTGCAGGACTCCCCACTAACCCTGCAGAGATAGTGAAACCGTTCTGCATGGCCTGGCGTTATTCACAAATTACAGAAAGAAACACGGTAGCAGTGAAGGCTAGCCACTGACAGGCCACAGTGAATAATTACAGAGGCTGTAAAAAGAAGATTCAGGAGAGAAAATTGCTGTATTAAGGAGAGGAGTCACTGGCTATAAAATCGTCTCAGATCTCAGTCTCACGGTACGCAGGAAGGTTCTGATTCAAGCTTAGTTCAACAAGACAGATCAATTAGCAGAGTGGTTACCGTAGCAACAGTGTGCGTCTCCGTGTATCAGAGAACCCACACTAAAACAGGCCACATCCTGGTGGAGAAGCCTGTTGAATCAATGTACCATCTTGACCACTCGCAGCCCAGGGTCTCACCCTCTCAGATGCACTGAGCTGGGTCCGGCTCTATGCAGGGACAGAGGGCCCGGGCTGAACCCTCGGCCTGCCACAGAGACCCAGCGTGGCGTGTGCGGGCCTGTCGGGCCTTCAGAGACTCGTTGGTTAGAGCGGATCGGCACACGCCGATGTGGTTCGGGTGGGCAGTGCCTACAGAGAGTAAGTACCTAAGCGGCCAATCGCACTCTGTCCTCTGCACTCATAAAAGGCATTGCGGATGATGAAGTTAGTGGTAATAAATTAATGCATCTTTCTCAAATAGCAAAGAAGAGTCACAACTAACTTGTACATACTTTCCCAAAGCCCCGGCCCGAGGTTAGCTAGCATCTGCGTGGCGTTGGTGGAGCACAGCATGCTGAGCCCCGCGCGGTAAGCAGCCTGGGCCCCAGGTCTGTGCGGCTGTCAGGGCCGACTACCAAAGTGACTGTTGTGAAGTAAAGTGAGGAAATGTTAAAGGAATGTGAGGAAATAGTCAAAGTAATTCCAAAACATCCACAAGGAGCTTTACTGTGCGGCCATCAGGGCCGACTATCAAAGTGACTGTCGTGAAGTAAGTGAGGAAATGTTAAAGGAATGTGAGGAAATAGTCAAAGTAATTCCAAAACATCCACAAGGAGCTTTAAAACTCCATTTCTACAGGGAACCAGCAGTTAGCGTAATGGCTATGTCGCTGGACTCCCACGTAGTTGACCGCAGTTCGCGGCCCGGACCCGGTGGCTTAAAACTCCCACCAGGCACGTGTGTGTGCGTGCCCAAGATCCCGAGAGGAGAATGGAGGAGAAGGGATTGCGGTGTGACCATCCCCCTGGGGGGTGATTTCTCGCTTTCTGTCTCTCTGTCTCTCTGTCTGTCTGGCGAGCACACGCGCCCTATAGCAAAAACCTCTCAAAAAAAAAAAAAAAACTCCATTTCTACAGACATAAAGAAATTTATATATATGTGTGTATATATATATATAATGAATAGTGATTATTCCTTATGAAATGCTTATTTGCTTTGAAAGTAAGTTAACCGCAGGGGTCTTCAAACAACATTCTTAGCACGTTTAAAATTCAACCCAACTTAAATTTCACCCGCATTCTCAGGAACGCAGGAGTAATTACGAGCGTACCCTCGGGGTCAGCTCTGCAAAGATACTTCATGAAAGCCAGGCAGACCTCCATGTGGGATCTCTACAGACGTCAGACCTTCAGAACATCTGGGCGATTAACCCCGGTTTTCATTTTACGGTCACTGTATTTGCCTTGTCGCGTAGACGTTGACATGGGAGCTAACAGCTTCTCAAAACTCAGAGCATGGCATAATAAAAGGCAGAGGAAACTGAAGTCGCCCGCCCCTGCCCCGCACATGGGCTCTTCTTTCACAGATCTGCTAATCATGAGGTTCAACGAAAAGTCAGGCATGTGAGGAGAGCGTTCACTTCTCGTGCTCTTGGGTAGTGAGGACGGAGCGGGGCGAGTGAGCGCTCCAACCCCAGAGCTGGTAGGCATGTCTCTACTCCTCCCTGTCACCCCGAAACCCCTCCGAGGACACCGTCATCCAGGTTTGCACAGGAACACCGTCCCAGGTGGTAAGACCTGCAGCCACCCTGAATCGCACCTGCCACTGAACTGCAGCAAACCATCCCCTGGAAGCCGTTCACCGCTAACACTTAACCAGACACGCCTCCAAGACACCCCAGCCAGGTCTGGTTGTCCCAGCCTGCACTGTCACCAGGTCGGCCGTACCGAGAAGGCCACGGTGACTGATGACATGCCTCTGTAGAGGCCGTATGTGGAGTCCAGCGTGAAGGTCCCGAATAACGCGAAGCGCCGACTGTACACACGCCCTCTGCTCGGCCCGCACGCGTGCTGTAGAAGGGAACACGGAGGCCAGTCACGGGGTGTGCGGGGCAACGAGAGTGAGTGTTGCTCTCAGTGAAGACGCAGTGGAGTTGGCGGATCCCACCTAAACGAGGTGTTCTCATCCTAGGGGAGGCAACAGCGGCCCTGGCCCTGCAGACCCACCGTTAGACCTGGCAGCCATGGGGCTGGCCAGTATTACCCCGTCTCAGCAACAGCTGAGAGCTGCCCCGCGCGGCCCCACCCTTGCGCTGCCTGCACCTCCTCAAAGCCTTTGCAGAGACCCGGGTCCAGCGCGCAGCAGTGACCTCCTCACTGCCCAGAGCCACGAGGAGACGAGGCAGCTCCAGCAGCTCTCTCTGGACACCGAAGCGTGAACCGAGCCTGCCACGTGGCTCACGTAGTGGCAAAGGTCTCGGGCCCAGGAGCCACACCCACCTGGAGGTCAATCCCGCGATGGCTCAGGCACCTCAGGACTGAGGATACTGCCTCAGAGTGCCACACTCGCTGGGCTCCGTTGAGAATGTACAGACAGGGCGATGAGTCCCAGCACCAGGTGCTGTTGGACCAGCTGGCTTTTGCCCACTCAGCCCCAGAGCGTGGCGCTGCCACGGACAAGTACTGAGGAAGGCGCACCTGCACTCAGGGGAATGGATGGGGACATGTGGCCACCAGGGCGGCCTGAGAGAGGCGACAGACCCACACATATCAGAACAGCCACCAGAAGCAGGGCTGAGGAGGCCAGACGCATCAGGCAGAGTCAGACGAATCATGACAGTACGGGAGAGGGACACTGTCCACCCCTTCGCCTAAGAACATGCATGCCTGCTGCTTCCCGGGGTCCTGCAGAGACCAGTGTGCTTGAAAGGAGCAGATGGCCTCATGTCTGCATGTGCGGAAACTGGAAGCCGTGGGCATCGGGAGCTGGCCCTGGCTGCAATGTGGAACAGGACAGACGCTCCGGTTGCTGGTCCCTCCGGCCCTCAGAGGCCAACACACCGGAGTCTGCACTGGGTCCCAGTACAAGGACAGGGGACCCTCAGAGGTGACTCAGTCTGCTGAGGAGACTGCTTCGCAGAACAGAGGAAGACAGTGACTCATTGACCAAAGAGGTGGCAGAGACCACAGGCTTAAAATGTCCAAAGAGTTACAAGGGGGCGTGCAGACCTTTACTGTCACCAACTGGAGACAGCAGAGCCACAGGGACGTCTGGGCTTGCCCTGTGTTAACACGAAGGTGAATAAGCACAGTCTCCTGGCACCTGCCCCTCAAGGCCCTTGGGCTGTGTGTCCATCCTGTCCTGCACCTTCTGCACGCCCACAGAAGCACCATGCCCAGTGCACATCCACCTGTCCATGGCGGCCATGGCCCATGCCTGGTCCCCAGCACAGGTTGCCGCTGAGAGGTGCCTAACCACACGTGCGACAGCAAAAATGTAGCTGCAGAGCTGTCATCGTCAGTCCCCAGACAAAGCAGAACGAGGGCGATCGGCCCGTATTTAGAGCCATTGTCCCATGGAGTCACCTTGAATTCTGTCTCAGAGAAGCCAGTGACAGGACCTTCTCTGCCTGTGGCAGAGCACTTCCTGCCAGGCACATCTCCATGTATGAAGGAGCGGGAACTTACGGGGCTGTACGGAGCTCCAAGTTCAAGTTTACTTTCTTTTTCCTCATGGCACCTTTCTCTCTCTCTCTCTCTCTTTTTTTTTTAATTGCCAGAAGGCACATGTGTCTCAGAGAGACACAATGAGAGAGGAAGAGAGAGAAAGAACGCACCCCCGATGGACCGTTTTCATGCTGCAATTCCCCCTCCTCCAGTTCTCCATCCTGTTGAGATCTGGGACACATACATGCCCTGCATGTTCTTCAAGCTGCTGGGTAGCCTCCACTGTACTTTTAAATGCACATCGACCTCAGAATGGAACTTTAAAGAAAGAGATGATTTTCTGAGGACCAAGACCTGCTCTGCTCTCCCTTCTGCCTCCACACCCGAGCTGTGGTCTCCTTCCCTGCATGCATCGCCTCAGGAGAGACTGTGTCCACTCTCAGCAGTCTTCCTAGCCAGACTCCTGGAGGCCCGGAGGCCCCTCTCCTTGGGAGTGTGCACAGGCACCACCCTGTCCAGAAGGCTCACCCATGCTACTCGGGGTGTTGCAAGTACTGCTTTTCCTGCAATGTCGTCCAAGTAGCCCCACGGGACATCATCTGCCATGACTAACGCAGACCGGTCATTACTACATGGTGACAAGCAGTCCGAAGCGACACCCATGACCAAGTTGTATCTGCGTTCTATAGCATGGCTTTTCACAGGTATGTGTCCCATTGTACTGTTTAAGTAATGATGCGCAAGGATCTGACAGTAAAAATACATAGAAACAGTATGTTTATTAATTTCTTCTGAAATACTTGGTCTTCTATGTTCACCATACTAGGCGTCGTGGATGGGATAATGAACACAAAGCAGTCCTGGCTGCAAGACTATGATAGCCTGCAAGATGATGCCGAAAAACAACCAGGGTAGGCGAGGAAAGGACGCGTGGTAAGACTGAGGCCATGAGAGGGAAGAGCAGGACTCCTGACCCCAGAGGTCTGGGGATAGTTCCCAGAAGAGCCAGTGTCACAGTGAGAGTGGGGATGAGACACTCAAAGAACACAAATCATAAAAGGAAGGAATGTCCTGACAAAAAGACCCGCATACATAAAGGTGCAGAGGCAAGAATGAAAGTGTGCTCCCATGGCTGGAGCTGGAGCTGGAGCTGGGGCAGATACGGTCCATGTGCCTCTCTTTACCAGCTCTGCAGAAAGGCAGG
>NW_006159879.1:2275196-2278828 GCF_000334495.1 Tupaia belangeri chinensis
GCTGTAGCACTCCTCTGTTCAACTGCACAGGAAGGAGGGCCGGAGCACCAGTGCTTACCCAGGTTTGGGGATGTCTCTTCCTGGACTGCCGAAGTAACAAGGAGACATCATAACAGACACAGCTGACTACAGAGCGCATGTTTGACACAGTGGAAACTACAATATTGTACATGTATTTTCTCCTCCTTTTAATTGTCTTAACTTACTTTAATTATCTCTAACTTACCTCATTGTGAGGATACAATGTATAATACATACCCAAAATGTGTATTAACTGACTGTTCACATTATCAGTGAGGCTTCTGGTCATCCGTAGTTTATTCATAGTGAAGTTTTGGGCGAGTCAAAAGTTATACATAGCTTTCCACCACCCAGGGGTTGTTGCCCCAAACCCCGTGGTTTGAGATCAGCTGTATTAGTTTTCTGTAGAGAATACTCCTGTTCACATTGACTTTGAACCTACTTGTTGTGAAAAGACAGCCAGAGACTTGTGTGTCAGTAGGCAGCTGGTTGAGAGCTGCGCCATGCAGTATGGGCAGGGCTGGTGATGCTCCTGGAGAGTTCCTACTCCATCCTACTCATGCCCTGCTCCTTCCACTCAGGTCATAGGGGGAGGGCCCCAGGGAAAGGCTGGCACCTGAATGGCAGCACGAGACGCCACTTCCTGTCACAGGCTGGGCTGCGACTGGAGAGAAAATGGCTTCATCGCATGAACACTCTTCATTAGAGTGGTCAGCTCCCCAAACAGCCAAAAACTACCTGGTTAGAAATAAGGCAACTTCATGACACTGTGGGAATTACCATAGGGTCCCAGGCCGTTGCCTGTATCACTTCCAATCAGACAATATTTGACCCCATCCACAAAAAGTTCTCTGTCTCTCAACCATGAGAGAAGATATTTGAGCAAAAGCCTGTCAGTCATGTATCCAGTAACCCATCCTTACATACTGCATGGGCTCACATCTCCAAGCACCCCAGCTACGCGGCTCTGCACATGCAGACGTGGCCTCAGCAATGAGGGTCCTGTGTGTCCTTGAAGTAGCCCTGCCATCTACGGCAGGGGGGAAGCACAAGAGAGGGTACTGTTTTGAGCACTCTAGACCAGACTTCAGGATGGCACACACAGCACCTGTAAGGGGACTGTGATTACACCTACGTAGGGAGACTGTCCAGTCAGGGAGCTTGACTTTTTTCCCCCTCACATTTTTGCCATAGGGCATATGCAAAAAGTGCCAGAGAGAGACAGACAGACAGAGAAGGAAAGTGAAAAATTACCCCCCTGGGGGAGGGCCATGCGGCAATTCCTTCTCCTCTCGGGATTTTGGGAATGCAATTTCGTGTACCCGGTATGTTCTTCAAGCCACCAGGTCTGAGACTCAAACCATGCAGTGGGCCATGTGAGATCCAGAACCTCAGCTGCCACGCGCCGCCTGCTGGCCCAGAAAGCACGTCTTCTCAGACGCTTCATATAGCCCTAGCACACTAGTGCAAGCAGCAGACCTGGTAAAAGCTAAACACCGAGCAATGTTTCATAGCGCATAACGTCGTCATCCATGGCAGGTAATTGCTTTCCTCTCGAATAAGAGCATAATTACTGTTAAATAATTAACATAGTGGTTGAACAAATACAACAGTTCATTTTACAACATGTTGTTAATTTACATCTAGGCAGATGCATTTGAAGGCAGTTATTACTCATCTGAGGTGAAACCTGTACCTTTCTGGGAGAAGAAAAAATGATCGCAGCTGAAGTATTGGGGCTTATACTGTTTATAAGCTGAAAAGATAGTGTGCCCATTTCACGACATAAACGTACAGTGAAAGTAGGCGGAATACAAGGTTTTTCCTCTCTGCTCAGTTTTCTTGCTATGATCCGATACAGTTTTCTCAAAAAGTAAATCAAACTATATCAAATTTGGTAAAATCAATCATTCTTTTATGCCAATAATTCTAGACGATTACTCATTGCAAATTCTTCACCCTTATCTGTTGGGCATTTTGGACCCTCAGCAGCAGAAGTTGTTCACTCACTGGAGGGAGGGAGAGCTGGGGACTTCCTGTGGCCATGTCACCTCCCTCTTGCCTGAAAATAGATAGTGAAATTTCCAGTGGTAACTTCAGGTAAGTTCTCACAGCTTTCTGTGGGAAACATTGCGTTAGGTTGTTTTCAGACCGTTTTGGTAACAATCACAAAATTACATAGTTTTAGGCTCGTGGACCTCATTCAGCCACCCTGTATCCCACAAAAGGAAGTCTCACGAAGACATGATTTGTCGGCATGACTTCCCAGGGTTACGGGACCTTCACGTGGCATTAATCAGCACAGTCAGCCGCATTAACTGACCAGGTTACTGTGACGAAGGCTGCAGTACACGCATTTCTGGGGACCGGGGAACTTCAAGAAGTTTGTATTGACAACACCATAAATTGGAAAGACCAGTAGAAATGAATAAATTAGTGCACTTTTCCATTTAAAAAGGTCTGAAATGTTTCCATAAAGGTGGGGCACCGTGAGTTCTCACACAGAGTCCGCAGGGAGAGAGAGGGCTGGCAGGACTGCCCGCCGGGACGGCCAGGTGGACCTGTGCAGGCAAGTGCACCCTGCAGCCACTGCTCACCAGGAGCATCTCCTACGGCTGATGGGAGGGCAGAGAGAGGACATTCGGGAGGGCAGAGAGAGGACATTCGGGAAAGCATCTGTGCGTTAAAAACTGCTGGCGTGGCGGTTAAGGTGCTAGACTCCCACGCGGTCGAACCTAGTTCGAGTCCCGGACTCAGCAGCTTGAAACTCACACCAGGCGTGTGTGCCCAAAATCCCAAGAGGAGAATGGAGAAGGGATTGCAGTGGCTATCCCCACCCCCCACCCCCGGGGGGATGTCTCTCTAGCAAACACCAGAGCCCTATAGCAAAAATCTATCTCAAGGAAAAAAAAAATTTGCAAAACAGAAAGGTGCAGTACCCACACTAGCAAGGCGGCATTGGCTTGCACAACTGCAGGTGGGCCCACTGATTTCTTTTAGAAGAAACATCGTTTTTGATTCTGTGATATACTATTTAAAAGGAGTCCATCTAATTTAAAATAATCTGTGAAAGGCTCATTTGTTTTCTCTTTACCAAAATATCCCACAGCAGTGACAGCTCGGGGCTACCCTCAGCCAGGGGCGGCCATGCCTGGGGCTGCCAGACAGGGCGGCTGTGCTGACCCAGGGCCTGGAGGCAGCAAGGGCATTTTCGTCACCAGGCGTCGCTCTTGCAAGAGGAATTTAAATGTCTTCGTATAACAGAAGAGAAGGGAAAGTACCCGGTTTTATCTGCCTAAGCTCTATTGACATGAGATCTTATTTTTTACTGAGTATATTTTAGCAGAAAAGTTCACGTTTCGGTCATACTGCTTGTTAAAAAAAAAGAGAGAGAGAGAAGGGAAAACACACACACACACAGAAACTGACGGTGTGAAATCAGGCTGCTTTTCTCCCCTCGGGCAGAGATGCGCACTCCCCACGAGGGCGGGTCGCGGTCCGTCCCCCCCCCACACCACTTCATCGGAACCGACCCTGGGCCTGCGTGCGCGGTGGCCGGCCAGGGCGCGGACCGCGGGGCTGGGGCGGGCGCCTTGGCGGGCCCTGGGCCG
>NW_006159879.1:2279775-2282815 GCF_000334495.1 Tupaia belangeri chinensis
TGCGGGGGGCTGCGGGGCGCGGCCGGGGGCGCACGGAGCCCCGGGAGCCCGCAGACGGGCAGATGCTGCTGCGCCTGGTCGTGGAGCTCGTCCAGGAGCTCAGGAAACACCACGCCGGGGAGCCCAAGAGACTGCAGCTCCTCGCCGGGCGGGCCGCCGACCCCGGGGCGTCCGCGGAGGAGCAGAGAGTGGGTGAGTGCGCCGCGCCCTGGCGCTCGGCTGGCGCGCGCTGGGAGGACTGCCCTTGAGACGCGCACGCTAAGAGGGGTCCGTGAAGCCATTCAGTAAAAACTGGGTGGTGGTTTTTAAGAAAAAGAGAAGTAGAAAGACGGGGAGGCGGCCCCGCGGCCGAACGCCGATTCCCTGGCCCGCCTGGTCGCAGGGCCCGCGCGAAGCCGCCATCTGGCCCTTCGGAAAGGCAACCTTTGGGTCCCAGAAGGCCCGGGAGCTCTGCCAGCCTTCCCGGAGCGCCCAGGGTTTCCCAGGACAGCCTGGAAGCTCTCGGTGCTTCCGTGACCCACTAGGTCAGGTATAATCGGGCCAGGTCTACATGGGCCGCCCAGAGTAGGAGCGAGAGGTGCAGCTTGGGCCTGGCAGGTTGGGGTGGGGGGAGCTGAGCGGTGTTCTGGTAAAACTGCGTGACGTCACACTGTCCCAGCCACGTCACAGCCACGACCGAGAGGGGCGCCCACAGTGGCCTGCGAAAGGCGGGGCAGAGGGGCCGCCGGCAGTCCCTGCAGGACCCTGTCCTTGCACTGTCCATGGGCCGAGTCTGCTGTCTGCACCCTAGCTCCGCCAGACTGCGGTGTCCATGTGTAATCCTCCTTTAGTAACGTTCTGTAACAGGTCTGTCTGAAGGCCGTAGGTCTTCTTTCTAGAACCTTGAAATGAGGAATTTGATTCCCAAGCTCTTCAAGATGAAAGTACCTGTGCGATTTATTCACTGGACACAGCTCAACACGGTCTCTTTGCCCTGTGAATTTGCCATCTGTCTCCCTAGGCAGGCACCACCGGGACCTCCCAGGGCCTGGGTCGGAGCCCCCACCGAGCCCGTGGACACCAGGCACCCCTAGATCAGCTAGTGCAGTTTCCAGGGGTTTTCCTCAGTGTTCACCTCAGACCGCGTTTTAAAAATGCTTTATTCAGGCAATACTTTCCGTCCAGCCGGTGGCGTGGTGGGTAAGGCGCCTGGATCTTACATGGCCAACTGTGGCTCGAGTCCCGCAGTACCAGCTAGAAAAATAATGAATGGTTTATTTCCCCCCAAACAGAAATTGTTCCTCGAGATCTAAGGATGAAAGACAAGTTCTTAAAACACCTCACAGGTGAGTGTCCTGCTCCCCCTCTGCCTGGCCCAGTGACCCGGGTTCTCATGCCCGTCTCCTCCACGTTCCAGGTCCTCTCTCTTTCGGTCCCAAGTGCAGCAAGCACTTCCACAGGCTGTACCACAACACGAGAGACTGCACCGTTCCCGCACGTAAGTGCCTCGCACGCGGGCGGCAGGGTGGCCGCTCAGTCTTGCCAGCCCCTCAGCAGGCTGCTGCGTTTGGCCCCCATCCGCCAGGGCACAGTCCTTACCAGTGGCGGTAACGGGATTCCGTGCAGGTGGTGCTCAACGGAAAATCCCGCTCGCCCCTGGGCCATCATTCTGGCTCCGGCGCTGCTGCAGGCAGGTCAGCTCGGCTCGCCGAATTGTGGCTGGACGTCCACGCTGGCGCCCACTTGGCTGAGCCTGTCGGACAGCCCTGAGGGCGTGGCTGAGAGGGCGTCGCTGAGTGTGCCCTTCGGGGCGTGCAGCTGGGCTCTGCAGCACCCTGCCCTGACATGCTTTCTCCCCTCTGGTGCTTGGGGTCTTCATCACCCAGGGACTGATTGCTGCGTGAGTTGGGCCTTCATGGCTGGCTTGTCCCGGGGCAGGGCCGCCCTTGTCAGACGGGCTCTCAGCTGAGGCTTTTCGCTACAAGGTAGCTCTTCATCCTCCTCAGAATGCTTGTCTATTCAAAACAAATTATATTTTATTTCTTGAAAATGACTTTTCATGCCACTTCTTGTGTCAGAACCATGACACAGGACTTGGCGTGTGGCAGTCCTCCACGTGCATTCCGTGCAAGGCCCACGGGGGGCCCCCGGCATCCAGTGGGCGGCGTCTGCTCAGGAGGAGCCGGTGTCCCTGATGTGGGGGCTCCTGCTGGGCAGAGCTGCCTGGCAGTAACCCCAGCACCGGGGGCCTGTGTGTCAGGCGCTGTGGAGACTTGTGCAGACCCCTGCCTGTCTCAGCCCTGGGGCACAGCCCAGACGCCACACAGGAAGGTACCCTTCACCCTCCGACCAGGAGCCTGGGACACAGGCCCGGCTTTGTTTTCTCTTTCTCAAGCCTCACACTCTGGTCCGAGCCTCCCTCCTAGCCTCAGCATCAGAAAAAAAAAAAAAAAAAAAGGCAAAAACAGCATGTTTTCCTCCATCCTCTTGAAATGGAATTACTTTCTGTTTGAGAATTACCCACCTGCTTCCTGGAGCAGAGAACTGTGTCACGCCTGGCTTTGATGGGTACATGTTTTGTATTACGTACTGACCTGCAGTCATAGCACTGCAGATTCCACATCTGGAAGTGGTCAGGTCACCCCCCTGAACTCTGTTAGGGTGAGGGAGACAGCACCGACTGCTCGGGGCTCTCGTGGGACAGCGAGCCAAGGACCACAGCCTGTGCTCGACTCCACACCTTTCCAGGTGCCGGCCCTGCTCTGAGCCCAGTCTCCCAGACCCCCATCACAGGCTGTCCGGGCCACCTGAGCCTTGGGGTGTGTGGTCTCTGCCTCTTCGTGGCTCTTCGAGAGCTGGAGAGCTGATGGGAGACCCCCGAGCAGGACCTGACTTGCGCGGGGCTCGGAGCTGGCTAGAGTGCAGACCTGAGGAACAAAGCCTGGGAGTGGCATCCCCGGGCGGCCGTCAGGGACAGTCACACTGAACAGGAGGGCAGCGGCCTCACAGTGGGAGGTCAGGTCAGCCCTCGAACTCCTGCCACTCACAGGATCCCTGACGC
>NW_006159879.1:2283304-2291580 GCF_000334495.1 Tupaia belangeri chinensis
CCCCACGTGCTTCCCGGGCAGGCCCCACGGGGGCCCCCCGGCATCCAGTGGGCGGCGTCTGCTCAGGAGGAGCCGGTGTCCCTGATGTGGGGGCTCCTGCTGGGCAGAGCTGCCTGGCAGTAACCCCAGCACCGGGGGCCTGTGTGTCAGGCGCTGTGGAGACTTGTGCAGACCCCTGCCTGTCTCAGCCCTGGGGCACAGCCCAGACGCCACACAGGAAGGTACCCTTCACCCTCCGACCAGGAGCCTGGGACACAGGCCCGGCTTTGTTTTCTCTTTCTCAAGCCTCACACTCTGGTCCGAGCCTCCCTCCTAGCCTCAGCATCAGAAAAAAAAAAAAAAAAAAAGGCAAAAACAGCATGTTTTCCTCCATCCTCTTGAAATGGAATTACTTTCTGTTTGAGAATTACCCACCTGCTTCCTGGAGCAGAGAACTGTGTCACGCCTGGCTTTGATGGGTACATGTTTTGTATTACGTACTGACCTGCAGTCATAGCACTGCAGATTCCACATCTGGAAGTGGTCAGGTCACCCCCCTGAACTCTGTTAGGGTGAGGGAGACAGCACCGACTGCTCGGGGCTCTCGTGGGACAGCGAGCCAAGGACCACAGCCTGTGCTCGACTCCACACCTTTCCAGGTGCCGGCCCTGCTCTGAGCCCAGTCTCCCAGACCCCCATCACAGGCTGTCCGGGCCACCTGAGCCTTGGGGTGTGTGGTCTCTGCCTCTTCGTGGCTCTTCGAGAGCTGGAGAGCTGATGGGAGACCCCCGAGCAGGACCTGACTTGCGCGGGGCTCGGAGCTGGCTAGAGTGCAGACCTGAGGAACAAAGCCTGGGAGTGGCATCCCCGGGCGGCCGTCAGGGACAGTCACACTGAACAGGAGGGCAGCGGCCTCACAGTGGGAGGTCAGGTCAGCCCTCGAACTCCTGCCACTCACAGTATCCCTGACGCGGTCAAAGCAGAGAACTTCGTTCTAGTAAGCCAGATCGTTTCCCCTGTAAGACCAAAAAAAGCACTCAAAACATTGAGAAGGTATTTCTGTCGCAGAGGTGGGGTGGCTGTTAATTCTACTGTGCAAGACTGAGGCTGGTGAGTGTTCTCCGTCATTCAGGTCTCCAGCCAGCGGCACTCGGCCATTTCTAAGCAGGACTTTTGCTACTCTTGAGAACAGATTTCAGTAACTCTCAGACCCTCTCCCCAGGGACTTCCCTTACGGCTTAAGGTCGTGCCACCACACCCGCCTTCTCTGCAGTGCCGGTGCTGGGCAGCCGAGGGGGAGGCCAGCCTATCAGGCCTGCACTCACCCGTGGCCCTGCCTCCCTTCTCCCAGATCTGCCTCTGCAGGTGCTCTTTGACCCATCTCGAAGCAAAAATCTGGTGGCCAGTGTGCACGGGGTGTGAGCAGATTGTCACCCGTGAAGCAAGACTTGTATTTCTCGATGAGCTTCCTTGGTCACTGAGGCAAAGAGGTGGCCTGGGCACAGCGGACCCTCTGCCCCGCCCCACAGCCCACAGTGACAGTGTCCTGCTTGCACTGGACCCGGAGGCCCCAGAGCCCTGGACCACTGAACTGCTCCCGGGGAAGTCGGAACCCTTACATTATGGCTTTAGCAGGTGACACTGCTGTCGGGGCGCAGCGCAGGGACTGACCAGACGTGTTCATTTCTGCTGCAGATTATAAGAGGTGTGCCCGGCTTCTCACCCGGCTGGCTGTCAGTCCCATGTGCATGGAGGGGTGAGGTAAGCTCTGACTGCTTGACTGCACGGCACACACATGGCATGCCCTGCAGGACGTGAACAGTTCGTGGGGGTAGGGGACACTGCGTGAAGTGGACACCACAGTCAGTGCCTTCAGGCCGCAGCTCAGGTGGCCCTGCGGCCCAGCACAGCGCCCAGGCAGCCAAGGGAAATGCTCATGGGGATAGAGGGCCCGAGGATGTCACTGAAATGTGGCCTGTCACTGACGCATGTGCCTGGTGCAGACCCTGGGTCGCTCACCGGGGGTCCCCTCACTCACACCCCTCGGGAACAGGGATGCCCTGACAGCCGTGCCCACACTGGCAGGTCAGCGCCCATGCAGGCAGGGACGGCCCTCCTGGAATGTCTGCCAGAGCCCTGTCTCTCACCTCCTGTGGTGCCAACATAAACTGATTTTTACCTGATTTTTACTTTCTTGAGGGCTGACACATCATGGGACACTGGCCGTCAGCCCTGCAGGGGAAGGGGGACTCAAAGGTGTCGTCTGCTGTTTTTCCTCCCCTGGCATGGTCATGTCAGACAGCAAGACAAAACGCTGACCTGTCAGGCCTGGCGTGGCCATGGGACTGCCTGAGTGAAAGGGGAAGGCTGGCCCCTGTGGACTGGTTTGTCTCGACCAGGGGGTGAGAGTGCCGTGCTGCTCCCTGCACGTGGGAGCCGTGTCCATGCAGTGGCACTGGTCACAGGGATGGAGGCGTGGACTCCCAGGCCCCTTTGGAGGAGGGCAGTTTGCACACAGCCACGGCTGGGAACACCCAGACTAAAGCCCCGCTTCTCTTCCTGACCCTGTCTTTCTCGCCCACTGCCCGAGGCATGCAGAAAGGCTTCTCTATTTCAAACCCATGAGCGGATGTGTGAGCCTGTTGGTCTTCCAAGCAGGCAGGCTTGGGGCGAGGAGAGTGTTACTTTCCTCCAGTACGTCTTCATAGTTAGATCTCAAGTTCCCAGAGGCAAAATGGGCACGGCTTTGAACACGTGACCAGCAGTGGCACGCCAGGCACTCCCATCCCTGCCCTGGGCACGGCTTTGAACACGTGACCAGCTACTCACATGGGAAGCACGTGCCCGCAGTGGCACGCCAGGCACTCCCATCCCTGCCTCCTCCCTCTGCCCACTCAACAGCCACCTTCTACATGCTCCCAGGGAGGCAGTGGCAGGCGTGGCGAAGCTGAGGAGCAGGTCACAGTCGCTGGGGCTCACAGGTCTCCACTGCATGGTCACTGGTGCCGTGTCAGTGACGCATGCCGAGAAGGTGTCCAGACAGCTGCACAGACGGCCTCGCACCTGCCCCTGCCCAGCCAAAGCAGAGTGACTATGAGGACCCATCCTCTGGCGTCCGAGTGCCCATGTGCAGTTGTCACACTGTGACTGGTTTGTTTGGCAAAGAAATTGGCCAAGTTAAAACGCTGATGTTTCTGCTAACCATAATTTCATGATTTATTTACTTTAAAACAAAGAGCACGGGGACCAGCAGTTGGCGTAATGGCTATGTTCCTGGACTCCCATGTAGTCAACCACGGTTCAAGTCCTGGACCTGATGGCTTAAACTCATGCCGGGCACGTGTGCGTGAGTGCCCAAGATCCCGAGAGAAGAATGGAGGAGAAGGGATTGCGGCGTGGCCATCCTCCCTGGGGGATGATTTCTCGCTTTCTGTCTCTCTGTCTGTCTCTGTCTTTCTGGTGAGCACACACACCCTGTAGCAAAAAACTCTCAAAAAAAAAAGGGCATGCGCACACCAGGAAAAGTGAGAAATCACCCCTAGGCAGGACAGCCCTGTCACAGTCCCTTCTCCTCCACTGTCCTGTTAGGAATTTGGGCAAGGACACAAGTGCCTGTGTTTCAAGTTGTGGGTCCAGAACTTGAACTGCAGTCAGCCATGTGGGATCCAGCTGGCTTAACCGCCATGCCACTGGCTCACCCACTTACGTTTTTTACAATTGACTTCCAAGTTTCAGCTGCACTGACGCCAACTCCCAGCGAGCAGGGACCCACGGCCCAGAGCCATCGCTTGTGCACGGCATACTCGCCACCCACCCTGGATGACAGCCGAGTCCCGTAGCGGCTTGAGCTCGCGGCTGCCACACACAGTCCCTCCTTGAGGCAGGGCTGCACGTGTGCCACCTGAGAGCAGGCGCCACCTCCTCCCTGGCACTCCCGCTGCCTCGGGCCAGGCCCCTGATGGTCACGGGCAGCCCCCGACTGGACTTGCAGGTCCACAAAAGGAAGAGCCTTCCCCCTGCAGCGTTTTCAGAGAGTTTTCAGTGGTGTATCCGCGGCGCACCACACGTAGCTGTGTCTCACGGACCTTGACGTTTACCACCCTCTTAAAGGAGGGGTGACCGGTACCCAGCAGCTCAGACGCTGCAGCATGGAGTGCAAGAGAAGCGCTAGCGGTCAGCTTCACCAGCTTTGTGGGCACTGAGGCTAGAGGAGAAACATCCAGCCGCGAGGACGGGCAAGCTCTGAGCACTGACCCTCGGGCCTCAAGCACCTCCCCTCCCTGTGCGACCCTCAGCATGGGTCAGGGTGCTCACGCCTCGGTGGCAGTGCACAGTAACTACTGGCCACGTTGTCTTCATACCCCTCGTGTCTGCCATGCACGGTTACATAACCCGTGGGCTTGCTAGAAGGGACAGGAAGTGGGCAGTTAACCACCCTCTTTACCTTCCGCAGTGGGCAGAGCTGTGAAGCACACACACACCAGGAACCAGAGAAGTGCCTTGGAAACCGCAGGGGACGGACCAGGATCTTTATACACACTCCCTGTGAGCAAGAGATTTATTTTTGCACAGATAAACTCTTCCATAACCCTTTTGCGTTTCCTATGTTGTTGACACTGTTTGCAGATACACTGGTGAATCGATGTACCTGACAGTGACACTTGACGCTCAGTATTTAAAAAAACCCAGGAGAACGTTCCACATTCGATGTGCAGAGCTGTAAATGACGACAGTGACATTTCCTTTTCCTGATTAGGTGAAATCAGAGTATTTCTTTAGAGACACAGAATCTTAAACTATATTTTCATATAGCATACAGTATGATTTGATATTTTTTATTATTTTTACAATTCAGTTCCCAAAACATTATTTGTAATCGCATGGAAAAAAAAACAAAACACCTTAGGTCATGTTTTAGAGACAGTGGAGTGTGTAAATCTGAACAAAACAGGCTCATTCCGCTTTGTATGATAAATGTAAATAGTATCCTACCTATGGTGCAAATGTAAATCCTGTAAATAAACACACAAAAAATAAATGAAGTGTTTGTTATAATGAACAGCCTTCGAAGTGGCTCCTTACCACTCCAGTTCCTCACTGCACACCCAGGACTCGCAGACCTTCCGAGGAAGCCTTGCACTGGCAGAGTATCTCGGGGCCTAGTGGCATGACTGGATGAGCCTGAAGGCTAAGAATTTCTAAAAGGAACAAACTAACCCTTTTTAAAAGTAGAGGCTACTATATATTGGTGACATAACTTCTTCAGGCCTGTCCTGACTGGGTAAGGGTGCCAAGCAACATTGTACCCAGTATTCCCCACAGGACTTTGTAACCCTGGAAACAGGAGACTAGTAAGAGGGACCCAAGACGTCTAAGCAGTCTGGGTTTACAGGTAGCTCTATTCTACCAGCAAATCTGAACTGGATCAGACCCAAAGGGTGAGCCAGGTGGAGAGCAGGATGTCCCTGTGCGTGTGGCGCCCTCAGCAGGCAAGGTCTAGAAACAGCGCGATAGAGAAGCAGCCCTCGGGCCAGCCCTGTGTTTGAGGTGGATGTGCAAGGTACATAGACACACCAGAAAGAAAAACGATCCGATCGCATTCATGAAACTAACGAACAGTAAGGCAGGCCCCTCCCCCGGATGGCAGAGCAAGGCTGAGGCGGGCGCTCCTGGGCCTTGTCCCCTTCCCCGGGTCTCTGCCCTCAGGGAGGCTGTCACCGAGCTCTGCGGCAGCCTAACAGCTCCTTCAAGAGCCAAATGCTCAGGTGCGCATGAGCAGATGCCTCAGCCCTGCCTGACCTAGGCCTTCCCTGCACACACGCCCGAGCAGGTGTGCACGCCGCATTCACCCCTCCAAATTTCCGCTGGCACGGCAGTACGTGCAGCCCCCGGGGGGTCAGAACTCACTTCTAATAAAGGCTCTCTCAGGACTTGAAGTCCCCGACCGTACATGGAGGGTCCAGACAGGAGAGCAAGCTGTCATTCCCGGCTGGGCTACACAGTAGGCTGCTAGGGCTGCTCTCAGGCCAGGCCCTGTCGTGGCTGGTTTTCATCATTTACACCCTAATACTGAAGACACGTGTGCACATACAGCATCACGGATGTTTGAGAGCGAGAAGAGGCAGTGTTTTCAAATGCTGCTTGTCAGTAAAAAGGCAGGCAGACATCAGATTTATCTGAGTTGTATTTTTATAACTCCCCAGTTTATTCTGAAAACAATAGTCTCTCATATGTACCCATCGATTTTGAAATGCACGCTCTAAGTACACAGGAATTACCTTATTTGCCTATAAACTTATCAACACTGATGAGAATACTCCAACAAAGCGACATTTAAGCCCCTCGGCCTGAGACCTTTCACAGCTTCCTTCTACCACGGACATGTGAGTGCTCACAAACCCTTCGACGACCGTCCCGCCTGCCAGGACAGAAGTGGCCCTCGTGGGGAAAGTGCTTCAAGCAGGAGCAAACGCACTGGCCACCTCGCAACAGAAACAAGGCGAACGTGCACCGAGACGCAGAGTGTTCACAATGAACGGCCTGGGGTTCCATCCTCCTCCCTCCGGAGCTGTGATCGACGTGGACGGGCTCCTGTAACCCAAAGGCCTAGGTGTTCAGGGATAGGAGGTGGCCAGGTGAGTGGCACCTGTCCCGCAGCCACTGCGTGTGCAGCCGGACGGCCCACGTCACAGGGGGCTCTCTGAGGTGGACTTGGGCTCCAGGTGCCGCTGCCGCTGTCCCACAGGCTGCTCGTCCTCCTCATGTAACTGGGGCCAAGTGGGGGACGCTCCTAGTTTGAGGAAATGTACCCATAAAGTGTCAGAGCTAAAGACTTTTATTTACTGTCCTGCCAAACACAACTGTTTTCCATCCACAATGACGTTTTAAAGTAAGAAACAGAATCAGCTGAAGGATGTCGGGGCTGGGGACTGCAGGACGTCTCGCAGGGGAGCACGGCACGGGCATAGGAGCCTCGGGCAGGCCTCAGCCGCCGGCGGGCTGATCTAGTGGGCCCCCTCCAGGAAGGCACGGCAACACCGGACGCACTGCTGGTACACTGCCTCGAAGTCCGACTCGTTCCCCTACAAGGGTGGGCACAGAGGAAGTAGCAGAGCCTGGGCGACAAGGCTGTCGTCAGAGGGCGCCACGCGGACACGCCCGCCCAGCCGACAAGAGCAGCACTTACGTAGTAGGGGTCCTCGATGATGAGCTGCTTCTGCGGGTCGTAGCTCCCGAGCAGCTCAATCTTAGCTTTGCAGTTTTTAACTTGATTACTTTTCCTATTCAAATCTCTGCAAAATTGAAACATGAACTCAGTTTTCCCATCTGTGTTTCAAGTTAAACAGGAACATCTGTGAGGTTTTATGAACCATCCACATCAAAACTCAGCACAAGGGACCTGATTGGGAATGAAACAGAATCTCAGCAGATCCACGAGGCCCCTGTGCAGCTGTGCACAGCTCTGCCTGACGGGAGCTGCCGCGGAAGCACACTCCTGCCGCTTTCGTCCACAAAACATTTTTAAATAAGACAATAACCATGTTTTCTCCTGCGAAGTACATCTCAAGACAAAAAGGGACTGCTTCAGAGATAAAATGAGGTGACAGGACTCAGCCTTACAGAGCCTCCATGCCTTGCTGTCCCCTCCGTGCCTCACCGTCCCTCCTCACACCCCTGCTGACCATGGACCACTCTCCCGACAGCTCTGACCTGGCCTTCCATGTGGGACAGCGGGAGCGGCAAGCTCAGCCCGGCTGCCTAGTCACTCCAGCAGCAAATTTAGCAACTTTCCACTAAGCACCTGTGAGAAGCCAGTGCGCTCTGGGCACCTGCGGGGGACCAGAAAGCCCCTCTAAAGGAATGAACTTAGGCTGAAACAGATGGGAACTGAGAGCCGGCCAGTGGGCTCTGCAGCATGGGCAGAGGCTGGGCCTCCACTTGCCGCGCGCCGGGCCTCAGCAGGCACCTGTGCCTCACCCACGATGAGAAGCAGGTAGGAAGCGTGTGCGGATGATGGCCCGGGGTGAAACGCACGATGAGAAGCAGGTAGGAAGCGTGTGCAGATGACAGCCTGTGCTGAAACGTGACGGCTGCACCACATCTGCCCCCTCAGTGCATGTGCGGATGATGGCTGCACCACATCTGCCCCCCAGAGCACTCCGGGGCCGGGGTCTCTGCTCACGAAGGTGGGGCACCTGTGTGTTGGGACCACGGGTGGGACTGCACTACAAGGAGTCCCTGAGGTGTCATGAGCAGGTGTGCGCAGGTGCGTAGGGACGGGGTGGGTGTGGCGGGGG
>NW_006159879.1:2292176-2309994 GCF_000334495.1 Tupaia belangeri chinensis
GTGGCGTGTGGGGGGCAGCACGAGCCTATGGCTAGACTTCCCCACCCCTACCGCTAGCCCGTGAGCCAGGGAGACAAGCTAACCCCGCCGTTCTCCATCCCCTCTCCCAGGACGGGTGAGGGATGCACCTGAGAAGTGTGTGCACGAGGGAGCACATAATCAGCGTCGTGCGGGTCACGCAGTCACGAGCATCCTAGTCTGTACGCTTACGCTGTTTAAATCAATTAAGGCAGTCCAAAACGTTTCGTCATGGCCTCAGGGTTAAGGCTGGCAGATCCCTCACGGGATGACCATGAGGGTCAAATCCCAGCCTCGGCAGCTTGATAAGTAGGTTGGATGGTCACGTATGTCCATGTGCATGAACCCCACGCTCTCACTTTCCCTGTCTCCAGCGAGTGCATGTACTCTTCTCACAAAAAAAAAAGTTTTCTATCTTACTGCGGGGACGGTGGCAGAGCAGGACCCAGGACACTGCCCTCAGTTACCACGGAGATGCATTGCTCTAGTGTAACACGCGTCACCTCCAACGGGAACACGCCATGCACTCCTCGGTGACTCCATCACGTGGCCGGCCCCTCGCAGGGACAGTGGCTGCTCGCTAAGCCCCACAGGGAGCTCTGCCTGACGCTCGGGGTTTCCTGCCACGACACAGTTCGGCATATGGTGACAGTCACTGTCCTTTTTTGTTTTTTCATATTTGATAGATTTTTTTAATCAGTTTCAGAAACCTAAGCCCATATACAAAAGCAGGAACACATTTAGATACCTCTTTTGAAAGAATGTTTGTCTTTTTGAACTGAGTTTTAAAAAATAACAAAAAGCAACGCCATTAAACACCGTTTTGAAAACTTAGAAGTGCCCCAATACACTCAGTCTCCGTCATCTGTGAAACGGTGCAGCTGCGACACAACGGTCAGGCCACAGCGGCGGAGTCGCACACACACACCTGCCTGCATGGCTTGCTGTGTAACGTCCCTCTCAATGCGAGCTTGCGTTTGAAACACACGAGGGACAGGAGTCCTCACAGCAGAGGCCAAACTTTAATCCTGATGTGTGCGGAATTTAAAAGGTGACCGACAGTTAATATCAGAGTCCAGAAGGAACAACGGGAGGGCATCATTGACAGTGCAAGCAGATCGGGCCTCAGGACTTTCACCAAGGCTCGTGACCTTCACTAGCTCTGACTAAGTATGTAATCAAACATGGCCACGTCTTCCTTGGTGACCTAAAATTAAGACAGAAGCTGTCACACGGGCACCTGCACCACTCAAGCCTACAAGCCTGAAAGCCTGTGTTGAAAGCCCCGGGCTGGTCATCCACTCGTCGCTGTTCTTGCTTTTAGCGAACACCATGCAGTTTAGAAAATGTAGACTAGTGTCTAAACAGGATGTAGATACCAGATGAAGATTTAACTCGAAATTCGGGTCAAGACAAAAAGGCACAACGAACTTCAACTCAATTTTATATGCACAAGAATTGAAAAATCTGAGCCACTTCAGCGAGAAATTGATTCTAAAATTGATAAAACCTATAAGTAATCAGAGGCCAAACCTCTATATTAAAACATTCTCTAGCAAGTAAAAATCTTGGAGTTTAAACATACACTTGTATCCACTTTAGATACAAGACAAAACTCACCCTTTAAAGTGGCTCCACCTTGGCAGCTACAAGGATCTGTACCAGATGCACACCTGCGGTATGTGGGTTATTGGTGAGAACACCCAGCATCACTGTCTATTAAAACTTAAAATGATACCAAGTCACCTGGGCCAAGCTCCTTGGTCTACCTTGAACTGAGCGTTGAACAGATACTCTGAAAATGCAATTACCTCAGATTGCTCTCGTCCATGCACAGTATGTAATCAAACGTGGCGAAGTCTTCCTTGGTGACCTAAAGGTAAGTAAGAGAGAAACCGTCACATGGGCACCTGCACCGCTCAAGCCTACAAGCCTTAAAGCCTAACAGTCCTGCTGCATTTGAGGCTGTGACTCACTAATTACCAACCTAGCTAAATAATAACTTAGGTTGAAGCAGAGCTAATTTATTCCCAAACTTTAGTCACAACACCATGGTGAAAGTCCCTGCGATGGCCATCCACTCCTGCGTGACGCGGACACTGCTCCAGCTCCTCGGCACCCAGAGAGGACGGTGTAGACACACAGTGTCCTGGGGAAGACCAAGGCACAGGGACCCTGTGGTCAAGTGGCCAGAGAAAGTTCCTCGGCAGGGAGCACGAGTGGGGACTGCATTGACAGTATCTTTGGTGACTACCTGGGATTTCAACATGACACCGCTTGGTGTTTTGATGCATTCCAACCTGAAAACGTCCACTATTTTCTGACACTGATTTATAAAGATGTGCCCAGGGAAATGACATAGGAGCTGCTGGAGATGGTTCAGCTCCCAGTGACTCCAGCACTCGGGGCAGAGCAGCGAGCCAGAGTGAGACACGGGGCTTCCTGCCCCCTACTCGGGGCGCTGTGCTGGCCATCAGAGCCACCCGGAGACACGGGGCCTCCTGCTCCCTACTCGGGGCGCCGTGCTGGCCATCAGAGCCGCGCGTGGTGAACAGCCCACGGCACCATCTCAAAACCTAGCAGGGCACTGCTGATTAGCTGCTCTGTTACCCTCTGGATTACTTGTGTAACAAATGTTTCCTTAATATTAAACATTGTTTCTAGTTCTGGATCCTTAGAAAATAAAGACTTAGTAACTGTTACTGAGTCAAACAAACCATCCCGATCTTTGTTTCTGTTTATTTTTTGAATTTCATGTACTCCTTCAATGAGCATGACAGACGCCGGGCAGCACCCCACACCCACAGTCCTGACCCCACAGCACCAATGGGCACGGCGAGCGTGTGCCTGCCACCCTGGAGTCTCTAGATGGAAACCGCATGGCATCACGTGTGCAGCGTGGAAACCGCACAGCATCATGTGTGTAATGTGGAAACTGCACAGAGTCACGTGTGTAGCGTTGGGTTGTCTCTGACCCCCCACCCTGCCCAGCTTTAAATGGGACTTTCGCTTGTAAAGAATGTGGGTGAGGACCAGCACATGGCGTAGCGGTTACATCACTGGACTCCCACATGGCTGACTGCGGTTCGAGTCCCAAATCCAGTGCCTTGAAACGCTGGGCACATGTGTGCACAAGATGCTGGGAGGAGAATGGAGGAGAGGAATAGCCGTGTGGCCATATCCCCAGGGGGTGATTTCTCACTCTCCCTCTCACTGTCTCTGTCTCTCTCTCTCTCTGGCGAGTGTGCACACCCTAAGCCAAAAACCTCTTAAGAAAAAAAGAAAGGATGTGTGTGTAGTGAAGGGGTGCCCTGCAGTTACGACTGACACAGGTCGTGGAAATTAGACCCTCCCATCCACGACAACTAGAAAACCACAGAACGCAGACCGCCCCTTCAGGCTCACCGACGCTCCTGGGAACGAGGCACGAGGCCAGCGCCCGCGGGAGCACGTGGCCCTGCCTTGAGGCAGCCATGCAAACAGCGGACCCAGCTGTGACGCCGGGCACCGAGCAGACCTTGGCGCAGGGGCTCGGGCTTCACAGGGGCAGCCCTTTCCCTCTCGACAACGGTTCAAGTCCTACGCCCACAGCTTGTTCACAGGGTTATCTGAACCAGTACTTGTCAGTCAAAGCGAGAAAACCTTTAAACATTAATCATCCAAAAATAGCGCAAACTCACTAGCTATTACTCACTAAGTGAAAAACCACTTTTCAGCACAGAGCCTGTGAGGAGCACGGCCCTGCTTGGACGTGCCTCGTGCCTGCCTCCGCCCACGCCCGCTCAGCACTAGCGCACAGCAGGAAGGAGCGTCCTGGCCAGCCCAGGGTGACCATGATCGTCCGACACCTCGCCACCCTTGGCAAGTGGCAGTGCTGGAAGCCAGTGCGAGAAGGCGCCTATGGGTTCCAACAAACCTCTGCTCCGGCCCTCAGACCTCGGAGCCAGTGACCTGGCCACTGACACCTGTGCTCCGGGCTCCGACGAGGGGACCTTCAAGGAATGGGCGGCAGTGTCTGGCACCCAGCAGTGCTGCCTCACACCCTGAGGGTGCCGGGCAGCTCCACCCAACCACCCGGACCCAAATGCCAAGAGTGTGAGGCTGAGGACCCAGAGGATCATGGCACAAAGGGCAGAAGGCCAACCTCTGTGTCTCAGGGGCTGTGTGGAGGAGAGGTGTGCGGGCCAGCAGGGCTGCAGCCCAGAGACCAACGGTCCAGGGAGCTGAGCCCGATGCACACCTGCTCTCAAAGCAGCTCGAACGCCACCGTGAAGCTCGAGATCCCTGTGCTGAGGAAGCCCGGCGGAAGTCACAGCCACCCAGGAAGGGGAAACGCCACTGTGTGAGCTGCCCAGCCAGAGGGCCGACCTCTCTGCTGGGGAGCTCAAACCTGAAGGCCACAACTCAGCCTCGTTCCAAGGTGGTCGGCCCTAACCTATCTCCCTACCAAAGGAAACCCATCTGGGAGCAAAATACTGTGGTCCAAAGGTACTGCGATTTCCATGCCCGTCTCAGCCTGGCTCACTCCCATGTGCCGTGCGTTAGCAGACCTCAGAGTCCGTGCAGCACATGCTCGGCAGCACAGAGAGAGGTGAAGAACGCACCTGGGAACTATTAGGTGTCAGGGAAACCGTGACACACTTCTGCACAGAAAAACGGAAAAATGTGTCATGTTTTCCCGGCAGAGTGTACCTGAGCCAGCAGGTAAATGCGCTGAGACCGCGGACGGCTGGAGCGCACGAGCACATTGCCTCAGAGAACAGGTCGGAGCCCGGCTGAAGCTCACAGTGAAAAGGACGGGAAATGAAGTATTTATGTTCAATACACAAAGTTGAATCTCAGGAGAGAAAGTGAAGTAAAATATGAACAATAGTAGCCCAGAATTTTCCAAATTGATGCAAAACATCAACCCATAATTCCAGTATGTTCTGGCTGTCTAGAGCACACTGCTGAGAGCTGAATGCCAAAAGGAAGCGCAAGGGAAGCAGAGGAGGCAGCAGGAGTCAAAGGACCAGGCCGACAGGGCGGATGGGCCTCCCACAGGTCAACGCGGAAACACCACCAAGCTTCCGCAAACCTTCCAAGAGAAGCCCCCACCTGGCTGCTGAGGCCACGCAAGCCTGATCCTGCGCAAGGCGGGGCATGCCCGGCAGACAAGCTAGAGTCAGTCACCCACAGACCCTCGCCTGCAGGGCCCCAACCAGAAGCAGCCTAGTGTCCACCAAGAGCGAGTCACAGTGACACTCAAGGACAGAATCTCTGCAGTGCCACCCCGTGAAGTTAAGAAGGAGGTAAACGTCCAGGGAAGACTGGGGGACAGGGCTCGGGCTGAGCTCAGAATCTGTGTACAAGCTTGGGGCGGGTTTCCCAGAAAAGTCTGCACTGGACTAACGGGGCCAGCAGGCTGACGGCTGCGCTGAAAAAACCAGGCAGGCCCAGCTTCGATGGGCAGGCACCAAACTGCACACTGCCAGGGCTGCCACAGGCTCAGGTCCCAGGTTGATCTGAAATATGCATCTGGCAGAGCGCCCGGACCGACGGGCGGTGGGGGGAGTGCGCAGCCAGGCTCTGGAGGCCCCCTCTGGTATCTGCACGTGCTCAGGAAAGAGAGAGAATAAACTTTTAAAAGTACTGGGAAGCGACCAGCAGGTGGCGTGGTGGTGATGGCCCTGGGTCACACACGGCCAACCTCCGTGCCAACTGGGACCCACAGGCCTGAAAGATCACACCACACATGCGTGTAAGTGTGCACAGGAGCCTGTGAGAATGGAGGAGAAGGGACTGCAATGTAGGCATCCCCCTGGGGGTGATTTCTCCTCCTCCCTTTCTGTCTCTCTCCTGTGAGTGCATGGGCCCTATGGCAAAACCCTAAAATGGAAGCATGGGAAAAATTAGGATGCAAAACTCTACTGGAGGGAGCCAGCTGGTGGCGTGGTAGTTAAGGCAGATGGATCCCACATGGGTAACTACATGGTTCAAGCCCCAGGCCTGGAGGCTTCAAAAAAACACACTGAGCATGTGCTTGTGCGCATGCATGCCCCAAATCCCGAGTTAAAAATGGACAAGGGAACGTGATGTGTCTACCTCCCCCCCAGAGGGTGCCTTTTCTCTCTTCCTCTCTCTGGCGAGTGTGCATGTTCTGCAGCAAAAAGTTGTTTAAATGGATGAGAATAGTTACTCCCGAACTGTGACAACTAGTGACAGAAAGGAGCTGTAAGTGTAAGGAGGCCTGGAGCGATGCCCATTGTACTTTAAATTGTTACAAAGTTACACTGCTGGCAACATTTTTCTTAAAGGTTTCAAAGAACAAGAACCAGATACTGTGGAAGTACTAATTCAAAACCAGTATGTAAAACTGTCCTTGAAAAACAGCTTCTAGCTTTTTAATTTTATTCTATAATTTCTAATTTACATTTAATAGCTTGGCTTATTTAAAGGCCTAAGTATTAAAAAAAACCTTCATTTGCATCCAGTTTTTTAATTTTTTCTTTTTTTTTTTTGAAGTTTGCTATCGGGCACGTGTACTTACTTACGGAGTGAAACAGACACAGAGAGGGAGGGAAAGTGAGAAATCCCCAAGAGGCATGGCTACACTACAATCCCTTCTCCATTCACTTCTTGAGACTCGGGGCGCGCACACGTACTCAGTGTGTTTTCAACTGCTGGGTCCAGGACTTGGAATGCGTAGCAGCCACGCAGCATCCAGCAGCCTGAACCTCCATGCCACCTGCTGGCCTGCACCCAGCTTTATTATACACTGATGTGCGTGAAAAACAACGTGACTTTTAAAACAAAACACTTGGGGCTGGCCCTGTAGCAGGCAGTTAAGTGCCATGGTGGAGGCCACACTCCACGTGGCTGACTACGGTTCAAATCCCGGCCCTGGAAGCAATGCGCTGGGCCACGTGCAGGTGCTCCGGACACTGCCAGGGTGAAGAGCTGGAGGGAAGAACTGCAGGGGCCCATCCTGCTGGGGTGCTCTCTTCCTCACCTCCCCACGCCCCTCACACACACGTTTCTCTATCACACAAAAGTACACTGGAAAAGACTCAAAGCACAGCCTTCCTAATGCTGAAGATCTCCTCCCTGCGAGGTTGTGCCCTCACGCAGTGGTGAGCAGACACAGGCGTGCGGGCAGCAGGCCTGAAGGCCCAGTGAGCACATGAGAGGAAAAGGCCCCTTACAGAGTCCCGAGTACCTGACTGAAACTGAGAATGCGGGACCTGCTGGGCGGGGTTGAGCACACCTGGAGCTGCCAGCGTCTGGTACCACAGCCCTGCGGCTGCTGTGAGACTCGCGCCCGGAGGGCTGGTGAGCTGCAACTCCATTTCCACCAGACCACTAAGCCGACCGAACGTGCACACGTATGTGGCGCTGCTTTAGCTGGTGACGCGCACATTACAGCCAACAGGCACAGCACCTGTGGTTTAAAAACCAATGGAAGTAGGGGCCAGCGAGTGGCACGGTGGTTAAGACGCTGGACCCCCACGTGGCTGACTGTGGTTTGAGTCCTAGACCTGGCAGCTTGAAAATCACACCGGGCTCGTGGGCATGCTCAAAATGTCGGGAGGAGGACGGCGGAGAAGGGACTGCAGTGTGGCCATCTCCCAGATGGGCGCTTTCTCACTCCCGTCTCTCTCCAGGGAGTGCACGCACCCTATGGCAAAAACCTACAAAGAAGGCAAAACCAGCAGAATTCATGGAGACGGCTCAGGCCAGGTCTCGGCACATTTCCAGTGAACACCAACATCACGCGAGCCTCTGAGGGCTCAGAGCCAGAGGCAAAACGATCTGTGCACCAGCCGGCAGGTCCACGCCGAGCCCACACCCGTGAACGCCCAGTGGGCTCAGCTCTCACGACTGCTCGGCGGGGGCTGCACGTCAGAGAGCAGATGGGCCTGCCCTACCTGTCTCGCTCTGTGGGCCGTGCTAATGCCATGACCTCTCAGGCAGCTCACAGCTCGGGGGTCCGGGGACCGGCCCACGTTCCAGTCAGACACCGCGCCGCTGTCCATGACCCACTGCAACACAGAACACACGTCCTCGAGGTCAAGAACGGTACCTGCCGGGCTACGTGGCTCATGGGGACGCCGTGCTTCTCCATGCAGCTCTGTCCTCGGTAGTCGGGGGGGTTCCCTATCTCGTACGCGGAGGTCGCCGCGCTGTCTATCCTCCACTGCAGGAGAAGAAGAAAGAAGCTTTTCGGCCATTTCCTACCGAATCGTCAGGCGGGGCTCTAAGACAACGCATGGTACTCACGTTCTCGGAGACGTTCTGGTCGCTCACGAGTTTCCTGAAAACAGCTTCTGCAATCGGAGACCGGCAGATGTTACCTTAAAGAGGGGGCACAGACAGGGTTAGGCTTGGTGCTGCCAGACGCTGGCCCTGCCGGCCCAGGGTCCCCAGGGCCACCCTCCCTTCAAACCAGCTAGCTGCTAACCCAGGACCCACACACCCACTCAGGTCAGACAGGGCTCTAGAACGACTGGCAGGACAGGACGGGACTGTGCTACACGCGTCACGGCTAAAGGCGCAGATGAGAGCCAGCAGGGAGAGACGCGGAGGGCACGCAGCCTACCCACCATCGCTGTGCCGCCCTGTCGAGTGCACCGCCCTGGGGAGCTTAGACAGCCCTGGGCTTACATATGCAGCAGGACGGACAGACTCCCTGGCTGTCTGTACCGAGCGCCGGGCCCACACTCGAGACATCTCCTCAGTGTAAATGGGGCCACTGGGACAGAGACCCCTAGAAAACTCCAAGGCACCTAGGGATTAGCTCCGTGCAGCCAGGACAGTGGCCACATTCCCCACCACACAGGAGGAGAGAAAAAAGACCCAGACTCCTCCCAAAGCAGAGCTAGCCCGTGCCCAGAGAAGCACGCAGGTGAGGTGCAGGGTCCGCCACAGTGAGTGAGTGTGGCACACAGGCACCACGCAAGAGCTGCAGAGGGAGAACAGCTCCACAGAGCATAAGCCACACGCCGCCCTTACGAGGAGAAGGGGTACTGAGCTGGGGTGTGGAGGGTCTCAGTGGGCCAGGAAGGCGCTCAAGTCCAGGCAGTCGGGAACTGGCGGCCCCAACAAGCCTCGAGGACATGAGCTGCCAGGGCCTGGAGCTTCACGGCCTCGGTGTGGAACCCGAAGGTCTTGAGGGAGGGGTGAACTCCACGAGCACGCTCTGCACACCCTCCGCAACGAGCCACACCCTGCACCAGGGCCTGAAGACAGTTAAGACAGGACCCCGACCTCCAGGCCACACGGCCAGTCGGGGCAGCAACCAGAAGCTTCATGTGTGCTGAGCCGTCCCGTCCCTCAGGGCACCACCCAGCTCCGCCTGAGACCAGGGCGGCCTCAGACCCTAGGAGCGCGGAGTCCGCTGTGAGCCGCGCGACCTAGTGGGGACCGGACCTGAGGCGCCAGCTCCAGGGCGCGCTGCCAACGCTGAGCATCAACGGCAGAGAGGTGGGGCTGCACAGAGACCGTACGTCGGCTGCTTTCGGATTCGTCAAAATGCCTGCGGCGACAGGCAGCGACGACGCAGCGGCACTGCTGCGGGCTCACGGCGGGAGCAGGCTACGCGGCACACCAAGCCAGGGCAAGCTCATGGCCAGAATGCGCTCCTACACCACGAAAGCCTGCGCCTGGCCGCCGGGCCTCACGTGCCTCCCCGCATGCCCCTCACGGCGCCGCTCACCCAGCCACGCCGAGTACAAAGCAAACGTCACTGGAGCCTCTTCCCCGAGGGGAGACTCCATGATGAGACGCAGAGACCGAGGCTGCCCACGGAAGGAAAGCTGCGCTCACAAGCACGCCGGGGCCCTCACTCCCCAAGCCCACTTCCTATGTGTCAATGCCGCCTTGAGACCTTCAAACTGCCTTGCCACGCGGAAAGGAGCACCGGAGGCCGGTGACGTCCTTCGAAGGCGGACAGGCATAAACGGGAGAGCAGCCACGACGGAGGCACCACTTCGTCACTGCGTCTGCCCGGAGCTCCACGCGCAGCTTACCGCCCCGCTGCAGGGAAGAGTCCCCCCACCTGCTGCAAGGACATCCAGCCGGGCTGTGGCTCAGAGGGTAGCACAGCTAGACAAAGTAATGAGACGGCAGAGGACACGGAGGTGCACGGGTAGGGGAGAAAGCGTCACTGGCGTGCAACCCAGGGAGACGAGTCTACTGACGCGGACAGCAGGGCCACAAGTTCGCTTTGCTTCTGCTTCAGGTACTTGCAGTAGGGTGCATGCACTGGCCAGACAGGGAAAGCGAGGAATCACTCACCAGGCGATGGCCACGCCACAATCTCCTTCCCTCCACTCGCCTTTCAGGATCCTGGACATGCACACGCGCACCTGCTCTGATTTTCAAGCCCACGGTAGGCCATGAGGGAAACACAGCCTTCACCACCATGCCACCTGCTGGTCCGCAATGCTGGTCTCTGAGCAGTGTTTTCAGGAGGCTGAGTACAAAGGTGACACACACTTTTGCTGCTGAGCAATCCCACAGCTGCAAACACTCGAGTCTTTGAATAATTACACACGAGCAAAACTGAGCTGGTCACTCTGTCAATACGCAGGATGGGGCGGTGGCCGTGACTGGCCGGCTTTCTGGCTCCACCACTCAGGTGAGTGGTCTCTTCTGAACGTAGTCTACACACTGTGCCATCGAAGAGAAGCAATGGCCAGGTGGAAACGTCCCGAACGTCGTCCTGCCACGCACAAGTGCAGGCCTCCCTTAGTCTGTGGGGAGGGACGCAGAGCACCCACGCCCCTCAGCAGAGACAGCTTTCCAAAGGCCCACAGCGGCCAGTCTCCGAGACACCAGAGCTGCTCCAGAGATCTCTGAGCGCGGCTGGCACTGGAGCACATCTCGGTGGCCCAGAATGGGTCACATGCTTGCTTACTTGCATGACACATTCAGGCTGCTCGATGAGCTCGATCTGCCACCTCAGAGAACGGCAACCGGGCTGTCAGCAGGTAAGGTGCTGCTTTCAGAGCCAGACTGGAACTGCGGGTGATGGACGCACACTGCATTTCGATGTTTTTCAAACATGAGCAGATGTGGAAAGACAGCCAGGCCGCTCGCTCCCAGTGGTGCGTGATCGCCTGAGCTTTCAGGAGAGTGCGGCACTTCTTCGCAACCACAGAAGAGCCCCAATCTGAGAAGAGTGGCTCCGTGCCTCATTCGTGCAAATGCAGGCAAGCCGACGCCATGTGTGCTACAATAGGATCAACTGCTCAAGACCACGGATGACGGCAGATCGAACACACCCGAGACAGCGTCGGGTCTCCATGTGCTCCAGAGCACAGCCATGAATGCACTGACACGCTGCTTTCACTCCAACACCCTACCTTTGCCACACAGGGCTTTCTACAGGGACAAACGCAGGAACACTAAGTGGATGGACACAGCAGCACTCAGGCGGCGCGGTGCGGATCACCCAGGTGGGACGGTCCCACTGCAGGACAAGCTTGAGGCGCCGGCTGCGGAGTCTGCACAGGGTGGGCTGTGGTTACCGCTCTGCGTCAGTGTAACAACAGAGATAAAGCCCACAGTAAGCATGCTGTGCTCAAACCGTCCCAACCACCTTCCCCGCCCAGCTCCGGCAGGGAAGAACTTCCGTGAACTCGGTCCCTGGTGTCCAAAAGATTGGGGACTGCTGGTCTAAACACAGACTTTCCTTATGAACTGAAAAACAAACAAAAAAAAACTTGGCAGACTGAAGGTGGAGAAAACACCTGAGACTGACCAACCCGAGTTTTATTAGCACTGGAGCCTCAGACCAAGGGAAACTGCTTTTATGCAACAGTTCCACGAGAAACAAGCAGCCATGCAGAAAATGGACTGGGGAAGGACCTGACCTACCGGGAACAGGTGGGGACCCAGCAAGCCCTGTCTGACCAGGCTCTGTGGCCTCTCTGCACCATTTCTTTCTCCAGGCAGGGCAGGACCCTCTGGAACACAGGCCTTAAGGGAGAGAGAAGAGAGAAGCCCTCCTAGGTTCCATTGCTTTGGGGGAGGGGCCTGGTCTCTGGAGGAGGGGAAACTCTGATCCTTATGACTTGGAGGAGAGACAGGGATGGAAGCAGGAGGGCGGTAGCTTGGGGAGACTGCCACGGAAGCTCACAGGCACAGTGCACCCTCTGGACAGGCTGCTCTGAGCCCCATCACTGGGAACTACATTAAAGCGATGGAGATCATGCTACACGGCATCTCTGCGAACAGGTGCAGCTGGGTTCTTCAAAAGCACAAGTGACACACACTGACCCCCCGTGGGTGAAACCTGGTCGTCTCAAGGTGACAGCCTCCAGTCACGACCTCGGCTTACTTTGCTCTCCCCCAGACTTTGGGCTTGCAGTATGTTAAAAACAAAATGTAAACAAACCAAAATTTAACAGTTTATTTAAACAAAGGGCAGGTGATTTAAGTTGGGCAGTCTCCCAGAAGATGGTTTTGAGACTCCAGCCAACCGCGTGGTCACAGGGCACATCAGCGGACAGGAGTGACACCTGCTGTAAAGGGAAGGTGTGTACAAAAGGGGAGGCATGAGGCAGAGACCACCAGGGACAGCTGGAGGGTGGCCGCACGAGGCACCCAGGGCAGGCTTCCTGGGATCGACTGGAGTGGCTGATCCGATTTCGGCTTATCCATAGGAGTCCGAGTATGGGGAGGACAGTGCCCACTCAGGCCCTAAGAGTTCAGTTTAACAATTTTTTAAATGTTTGAGAGATTGACTAAAATTTATGGCATGTCTGCCTTTCGTTATTATTACAAATGACTTTGTCTTCAGTGTAGAACTTAGGAAGGTTTTCGGTCTCTGGCGTGGCGTTTGTGAGTCAGAGTCCATCCACACAGCAGGAAAGGGGGGGTCAGGAGCATGCAATGCTCGGCACACGCTAGCGAGTGCGGCGCCGCCTGAGTCTCAGAGGTGTCCGGTCTCTGGAACGTGTGCCACGGCCACGGGAACGACATGGCTGCCACCAGCACTATTTCAGCAGCTTCCTACAGTAATCATTCTACTTGTCGCTGTGGACCCTGGGCGTGCTGTCAACAGCAAACACGCCATTCCAAATCAAGAAAATCGTTGCTACTGTGGAACTCTGAAAGGGATGACAGAAGCCTGGTACCGCAGCAGCTGAAGGACTAGGCCTGCCCTTTACAAACTGACAGCACTAGCTCGAACGGGTTTCCCACAACAAAAACCCTATTCACAGTCTTACAGGCATGCTCACCCACTCCTTTTCCCCAGATTGCTACATTTAAAACAGGAAGAGAGGCCAGCGGGCAGTGTGGTGATTAAGGCGCTGGACTCCCACAAGGCTGACCACAGTTCTGACCAAGGCCCTGGACCTGGAGCCTTGAAAAACACACAGGGCGTATGTGCGTGCATGCCCGGGGGCCTGCGAGGAGAGCGGAGAAGGGACTGTGGGGCGATGCCAGCCACCCTCGGAGGTGAATTCTCACTTTCCCTCTCTCCAGCAAGCACAGGAGCCCTATAGCATGCATGCACGCGTGCACACGGACGCGTGCACACGGATGACTGCAGATTAGAGTAACACCCACATTGCCAAAATCAGAAATCAAATGTCTGCTTGTCTGCATCCCTAGTGACTTTGTCACGGCCTGGAGCGGCAGCGGTCAGCGAGCACAAGGCTTCACCCCGGCACAGGTCCTGAACTCCTGCACTGCAGTCTGCAGGTTTCCAGAGGAAAAGCTCCTGCTGTGAGTCCCCAGCTGGCCTGGTGCTCTGGGTGCCGGGTCCAAGGGATAGCAGCTTCCCTTACACCGCCCCAGGCGGGTCACAGAGCCCTGACGGTCGGTCCTCCACCTTCACACCCTTCCAGAGGGTCACAGAGCCCTGACCGTCCTCCACCATCACACCCCTTCCAGAGGGTCCTCCTGAAACCTGGGGTAAAAATGCCAACTGGAGAGGCCAAGATTTCGAGACAGACCCTGATGCCCCCCCCCGCCCCCGCCTGTCACCCCATGAGGGACGTGCAGGACAGGGTCAGGGTGCCCGGGCAGCTGGACACGCAGGTTCCTGGAGAGAGGCGCTGAGTCGGCATGGTGCTGCGCCTCCCACACGCCCTGCCCGGGGCATCTCGCCGCCTGTGCTCTGAGGCTCCTTCATAAGCCACCATCCGTCCTGAGCTCTGTGAGCTGCTGCTCCACGGGAGTGATCGACCTGAGGGAGGGCTCGTGGAGGCCAGAGCTCCAGGGGCCCCGCCTGCGACTGGCGTCCACAGTGGGGAGCCAACCGCGGGGGCTACGGGAAGGCAGGGTCGCCAGAACTGGCCCAGGTCAGAGCTGCCAACTGGGCATGGGCGCAGAAGCGCCGTCTCGCTCCTGGAGAACCCCCACCCACTCTGGGGCCACAAAAGAGACCTGGGTTGCGGGACACAAGAAGGAAGAGTTTTGTGGGCACCTTTTTTTCCACCAGGCAGCATGCCCTATGCCCACTAACACCTTCGTCTCGAGGGTGGAGACCCTCAGAAGACACTGGTCAGGCTCTGGGCGGGGAGGCTGACCCTGCTTCACCCGGTGAGCCCAGCCCCAACACAGAGGGACCGAACCCAAACTCTAACCCTAAGCCACCATGCTGGCTGGGCACAACCACCACCTTCTCCAGGAAGTCCTGACCAACATCAGTCTTCCTGACCTCGCCCAAGCCAGCGGCGCGTGCTCAGCCAAGCACCCGCCAGTGGGAAACCCAGTCCCAAAAGGGCCAAACGAACACCATGAAGGAATACCGACTTTAAAGTTGGAAGCATCCAGCCCACCCTCTCAGGGTCCCCACTGCCAGGGCTGCCACGTCTCAGCACCTACCCATCTCCCTAATCTTCCCAGAACACCGGCCAGTACCTGCCCGCTCCGCCGCCCTGGCCCTCCTCCCACCCAATCTCGACAGGACAGCTGGAGCCTCTGTTCAGGGGTGTGTGTGTGTCTGGTGTGCTAGACAGGGCCTCCCTATCGTGGTCCCCTCCCTCGGTCACCATGCCCGGTTTCTGAGCGTGCTGGGAACTGGCCGGGCTTCCAGTGTGGCCTTAGCACAGCGGCTGATCGAGGGACATTTCTTTCCGGACTTAAATCGGACAGTCCCCACCTGTGCACCATGGCCTTAGGGGGCTTACCACACTCCGAGTAAGTCCGCACCCTCACACGGCATCCCGGGACCCGGACCTAAAACAGGGCTCTGAACACCACGGCTCCCAGCCCACCTCATAGGCATATAGACCACAGAGCTCAGGGTAACTTTTACTTTTTAGTAGCTGGAAAAAAAAGAAACATACAAAATATGCTGGGGGGCCAGCAGGCGGTGCAGTGGCTAGGGTGCTGGAATCCCACATGGCCGACCACGGCTTAAGCCCTGCTGGCTGTGTCTCGCTTTCTCTCTCTAGGAAACTTACATAAATAAATAACATAATAATAAATACAATAGTCCGCTGTGAAGTGAACGTTCTGTAGCTCAACCCGGTGTCCAGGAAGTGCTGCTGGAGCGCAGCCAGGTCCCACGACCGGGGAAGCCCTGCACTGTCCCTCTGATGCAGCCCGGGGCTAGCATGGGTGCGCTCAGGCTCACACAGAGTGTGCAGGGCCTGCCCTGAGTGCTGTGGTGTGTAAGGAACAGCTCCCATGAGAGCCCTGGAGAGCAGCGCTCAGGCTGCGGAGTCCAGCAGGGCGAGGCGCCTGCTCGCCTGGCCAGCACGGTCCTTCGGAGCCTTCCCCTCCAGCAGGGCGAGGCGCCCGCTCGCCAGGCCAGCACGGCCAACACTGTCCTTCGGAGCCTTCCCCTGCTTCCCCCGGCCCACAGGGCTTTTCCACAACCTCCCAGGCTTGCTTCCTCACCTCCTCCAAGGTTCTACATGGAGCCTACTGGGCCACCCACCCCTTCCATGTTCCTCTCACACCTCGCACCAAACGCAGCCCACGCTGGCCAAGACGGAGGTGAGCACCCGGCACCTGGGCCTCCGCTCTGGTCCGTCCATCGCGGCCCCTGCAGCAGGAGGTGCAAAAGGACGGTTACTAAGACACACGTGCACACGTCTGCCCACAGCACCTGCACCACCACGCCATGTGCGTGAGCGAAAGCTAACGGGCCCCGGATCCCAGCAGGTGTGACCCGAGCATCTACCACTTGACGGCATTATCCCAGCAGCCGCCCCGACAGAGCACACCGAGGCCCACGAGGCAACCACAGGGACCAGTGGCCTGCCCAGGCCCTCAGAAATGGGTGCCCACAAGTACCTGGTGGTGCCACTTGCGGTTCCTAAAGCCAGAACACGAGGGAAGTCAGTCAGTCCCTGCCCTCGACAGCAAATTCACCAGGTCTCAGCACGCCGTAAGATAATCGTAATGGAATCTGTGTGACCCGAGGCGCCGGGACGGCCTGGGACAGCAGCCAATGGGCTAAGGACGCAAACAGGACCATGTGAGTCTGCCCAGACCAGGGGCTATCAGAGAAAATGAAAAATGGGCTTCCTGCAAGGACCAGCAGATGGCATCATGGTTACGTCACTGGACACCCACGTAGTTGACCACAGCTCAAGTCCCAGACCCAGTGACTTAAAACTCATGCTGGGCACTTGTGTGTGTGTGCCCAAGATCCTGAGAGGAGAACGGAGAAGGGATTGCAGTGTGGCCATCCCCCCGGGGAGTGATTTCTCAATTTCTGTCTCTCCGTCTCCTCTCTCTCTCCAGCTAGCGCACATGCCTTATAGCAAAATATCTATTACGAGAATAAAATTATTTTAAAAAAGGGTTTGCTCCAAGCTGGCCCCACAATCGGAGGACAGAAGCCCCTAGCAACACAGGGCACAGATGCTCTGAGGGTGCCCTCGGGCATGGCGGGAAAGGGCCCAGGAGAGACTGAGAAGGGCCTGGCAGGCTCCCCGTGAAAGGAAGAAACTTTACCCTGCAGGAAGAGGAGAGCATTTTAAGCACCTGGACTCCTGACAAGTCTGGCCTCTCTAAGGGGGGAAAGCTGGCGGACACCTTGGGGACTGGGACACCAGGAGGAACCCACATGAACCCCCTCTGAGTAAGGGGCTAAGTGGAGATCCTCCAAGAACACGAGCGAGTCTACGCTGGAAGTCACCTGAAGGGAGAATGTACACCCGTCCCTCCTTCGCCTGGAGAGAGGGGACACTGGTGCATGGGCTGGTCACCAAGGTTATGCAGACCAGAGCCCTGGCTCAACTTCCCCCCTGGGGACTGTGGACCCGCAGGCTCCCGCTCCCCTTAGCTCTGACCTTTGTAAGGACAGACCAAAGTCACCTGGAGGCCCAGGGACACGATGGAGGGGAGTCAGGGACAGTGTGCGGATGCTAGGGGACCCGGGGACACAGGCCAGGCAGGTGAGGGGGACTCAGGGATACAGGCCTTGGAAGTGCAGGAAGCTCGGGGATGGCAGGCCAGGCAGGTGCAGTGACTCAGGGACACAGGCGAGGCAGGTGGGGGACCCGGGGACAGCGGGCCCGGGCACGTGCGAGGACCCGGAGGTAAGGAGGCTGAAGGCAGAGTCGGGTGACCCAAGGTCTCCCCGCCCCCGGCCTCCGAGCGCACAGGCCCCGGCGCAGCCTCCCCGAGGGTCAGCTGGGTGGGTCGGCGCCCTCTTACCCAGACATACGAACAGCACCGACTTGGGCACCCGCTCGGCCATCTTCCCGCGCGGACAGAAGCCCCGGCGACCACGTCGGGCTTCCTCAGACGCGGCGCGTGCGTACTACCCCCGCCCCCAGCCCCCAGCTCGCGCCTGCGCAGTCGGTCTCGCTCGCATAGCCGCTAGATAGCCTGCGCCTGCGCAATC
>NW_006159879.1:2310447-2319065 GCF_000334495.1 Tupaia belangeri chinensis
GGGCCAGCAGGCCAGGGCGGTCCTGGCCGTGCGGGGTGGAGCGACTCACCTGAGCCCTCAGCAAGGTGCCACGCAGGACCGGGGCCGGCGATCGGCCTGCGTTTTCCCAGCTACAGAAATGGGGCTTGGGCGGGAGCGCGGTCCTGCCCTCTCTGCACCCCGAGGGCAGGGCTGTTTCAACCCGAAGGAAATGTATTAAGTAGGCTTTTTGCGTTGCACGGAAGCTGGGCGTTCACCTGAGGGCTTACCTGTCTCAGGTGTGCACTTCCCTGTGACCGCCTCTGCCATAAGAGGGGTAGCGAACGCCCTTCCTCTTCCTAGGCAGGTGTCAGAGCTCCAGGGGACAGAGCGGACGCAGTGCAGGCGCACAAGTGAGTACAGGTGGCACAGACCCCGCGGCTCACCTGGAGGCAGGAGGGGAGGTACTGTATGTCGTCGCGGCTCCCCTTTTAGGGAAGTTTTGATGGAGAGGGAAATCGGCGGTTAAAGGACCAGAGAAGGGATGTCCTGAGATTTTTATTGTTGGTCATACAGTAAGTTGACTCGGTTACTCCTCAAACTGCAAAAATTCAAGGTTAAGCAGTTCGCAGGACTCTGATCACGGTAGTTTTGATTCAAACTTAGCTCCGTCGTTTCCATGCATAGAAAAGCTCTCCCTAAATATTGTATTTTAACTTTTGTAACTCATTTTGCTGTTTCTAAAATCTACTATTGGAAAAGACGTGCTGGTTACTGTCTTTCCCTCCAATGAGCTTTCATAAACGAGTTGTTCTTTTGTGATGTTAGTGGTCCTGTGTGGGAGTCCCCCATAGCACAGAAGGTGCCAGGCTCCGCACACACTCTCGCCTGGCCTCCTCGGCGAGGCGGCGAGCAACAGCTGGGGAAAAGGGGGTTCTCAGGCTGCAGAGAGCCTTGCTGGGCACAGGACACTGGGCTGGACCCGCCTCGCCTGCCGTTTTTCCTGGGTTAGAGGAACAAGGTAGGAACTGCCCTGACACTGTCAGGGGTGGGGACTTACCAGTGCTGCTGGCCGTGAGTGTCCTGGACACTTAGTTCCAGCGCTGCTGGGCGGAGAGTGGTCAGCCAGGAGGAGAAGGTGCTCTGTGGGCCCTGCGTTCTGGCGTAGTGAGCCCAGGGGAGTGTCGGACTGTGTTAGGAAATCAGGCGCTATGCCGAGCACTCACAGGTCTTGGGTGAAGTGCTGTTCCTAGCTGTGCTGGGTGGTCAGCAGTACCATGCAGGGACCGGCCACCTACAAATGACTATGTTGGAGACTTAAATTTAAATGACCAAATATGTGATGACCTCCCTCCTGTTTGTCATGTTTTAATTGAGGAGAATTGGCTCACTAATGTTCTTTTAGACACAACTTCTACAAAGTGAATAAATGCTATCCCTCCTCTTTTGTAAGATTAAAAATAGTTTTAAAATCTTTGTTCATTAGGAGTGATTTGAACTTTTATTTTATTTCAGGAAATCTATGTTCTTGGGAGGTTTCTCACTATTTAGAAATGAGGACTTGATGTTTCCAAACAGGGGAGAGCAGAGGCAGGCCAAAGGGGATGAGGACATGCTTCCTGGCAGTCACGGAGTTCCTCACACGCTGGCCTCTTTGCCAGTGGGAGACAGGACATCATTCTCAGCCAGTTCTGACCTAAGCACATGGGACTTTAAAATTTCCTCTGGGATGAGTCCGTTTTTACAACAAATATCAGGCCAGTAGCCTTGCTCTGAGCAAGAGGGTCACTGGTGCAGGTGCCGCGCCTTGTCACGCCCTGCTCTGTGTCCTCCTGTAGGCTGGGGAGGGACGGACGAGCAGAGCCACCCTGACCTGGCATCCCAGGTCCCGTGGGGGAAGTCTGCCTTAGGGAGGCCCAGGGTCTGAGCTACTGGCCCCGACTGACAAATTTCCCTCCTTAGTACAGAGGAAGGGGCTGGTCCCAGCCCGCAGAGGCGAGAGCTGGCCTGAGGGACAAGGCCGCAGCTCTCAGGTGGGCTCAAAATGCTGGCCTACGGGAAAGTCGTCATGCACTGACTGAATGTAAGACAATAAAGGGAAAAAGTTTAGAAAGAAAGGGCCCATGCAATATTTTAAAGCCTCTTTGAAGATTAGATAAAGTGGCTCTGTTTCTGGCCATGACATCATGTGTTGTAAATACATTCTGGGTATTCTAATCTCTTTGCTCTGGGATGGAATTTTTCTCAGTAGTGAGTGAATTAACCTCAATTTCCTGTAAATTATAAGGTGTAATAACTTGGTTGATATGGAAATAGTGGAAATGTGGAAACCTGTTTCTGAGTTTGCTTTGTCTGTAGATACCCCTTCATAACCTACAGTCCATTGCACAAAGTGCACAGTGGTGCTTATTGATGGAAGAGCACTTGGGTACCCCTGACTGATAGCTCAGGGCTGGGACTGGCCCGTCAGTCTCCTCCCTCCTTCCTGACCAGAGCAGTCGGAAGTGGTCCTGGCGTGGTGCCCTGAGTAGGGTCTCATGCTCTCACTTGCCCTCAGTGACCCTGGGCCTGAGCACTGACCGTGATCGGTGCCTGTAATTATTTCCAGATCTTCAGTTCACTGAAACTCTGGACGTCTTCAAATTAAAAGTTACCTTCCGGGTAGCTTATAAATCCTTCATTTAAAAAGGGTGAGGTGGGGGGACTTATGTGAACTATTTCAAATATTTTCATTGCTTTTTAAAGAAAACTTTACATCTAGGGACCAGCAGTTAGCGTAATGGCTATGTCGCTGAACTCCCATGTAGTTGACTGCAGTTCGAGTCCCAGACCCGGTGGCTTAAATGCACTCCGGGTGCATGTGCATGTGTACCCAAGATCCCAAGAGGAGAATGGAGGAGAAGGGACTGTGGTGTGGCCATTTCCCCTGGGGGGTGATTTCTCACTTTCTGTCTCTCTGTCTTTCCAGCCCATGCGCCCTATAGCAAAAACCTCTAAAAAAAAGAAAAGAAAGAAAGAAAACTTTACATCTAAAAGTTTCTCAGCTGGAGGTTTGGCAGCCCCCTTCTCTTAGGAAGAAATCCAGACATTTCTAGGGGATTTCTTAACCTTGAATTCAAGAGACTGAAGACTTCGGCCTGTGCAGAGGGTCACTGTGATTCCACGTTCTAGAGCGCGTCAGGAATGCTGTCTCCCTAACCTCTGCAGCGCAGGAGAGTAGGGAACCAGCAGCCTGCACTGCAGAGGGAAAGTGGGTGGGTGACCCACAATTTGATGCCAAGGACAGGAAATGAGGCGTAAATCTACATTTTTTAGAATTTTTGTTCTGTCAGGGAAATCTGTAACAGCGACAGGCAACATGATTTTTTTAGAAGTTTCATAGCATCTGCAGTATTGCCTGCGGTCCTTCGGTGCACCCACAAGGCCCATCATCGGGGCGGGGGGTGCGCCGAGGGCTCTGCCTCCCAGGCCACTCCTTCTCCTCCTGGCCTGGGCACCTCTCCACTGTGGAATCTGCTTACGTGGCTGGTCTAATACGGCTTGTTGGGAGTTTTCAAAGTAGAGCATCTTGTGTATTATTTACTAGGCTTCAGCTGCACCTCTCAGAAAATCTGGGCTAGATGCTTTTTAAAAAATTTTTTTTAGAGGTTTTTGCTATAGGGCGCGTGCGCTCGCCAGACAGGCAGAGAGAGACAGAGAGACAGAAAGTGAGAAATTACCCCCCAGGGGGGATGGCCACGCCGCAATCCCTGCTCCTCCATTCTCCTTTTGGGATATTGGATATGCACGCACATGCACCCAGTGTGAGTTTAAGTCACCGGATCCAGGACTCAAACTGCGGTCGACTACATGGGAGTCCAGCGACACAGCCATTACGCCAACTGCTGGTCCCTGGGCTAGGTGCTTTTTGACAGAAAAGAACTCTGCTGGTTGCGTGACTAGAAAGCCTGGCGCTGCTGCTACCTCTGGGTCAGCTCCCCCTCTCCACAGAGCTGCCCTGCAAGCCCCTTGTAAGATAAACGTGCCTGGGAAAGTCATCCTTGTGGCCCTGCCACAGCCCTGCATTCCAGCCACTCCTGGGACTCCCAGTGTCTCGCCTAGGAAGGGCAGCACAGATATCTCGGGCCTGGACTCTGCATGGTGTCAACACAGAGGTCCCAGAGAGGTGAGCAAACAGGAGACGGGGAACTCTGGGCAGCAAGTCTCAGGCTCGGGAGGTGGGCAGGTGGGAAGGTCCCAGTATGTCCTTCCGGGGGCACCTTACGTGATAGATTTTCCTGGTGAGCCCTTGGAATCGAGGATTGTCCACACTGACACCATCACGTGAGTTTTCCTGGAGTGGGCTAACTTCAGTTTACAGCATCTCAGGAATAGCAGCTATAATTTAGAATGGGAGAAACATTTGGAAACATTAGGTGAGACATGTAGCTAAGGACAAATTCAGGGTTCAGTCCAAACTGCTGGGCAAATGATAAATGCTCCAAACCATGAACTGGGCTCTCAGGGCAGTGCACGGTGGCCCTTCTTCTGCGAGGTCATGGCTCCCTCTGCGACCCATCTGTACCAAAGTTGCTCAGCAGGGTCCAGTGTTTGTGAAACGAGTTCAGTCTTCCACCTGCTTACCTGTGAGCAGACCTGACTCACCACAGGGGCTCTTTGTATGCTGACTTTGCGGGAACTTTTCTAAAGAGCTTCAGATTAGACTTAATCTGTCTTAACTCCAAGTTTCTGGCTCATAAAGACAGGACATTCCAGGCAAAGCCTAGACAACAGAACCAGCATGTCCAGTTCCTGTTATGTGAGATTCTTACTGGGTTCGTGCAAATAAGTATATTGCCATAAAATAATGATATTTATGACTCATTTCCAGATTTTGGAGGGAGCTGGAAAAAAGTAAATATTTCAATTCTATTTACAAAAGTAATCTTAACCAAATTGCTGAAAGCTATAAATAGAAAAAAATATAATCTGAAAAGCAAAAATGAATCAGTAATATTATAAACTAAAAATAAAATTATTTTTAAAAATCATCATCCAGGAACCAGCAGGTGGTGTACTGGTTAAGGTGCTAGACCCTCACATGGCCAACCAGAGTTTGAGTCTCAGGCCTGGCGGCTTGCTTTCTTACTTTCTGTCTCTATCTCTTGCTCACTCTCTGTCTCTCTCTGGTCAAATTAAAAACTAATAATAAATAAAATTAAATAATCATTTTTAAAAATTATAATCCATTATTTTATCCCCATGTAATTAGTCCTTATTCAGCTTATTATAGGGTTAGAAGTTTTGAGTCCATTTTTCAGAAATATAATCTTGGTTATCAGCAACCTGTATCCAAGAGTCCTTCTCAGGGCCTTCTCCATGGATACTAGTAGAAAGGTGCCGTTTCTGGGCTGTTGGTGACCGTCACATCTGAAAAGAGCACCAGGATTAAGCAGTTAGCCACGGGTGCCATGACGTGGGGACCATGGGCGCCATGACGTGGGGGCCACGGGTAAGAGCTGCTGTCTCGGTCGTCAGGACAGTCATGGCACGTTTTTGCGAAGAAGCACGTCATGACTTTCCCGACAGCCTAATCAGTTCACCGGACTCAACCAGCCAGCAAATGTGGCCACTCCTGGGACACACGGAGGTCTAACATTGGAACCCTGACCAATAACGTGGACCAAGACATCGTACTCTAGGAGTCTCACGATTCGGGATCACACACTAATAACAATTTATACAATTATAACACAAAGTTAAACAGTATGTTCGACGATGTTTTCCATATAACTTTAACAAACTAGATAAGCCTAATCTGTCTCTCGTGAACATCTAAAGGCTCTTCTAGAATTTTCAAAAAATGAGTTTGAGACAAAACCTTAGAACCTCGAAAGTCTTTCAGGTATTAAACACTTGATCACAGGTCACTGTGAAATAATAATAGTCACTCGCTTAACCAAGGTAATCATTAAAATACTTTAAAAACGTTGCTATAAAAACAACCTTTACTCTTTGATACAGAGAAGACAGTTTCCCCCAGAATCGAAATGCTCTAATAAATACAGCAGGAAGAACAGACTCCCTTCTCTCTCTGCCCCTTGCCTCTTTGTTTTGCAGTTTACTCAAAACAGTGAAAAAAAAATCTACATAAAAAAATACCACATGAAAATCTTGTGCAAAATGTTGAAATAAAGCTAGTTTGCATGTGAGTATATACTCACTAGAGTTTCCAAAATTTATCAACTGTATAAATACATCCTTGGAAATCTGGGAAATTGGAAATGCCCACTTCTATCTGTCTGTCTGGCAGTTTTGTCTTGCTCATTTATGGAATACTGAATATTACTTCAAATCATGACTAAAATTTACCTCCATAAAATGTATTTCAAAGGCCCAAATATTCACTTGGAATTCTCCTCTTTCACATGTTTTCTAAGACCCTCAAACTCCAAACTGTACAAATCAAGCATTAAAAATAGGCAGGTTTGGGCACTAGTAATGTGAAGCAGGCCAGCCTGGGGTGCAGCAGGGCGACAGCCGCTCTGAAATCTGGAAGGGTCCGACCAGGGCCACCCGGCGGGCCAGGGAAGACTGTGTGAGGAGAGGTGGATGAGGAGCCAGGAGAGGGTATTTGAAGGAATTGGGACAGTCGCTTTGGGGAAAGCGCGGACTCTGATCCGTGGTGGGGCGTGATATGGCATGCCTGTATCTGTACCCGTAACTATGCAGCAGGGCTGGGCCCTCGGAGTGCGCTCCGTGGCGCTTACTGGCTGTCCCGCTGCACCCTGGTTGCAGAAATAAACCCTCTTCTGCAGCCTCTGCCGCGCCTTGCCCAACTGCAAGCCAACGCCTCTGGGCTTAGCTGGCAGGTAACAGACTCGCATGTTTAGGATGCAGCCTCACCGTCCCCTTCTGGCACGAAAACCACATGCTTCTAGAACTTCCCGAACTTTCCAGGGTCCCATCTACTGCCAGTCACCATTGCAAGTGAAAACGATGGCCGGAGAATGCCACAAGACCGTCCTCAGAACCGGGTAGCCCGACGTGAAAGGAGAACGCGATTGCTGTTTGAACTTGGCTGAGGACTAGGGACCTGTTCTCCTGTCTCCGCATTTATCGCTGTGTTCACCTTTGTCCTCCCGCTGTACCCACTTTGCGTCTGTGTCCCTGGACAGTGGCCTCGTCATGGTAATAGCCGCTGTTTCTGAGCATCAGTACTGTTTTGATAGTGCAATAAAAATCTTTTAAAAACTGGATTTTCCTACTCACATAACTCCCGCTCTCATATTATATGTTGCGATAAGCACCACCTCCGTGCCGTGGAGACAGGGTCCATGTGGCAGTCAGAGCCTGTGGGCACACTGAAATGACAGTGGTGTGGCGGGCCTGACAGCGGGAGGCCCTTCTCCTTCAGTATCTGCCTATCTCTATCTTTTCTTGTACTTTTATAATGTTCTTATGTCAAAATTTCATTATTTTTTAAAATTGCCAGAGGCCATTTAAAATAGTCAAAAGAATTAAAAGGTAAGATTGATTTCATTAAAGGAAAAGAGGTAGGAAAAAAAAAAAACAAACAAATTCAAAGATAAGTGACAAACATGGAATTAATATTTATAACTAATATTTTTAAAAGATTAATTCCCTTAATAACTCAATAAGAAACAGAGACCTAACACCTATAAAAGAGGAAAGAACATGGAAACATTTGGCAGAAGTGGGAAGACAGTCGCCAGTGTCACCACAGGCCACGGAAGGAGCCACGCCTTGCCGGCCAGGACGCTGCTCCACCTGCCAGACCGGCTGCAGCAGGGCTTACGCTGCACTGAAGAGGACCCTGACCTGCCCAGGGAAGGGACGCGCTGGCAGAAGCTGCTGAAACTTGCAAGGCAGCGAAGGGCATCCATCCGCAGCCCTGGGAACAGCCCGCAGAGCTCAGAGGGTGGAAGGCGGGAGTCCCAGCCTGCCCATGGAAGAGGCCTGAAGGCAGCGCCTTCCTGGGGGTTGGGTGGCCCTAAGAGTGCCTGTGCGCACACACACGTGCAAACGGAAACAAGGCTTGAAAGATGGTGCTGACTGCCGTGCCCCGCTGCCTGCCAGGCTGAGCCCCACCTTCTAGCAGTCAGGAAGCTCTGCGTGCCCTCGCCATGCCAGAGACCACTCAGCGGGACTGCACAGCACAGCTGGGGAGGAGCCAATCACGAGCAGACCAGCGGTACAGAAACCACGCACTGCCAGGGGTGGGTTTGGAGCTCCTCTTTTAAACGTGCTCACGAGTTTACGGCACGTAATCGGGACGGGGACACTGGACGGTGGAGGTCTGTCCACTTGTCCAGGCCCTCGGGCACCTCCTGTGAGACAGGTGGGTTTCATTTCATAGGTTCTCTCATAAAGCTGATTTCAAAGTCTACACTGAGGTCCAGTGTCTTAACTGTCCCTGAATTAAATGACACGGGCCGAGACGTAGCGGTGAGACACCATCTGTTTAAAAAGTGGAAGGACACACGGACACCGTCCAGCTACTTTGCTTGTGCAGAATAACTGAAAATGCATCTCTCCACCCACACTAGTGCCATGGGTGAGTGCCAGGACTGAGTGCCTGGCTTGAGTGTTGCCTATACTCCCATGCTGAGTCACAGAGGGGTGACACCGACCCCTTTCTAAGAAAACAGGGCAGTTTC
>NW_006159879.1:2319158-2323507 GCF_000334495.1 Tupaia belangeri chinensis
GCACGACCCTGGCTCAGTCTGCAGCCTGAAAAGGCGTGTATTTCAGTCTGACCACGCAGCAAAGCACATCACATTATTTTATTGGAAATGTCTATCTTCTGTCCAGCCATGGCCAGACACTCTAGCTAAGGCTGCTACTCAGCAGGCTGAGGACTTAGGGGAGCCCAAGGTTTGATCCTCCCTAAAAGGCTCTCTGATCATGAGGTCTAAGTGCTCATAGCACTGCTGACCCATCTCACCCCGGGGATGAGGGACATGACTGTGTCCAGTCTCCTGTGTCCTGCCATCCAGTCGGCGCAGATGGGCATCCCTGGCCTCAGGGTTCACGGGACCTCACATCTCACCACTGGCTGCTGCGACTTCCAAAGTCCTCCCCGCAGGTGGGCAGGGACAGCTCCCCCATGTGCTTCAGAGCTGAGGGGCTGCATGAGCATCGCTGTGTAAGTGAGCACCCACGCTGTGGGCCCCGAGCACGTCGGACGGGGCTGCCGGACCTGCAGGCCTGGGCCGTCCCGGGACCGCGCCGCCTGAGTCTGCAGAGCTGACGGCAGGGGATCTCTACGGCAACCAGTTCAAAGGTCTCTGATGAGACTCACCAAGTATATTAATTCTACATAATTTATAGACAAATGTAAAGTACAAAATTTGTTCATTTTAAAAATTTAAATTTCTTTTTTGTATAAAGGTAAATCAATTACAAGGAAGAGCTACGTAATGGGAAAGTTGGACCAGATTTCGTTCAAGATTCTTTAGACGCCCATGGTTTTATGGTGTCTGAGATTTTTTTTTTTTTTTTTGGAGAGGTTTTTGTTATAGGACACGTGTGCTCACCAGACAGACAGACAGACAGAAGTGAGAAATCATCCGTCCAGGGCAATAGCCATGCTCCAAGCCCTTCTCCTCCATCCTCCTCTCAGAATCTTGGGCACGCATGCACACACATCCGGTGTGAGTTTAAGTTTGGGTCTGGGACTCAAACTGTGGGCAACTACATGGGAGTCCAGCGACATAGCCATTACACCAACTGCTAGTCCCATATTTATAAATTTTTATTTTACTTTTTAGAGAGATTTTTGCTGTAGGGCATGTGTGCTCTCTAGAGAGACAGAGACAAAAGGCAAGAAATCACTCCCAAAAGGGGATGGCCATGCCACTTCCCCTTCTCCTCCACGCTCTTCTTGGAATCTTGGGCACATATGCACATGTGAGTTTTAAGCTGCTGGATCTGGGACTATGAACCGTGGTCTGCTATGTGGGAGTCCAGCGACATAACCATTACACCATCTGCTGGTCCCAACAATTTCTGAGATTTTAAAGGTTTGGAGTTTCTCATTCTTGGAGTAGATTGAAAGTCAATAATTGAGGATTTCCAATTTATTTCCTTAGGGTGGATACAATTGTGAATGCATAATTGTATATAAAAAATGAAATTATAATACAGTTCTCATTTCTGTTTAGTATTTTTTCATTAAAATACCTCTTTTTAATACTTTTCAGTGAATAACCCAATACCCTCCGATTTGAAATCAGAAGCAAAAAAAGCTGCTAAAATATTAAGAGAATTCACAGAAATAACTTCCAGAAATGGACCGGATAAGATCATCCCTGGTAGGTAAATGGGATCCTCGGCTCACGTCTAAGTGGGTGTGCTTTCTACACTGCTCCTTGTGTCCCTAAGCGCCAACCCCTGAGCCCAGCCGGGACCTGGACACCTTTGTTCTCAGAGCTGATCAGGAAGCTCTGGAAGCCCCATGGCTCTTCCCAGTGGGTCCCCATGCAGGATCCCCTGTAGACACAGATGGTGCAGGTCAGGTCAGGCAGCCCCCGACCCCACGGGATGCGAAGTGCCCTGCGCACACCTGCCCTCTCTCCGGTGTCCTGCACTCTGTCCTCATAGCTTTCTGAGAACCAGCTGTCTGCAAGTCCACTAAATTGCCCAGATACGTTTTAACTTCGTGTTTTTCCCTCCACGAAAGCGTTTGCACGCCACAGTGTCTCAGGGAGACGTTGCCGGTCAGCATCCCCCACGACGCAGGCACCAGTGCCCTCTGGCTGCTGGAACACAGTCCCTAAGTCCCGCTCCAAGCCTGCTGGGTCCGACTGAGCGGTGTGCCCAGAGATGCACGCTTGCGTTTTAACCCTGTCTCTACTGCAGTCCCTGCAGTTCCGTAGGTGGGCAGGCCGCACACGGCCCGTCCAGACCTGGCCTCTGGGAACTGCTACTGCCCATCCGCACCACCAGTGCCGCTTGTCCCCACAGGCTGTCCCACGAAGGTCTTCCTCGTGCTGGCCGGGCCACACGGCAGGCAGACTGCCCTCTCAGTTACTGCAGGGTACGACTCGGCCCTGCATGAAAGAAACCCATTTACTTTTTCTAAGCCAGATCTTCTGAGGTTATTTGACAGCTTTAAGTGATTTAAACATGTTTGTTGCTGTTATAATAGCATTAATAATAATATTAATTATTGTTATGTCAGCCAGGCACATCTCCCATCGGAGAAAACAGCTCTTCATAGGTGAGGCCTTCCAAAGGCAGGCTGCACTGAGGCATGGATCTTCCCCGGGCCCTGAAAAGCTGCTCAGCCCTCAGCAGTCAGAACTCACACCACTCGCAGGACTGCTAGGTGCGAGTGCTTGAGCACCTACGAATTTGAGCAGTGTTTTTTAGAACTTTGAGGAAGTTCAACCAGAAAAACTGAGCTTTCAGTGGCAATATTGTGACCCCAGGGATGGAGGACATTCCTTTATTTTTTTTTTTCCTCCTATTTTCAGAGGGAACATGTACTTGCCAGAGACAGAGAGAGGACGAGAGCATCCCCAGTGGGCATGGCGCCCTGTAGTTCTTCTTTCTCCATTTCCCCCTGTCAGGATTCTGGGCACACATAGACACACTCACACACACACCACGTGCACCTGTCAGGATCCTGGGTACACACACCTGTCATGCTGCTTCTGCCTTCAGAGAGAGGAAGGACACTGGACTCCCTTCGGGACGATACTCCAAAATAAAAAATCCTCTTGCATATCGGCCTCCGTAAGACCTAACCCAAGGAATGCGCCTGGAGGGGGCCCCCAGCTACCAGAGGGCCATTCTTCCCAGAGCTTCACCAGGGGTTCCGGTAAAGCCACTGCGCAGCTCTGGAACACTGAGGGGCTGAGCGCTAGGCCATGGGACTCAGTGTGCACACGCCTGCTCTGATGGAGGCTCCGACATGCGAAGCTGCAGGGCCGACACTGCCATCAGCTCCTGTGGTAGACAGAAAGCTAGCTAGCAAGCACGTCCGTCTGCCCAGAACTCGGGTGAACAGTCTGCAAGACACAGTCAGCGGGCGGTATGTGTTCCTCTGGGAACGTGCGTTCTGTTCTAGGGGCGCAGCAACTCAGTGCGTGGGGAGCAGACTCCCTGCCCACAGGTGGCTGTGGAAACAGAGCCTGCACCGGGCTCATCTGCAGTTCTAAAACAGTGCTGGAGCAGAGGGCCACCAGAGCAGCCTGAGGGCCCAGCCCCACCCAGCTGCCAGGGCAGGACGCCTGTCACTAATTTAGATGTTCGAAGTGGTGACAAGGTTTGAAAGGGTGTCTACCAGACCTCCCTCAGGCTCCTGGACCCAGGGTCTGGTTTCACATCCTTGACAGATGTTTGATGAAAGTGATGACAAAGTAAACCAGTCTCGGTGACCGTTGAGACTTCTTTTGTGATTTTGAAAGAAGTGCCACTATGTAAATAAACGCAGAGAGGATGGGGTGCTTGCGTGTGGACACGTGTGTTAGTAACACACATGTAATGAACACCCCTGAAATGCGTGCAAGCCAACGTTTGTAAGTTGAATTATGTTTTAGCATTCTGGCAGTTAAGTGGCATTCAAATACCATAGCAGGCCACTTTGTGAGGTTTTAGAACTTCTTAAAATTTCAAAATCACTTAATTTTGCTATTTTGGAGTTAAAACATATGCATACTACGTGGTGGTGCCGCTGGATGTGCTCCGGCTGCATGGTTCCAAGATCAGAGCTCCTCTCCATGGTTGGCTGTCGTCATTTATTAATTTCCTCCTTAAAACTGTGGAGCTGAGACCGGCAGGTGCCATAATGGCTATGTTGCTGGACTCCCATGTAGTTGGCCGCAGTTAGAGTCCTGGACTCAGTGGATTAAACTCACACCAGGCACCTGTGCATGCTCAAGATCCTGAGAGGAGAATGGAGAAGGGATAGAGGCATGACCATCCCCCACCCCCGGGGGTGATTTCTCACTTTCTGTCTCTCTGTCTGTCTGGCTAGCGCATATGCCCTATAGCAAAAACCTCTCCAGAAACAAAAAAAAAAAAAAAAAAAAAAAAAAACGAAAAAAAA
>NW_006159879.1:2323681-2335332 GCF_000334495.1 Tupaia belangeri chinensis
ATTCTCCTCTCGGGATCTTGGGCATGCACGCATACACACCCAGCATGAGTTTTAAGCCACCGGGTCCGGGACGTGAACCGTGGTTGACTCCGTGGGAGTCCAGCGACATAGCCATTACACTAACTGCTGGTTCCCCAAAACAGTAACTTTTCAGCTGGCTCTGTGGCCTGGTGGTTAGGACAGCTGGGTCACACATGCCTGACCACGTGCTTGAGTCCACGCCCTGAGGCCTGGAAGTCGCAGCAGGTGCGTGTGCATGCACGCCCAGACCTGCACAGGAAGGAGGTGGAGGAGGGACGGTCATGCGGCCACTCCTCATGGGACGTGCCTCTCCTCTCTTTGTCTCTTTTTTGAAGCACACATGTCCTCTAGAAAAGAAATAGCAGCTTTCGTTTTCTAAATTGTGCATAACCTCCTAAATTAATTCAAATTACAAAAACTAGTCGTCCTGTTACAGCAGTAGATCATGTATGAGTCCCACCTCTGTGTCGCAGGGTACTTGGGCGTCCGTGGAGAGGAACGCAGAGGAGATGGGCAGAAAGGCCGCGGTGTGCCCTCGGCTTAGGCTCGCCCGGACACGGTCCCTCCCGGAGCCTGAGTCCCATGTCTGACCTGCCCGTTGTCCCTGCTGTCCACAGCTCACGTGATTGCCAAGGCCAAGGGCCTCGCCATTCTGTCTGTGATCAAAGCGGGGTTTCTGGTGACTGCCAGAGGCGGCAGCGGGATTGTCCTGGCCCGGCTCCCGGATGGAAGTAAGTGGCCCTTTGCTTGTTGGGGTGGGTGGTCGGAACCACTTCTCGTCCCGTTTCCTTTCTGAGCACATGTCATGGGGAACAGGGCAGGCTCCCCTGTGTCACCCACAGTGGGTACCATGAGGCCTCTGGACTGGGCTCAGAGTGGTGTCACATGTGTCACAGCCCTCTCAGGACAGGAGACAGCCCACGTCAGCCACATCTGCCCTGTGTCAGCCCGTCGCCCACTGCAGGGCCGTATTTAAACACTTCTAGCGTTAAATGTGAGTTCTCACCACTCGCCTTTTGGTTTTGCTGTGCCCGAAAATAAAAGGCTTTCTGCCCTGCCCCATCGAAGAGCACTTACGTGGTCCCATCGGCAGGTAATTTGGGTTTAGCCTCCAGGGCATGATCTGCAACTTGTTTTTTCAGAGATGAAATAAAACTATATCTGCATAAATCCCAAGGGCCAACGTTTATAGTAATATTTAAAGTGTTTGCAGTTGTATCATAACCAGCGAAAATGCTTTTCATTCCAATCTGACATCTGCTGTCAGTCCTGTACGGAACATGTTTTCCTATTAATAGCTGTTCTTAGCGTACATGATTTAATTTTATTTTAAGAGAGAGAGTGTGGGACACTTACAGAAAACAGCAGAGGTGTTTGTGGGACATACGGCTTTTAGACACCCATTGGTCCCCATGGTCAGTAAACCCTCCTGGAAGCCGTGGACTAGCTCTGGGATGGCACCGTCAGAACCCGCCTCTCTTCAAGCACCCCCTAAATTCTTCTGGGCAGACTTCTAGCAGGGCAACCACAGATGAGAGTGTGGGCGACGGGGTCCCCGTCTGCTGGGGCTGTCTGCAGGAAGCTCTCGGGATGTATGGGTGTCCTGGCCACTGCCCACGGACAGGCGGGACAGTGGGGGCTCTCTGTCCCATGGAGCTTCCTGCTGGGCTCACACCTAAGGTCTCCGCAGCCAGTGAGCAGCAGTGGCACTCCGCTGGGGAAGCCGAGTGGACGAGCTCCTGGGGTCCTGGCCAAGACGGCACCTCTAAGCGGGACAGCCGCTAACAGGGGTTGAAAACCAACCTTGGGATTACCCAGCACAGGCCTCTGTAATCAAAACTCCTCTAAACCTAAGCAGATTAACTCTGGGTATGTTCAAACAGTACCCTAGTCTCTAGAATGCAGGATGGCAAAGAAAACTAGCTTTAGAAAATGATTAGCCATTTACAGGAAGAACTTTATCCAACCTATTCTGCCCTTCCCCTACCAAATTAGAAGTAGTCTTTCTGGATCTGTTTAGCATAACGGTATCAGGACAGGTAAGTTTACAGCAACTCCAAAATGTGTCATTTCATGGCAGATGGAATTTGGAAATACCTTCTGAATGTAAAGAAATGTGTTTCCTTAAAATTTTAATGATCTTGAATTTATAGCCTATTTCTTGTAGTTCTCTGAGGTACAGCAGGGGTTACCACAGACACGATTTAGTCTTCTGTTACCCACAGAAGTGGCTGTAATAAATTCTCTTGACCCCTTCTGATCTGTAATATCTAGGATATGATTCCAAATAAAGACTAGAGCCACCGCCAGACTGTCTCACACACCGTGGCAGCTGAACTGTCGAATGCTGTCCTGCGGCAGGAACCGCATCTGGAATTACTTGAGGGCGGGAGAGACTTGGGGCCCAGTCTCGGAGCCTGAGACCCACAGAGGGTATCTAATCTTTCACTTTAAAAAATGGCATAGAAATATTTAGAATAAAATGTTCAGAAAACATTTTAAAGCATGGGGAAAATCCATAAGTCTTTAAAGGACAAAGCTGTTTGCATGTCGCCATGTTCCCCGGTTCTCCGTCACATACGTAGAATAACTCCTGTCTCTTCACCAGCATGGTCCGCGCCTTCGGCCATCGGGATTGCTGGACTAGGCGGGGGATTCGAAGTCGGAGTCGAGGTAAGCGGGTGAGGCGTGTCTGTGCCCATGTGGTCTCCGGAAGCCTGAGCTCACGCAGGGCAGCGAGGGAGGGTCTCTAGCATCCTCATCTTGCCCCTGACCCCAGTGGAGATCGTTCCGCCTGTATTTCTGGTGGCTCACCGCCAGTTTTCATTCCTTGCCCTCACTGAGCAGAGTTCAGTTCAGTCCCCTCTCCATTTTCCTCTTGGGATTTTGGGCACCACACACGCACATGTGCACGCACATACATACACACACACACACAGTGAGTTTTAAGGGGCCAAGTCCGGGACTCAAACCACGGTCAACTGCATGGGAGTCCAGTGACGTAACCATTAAGCCGTCTGCTGGTCCCAAATCCGTTCGGCTCTTTAAGGAGGGACCTTGCCTGACTTCAGTCTATGACTTTGCTGCGAACGATTAAGCTCGTGTCGATGGACTAGAACCTACACAGCAGGTCACATCATTCCAGGGCCCTCCTCACATGGCGTTAAGCCTTGCCTGGTGCTTTATCTCTAACTGGCTGGCACATCTCAAACCCAACAGCCCATTCGGTCCATTCTCCAGTCTCAGGCAGCACCCACCCAGCTGCCCTGTGCCTTCAGGCTGACCTTCCCCTGGTCTACCAGGAGGAGGTGCTCTTGCAGGCCTTCTTCCACACGTGTTTGGCCTTCAGTACCCACGACTGTAAACTATGGTACCAATGGAAGAAGGTATTTAGCGTTGCGTGTCCGACAGCATTTTTGTATTCCACGCAATCAAACCGAAGCCTTCAGAAGTGGCGCCCTCCTGCGGAAAGTGCACCGGCACAGCTCTGTGCGTGCCCCTCTGCTCCCACTGCCCGGCTTGGGGCTGCAGTCCTCTGCAGGTGTTGGAGGCCGGTTGCGGTGAGGACACTCCCTTCCGAAGCAGGGAGAGACTAAGCAGAAGTGGCTGCACCCCAGGTCCATACAGCAAAGGCCAGAGCGAGCATTCCCCAGACGATTCTTTGCGGTTGCGTTGTCAGTTCAGTATAGACTAACAGCCTCGAAAAACAAGTAGAACAGATGAAGTGCAACCGTATGATCTGTCAGCTACTAGAGCACCAAGTGTGCGTCTTACAAGGCAGCGTGGCAATGGGCAAGCCAGGGCAGGCGGCCTCTGCTGGTGTCCAAGCCCCTTTCCGGTGTGCACCTCAGCTTCCCATCCATGGAAGAGGTAAAGTGAGCCTTCCCTGTTGGCTTACGTCTGTGACTTACACAGGGACTTACCCGTAAAGGCACCTGGGAGGGCGTAAGCTGTCACCTGTGGGTTACTCCCTCCTCCATCTTTGCAGCTTACCTGTGCTTGCTGTTCGTGGAAGCTTCTGATGCAAAGCTTGTCTCTACAGTTTTGAAATTAGCTCTGGAATTTCTCCTGCTGTGCATGAGGATTGTTATTTACTTTTAAAATGCCTATTTCAAATAGAGACAAGAAGCGTGTCCCAAGGATGGGGAATAGGGTCCAGACTTCTCCAATATGGCCAAGTTGGCTCCAGAGCCCCACAGGCATCTCCGAGCATGACTGTGGTGCTCAGGCACTTTCAGGGAGCGCGTCTGGGCTTCTCCGCCTCCCAGGCATGTGTGCCCTCCTCCTCCCTGCCTGGGCAGCTGCTCTGACTCTGCGGCACCTGCTTAGGCAGGGGTGGGCCGCAGGGAGCAGGAGAGCTGCACAGGACCCTTGCGAATCAGGCTCTCTCCATGCCCATGCACCCTGCTGCCGGCTCTGCCCACTGCCCCTGCTGCAGACCCCAGGGTAGGGAGCCAAGCCAAGGACCCACACCAACTCTGAGGCCCTGCTCTGGTGGCCGTCCTGGTGCCTGGCTCCTGGCTCTAGCGACAGTAGCTTGTGTTTACCCTGCTGGTCTTGGTGGCTGCGAGTCCCCAGGGAAGGCAGGGACCGTCTCCTGTCCACAAGGTGTGGCCAGGACCAGCTATGCAATGACACCCACTGAGCCTGTCCCCTGTGCACGGATGGGGACTGACATGCCCACACCCAGGCAGGGCTTGCTTCTGCGCATACAGAAAGCACACACATGGTCAGGTAGTGCCAGCCAAGTTGTCCAGTAATCCAACCACCCACCTACCTGTTTTAGAACAGAATAGGTAATAATAGTTTGCACTTTTACAAACCTTTCAGTCTCATGAAGTTGCTCCCTGGACATGAGCAGTGGCTGTCAATGGCCTCTTACAGTGAAATACCCAGAGGTAGTGGCAGTTGGTGGCCCTGGACGGGCCCTGGACCAGTCTGGGTATTTCGGACATTGAGGGGCAGGACGTCTAGTCTAAGCCTCCTTCAGATGGGAGGAAAAGAAGGTTCAGAGAAACTGTGGTACTTGTTCGAGGCCTCACAGGTGCATGGGTGATAAAGTCCAGCTTGCTTTAAAAAAAAAAAAGTATTATTTCTCCCATGGGAGAGAGACAGGAAAGAGAAAGAGAGAGGCACCCCACACTCACAGGGTCCTCACGCCATAACCCTTCTCTTGGCCGTGCCCAGGATCCTGGTACGCAGGCTGCCATGTGCAGGAGGACCTTGGGTGCCAGCCTGGGTCTTCCCCAGCCTCAGCATGACTGGCTGGTATGACTGCTGCACACTGGGGTGGCCAGACCCCACCTACCCCGGTCGGACCTGATGTAACTTCTGCTTCCGAGGACATCATAAGAGGCAGGCAGAGACCCGCGATGACACTGGCATCTTGCCTAGCAACTAGGGCGTGGGTGCACAGTGCATGTGGAGATTGAGCAGATATTCTCTGGAGGGAAGAGTATTTGGGACTAAAGAGTAGACAGAGGGAGGGAGCCAACCAGTCCCTGGTATAGGCTAAAGTGACCCTGGTCTGATGGCAGGACGAGAAGGCTGATCTGATGACAGGCCTGCCGGGCCTGGAAGAGCTCCATGCACTAGCAACTGGTCAGGGTCAGGGTCAGGGCTAGGGTCAGAGCTAGAGCTAGGACTGGAGTTGGGGCTAGGGTCAGGGCAAGGACTAGGGTCAGGGCAAGGGTCAGGACAAGGGCTAGGGTCAGGGTGAGGACTAGGGTCAGGGCGAGGGTCAGGACAAGGGCTAGGGTCAGGGCGAGGGCCAGCAGGACAACTAGAGGCAGGTAGATGCCAAGTGCTTGGATATGGCTAGGAACTAGTTGCAGTTGGGGCTAAAGTGAGGGTTAGTGGTTCGGGTTAGAGTTAGGGTCAGGGTTAGTGGTTAGGGTCAGGGTCAGGGTTAGGGTCAGGATTAGTGCTTGAGTTAGTTTATACTTAGGGTTAGGGCTAGTGGTTAGGGTCAGGGTCAGGGTCAGTGTTAGGGTTAGGGTCAGGGTTAGTGCTTGAGTTAGTTAGAGTTAGGGTCAGGGTCAGGGTTAGTGGTTAGGGTCAGGGTCAGGGTTATGGTTAGGGTCAGGATTAGTGCTTGAGTTAGTTTAGGGTTAGGGTTAGTATTAATGGTCAGGTCAGGGTCAGGGTCAGGGTTAGGATCAGGGTTAGCGCTTGAGTTAGTTTATTGTTAGGGCTCATGTTGGTTAGGGTTAGGGTCAGAGTCAGGGTCAGGGTTAGGGTTAGGGTTAGTGGTTAGGGTTAAGGTCAAGGTCAGGGTTAGTGCTTGAGTTAGTTTATGGTTAGGGTCACGGTTAGGGTTAGTGGTCAGGGTCAGGGTTAGTGTTTGAGTTAGTTTATGGTCAGGGTTAGTGGTTAGGGTCAGGGTCAGGGTCAGGGTCAGGGTTAGTGCTTGAGTTAGTTTATGGTCAGGGTTAGTGGTCGGGGTCAGGGTCAGGGTTAGTGCTTGAGTTAGTTTGTGGTCAGGGCTCATGTTGTGGTCAGGGTCATGTGGTCTGGTCGCCTCTCATCCTGCGTTTCGTGTCACTCTCCAGGCCTACTTCGGCGCCTCACAGTGTGTGCGGGCATCTTTCCTAGACGGCTCCTTGCTCCGGGCCGTGTTTGCCTTTACCGTTCCCTGCAAACCCTAGACTCAGCTTTTGCTCGAGGGACCTGAGCCCTGCACACCGTGTATGCCCTGGGTGCCCTCTGTCACTGATTCTCTCAACTTCCAGGTGCGCGCTTCCTGGTGGGGGCTCCGGGCTCCGCCAGGGTTTCAGGTGTGGGAAGTCTGCCAGGACCAGGCCTAGCTGTCCTGCTCTGTGGCCTTCGGCCCTCTCTGTCATTAGGGTCCCACTGGAGGGGGTCAGGCACATGGTTGGTTCTTCCCACCCACCTTCATTGTCTTTCCACTGTCAACAGTGACAATCTCCTTCTGCTCAGCAGCCCTTAGAGCTGACACCCCAAACCTGGGAGGACTGAAGGGTGCCCTGTGTGTAAGTCTGAGGGGGACCGTGCTGAGGTGTGTCCCCCATCGCTGTCCCCATGCAGCGCCTTCCCTCTTCCGCTGAAAACGGAAATGTGGCTCCTCTTCCGTATCCTGTGTCTGTCTGCATTCAGTTTCCACATTACACGTCGTATAGCTGAGCTTTAACCAACATGTTTTAAATGCCGTTTGGTCTAACTCTTTAAATGCATGGTCTCTACATTTTAGGTATCAGATTTGGTGATCATTTTGAATTATGACCGAGCAGTAGAAGCTTTCGCAAAAGGCGGTAACCTCACGCTTGGAGGGAATTTCACTGTGGCTGTTGGGCCCTTGGGAAGGTGAGTTCTGAAAGCACTTTCTAAATAGATGTTACATAATAAAGGTTTAAAATTTGTTTTTTTACATTAAGAGGAAACATGGGGGCCAGCAGGTGGCATGGTGGTTAAGGGCGCTGGACTCCCACATGGCCGACCATTGTTCGAGTCCCAGACCTGACATCTTGCTTTCTCTCTTGCTCTCTCTCTCCCTCTCTCTCTCTCTCTCTCTCTCTCTCTCTCCCTCTCTGGTCAAATTAAAAAATACATATATAAATAAATAAAGTACAATAAAATAATTATTTTCTAAAAAGATATTAAGTTTAAGAAGAAAGAGGAAACATGAATGTAAATGAGCAGATCTACGACGTAAACATTCCCCAGGTGACTGAGGTCGTCAGAAATAAATTCATAAACACAGCCAGCGCGATGGACTGTAACGGAAAATCTGAGACCGGAAACACAAGGAAATCAAAACCGCGTTTTACTCCGCGGTTCTGTCTTGGGTGTGCTCGCTCTCTCTGCCAACAAAGTGCTATTCTAGTGTTACTCGAGCAGTGCAGGCATGCTTTATACGTGGGCTCCTTACAGGAGCTGCAGAGAAATCTGAGCTTCCTAGGTTCCGTGAAAATACTCGCCCGTAAGAGAATCCAAAATTTTTCATGCACAGCCTGTTTGAGGAGAGGAGGATGCACAGGGACGCACCGCCGGGTGGCTCTACCTGGTCCTGCCCTCTGCTGGCTCCACACCGTGTTCTTCCTCACCTCCCCATGGCGCTCTTTCCTCCAGGCCAGAGGAGTTGAAGTAGGTAGAGGATGAGTTAGTTCATTCAGGCTCCAAGTCCAATGCTGTTCACACACTCGCCTGCAGGTTTGGAGCCCCCCTGGCTCTGTGAGACAGGATCGTGTATTTTACAGGAATTTAGAAGGGGACGTTGCCCTGAGAAGTCCCGCTGCCGTCTTCACCTACTGCAAATCCAGAGGACTCTTTGCCGGCGTTTCTCTGGAAGGGAGCTACCTGATCGAAAGGAAAGAGACCAATCGAAAGTAAGTTCAGCGGGGACCAGCAGTTAGCGTAATGGCTATGTCGCTGGACTCCCATGTAGTCGACCGCGGTTCGTGTCCCTGACCCGGTGGCTTAAACTCACACCAGGCGCGTGTGCGTGTGTGCCCAAGATCCCGAGAGGAGAATGGAGGAGAAGGGATTGTGGCATGGCCATCCCCCCTGGGGGGTGATTTCTTGCTTTCTGTCTCTCGGTCTCTCTCTGTCTGGCGAGTGCACATGCTCCCTATAGCAAAAACCTCTCCAAAAAAAAAAAAAAAGTTCAGCCATGCCACGCTTTCTCCCTGGGAGTGGGTGTGAGGGACAGCCACTGAGGCAGCTCTGGCGTGTCTGCAGAGCCTGTGTGTGTGTGCAGTGGGTATAGAGCGTATGCAGGGTGTGTGTTTAGTGTGTACAGAGTGAGTGTGCAGGGTGTGTATGCAGAACGAGTGTGCAGAGAAAGTGTGCAGGACATGTGTGCAGAGCGAGTGTGTGGAGTGAGTGTGCGGGGTGTGTATGCAGAACAAGTGTGCAGGGCGTGTGTGCAGAACGAATGTGCAGAGCGAGTGTGTGCAGAGCGAGTGTGTGGATTGCATTCATCCGTCCCTTTCAGTGCAGCAACATGTGGCTCTAGGTGTATATTTAAAAATTCAATGTAGGGACCAGCACATGGTGTAATGGTTATGTTGCTGGACTTCCATGTAGTCAACCGCAGTTCAAGTCCCGGACCCAGTGGCTTAAAACTCACATGAGGTGTGTGCATGTATGTGCCCAAAATCCCAGGAGGAGAATGGAGGAGAAGGGATTGCCACATGGCCCTCCTCTCTGAGGGGTGATTTCTCGCTTTCTGTCTGTCTCTCTTTGTTACCCAGCAAGCACACACACCCTATAGCAAAAGTCTTTCTTTTAAAAAAATTCAATGTAAAAGTAATATGTGCTTATAGAAAATTTAGAAAACATTAAAAAGTAAAAAAGCACTCTGCCCCTCGAAGAAAACCCTATCCACACTTGTCTCCTGCCGCGCCTGGTGCACACCCATCACAGCACTGCTCCTTGCTTGGTACTGCGCCTCAGGGCCGGCCGGGCCCTCTGATCCAGGTGGGGCTGGCGTTCTCAGGCCTGGAGCAGGGCGCACCAGCTCCAACGCACGGGGCGGCCAGACAATCATCATCGTGAGGCTCGCCATTGGCTCCACCCGTCTTTCCTCCGTCTCAAATGGAAACCAACTTTCAGTAAAAATATAGTTTGACCTTTTTTTAGAGAGATTTTTGCAACAGGGCACATGTGCTCACCAGAGAGATAGAGAGAGACAGACAGAAACCAAGAAGTCACCCTCCAGGAGGATCGCCATGCCACAATCCCTTCTCCATTCTTCTCTCAGGAGTTTGGATATGGACACACACACACACACACACACACACACACACACATGCCTGGCCTGAGTTTTAAGCCTCTGAGTCTGAGACTTAAACTGCGGTAGATTATGTGGGAGTCCAGCAACGTAACCATTATGCCATCTGCTGGTCCCTTATAGCTTTATTAAAAAAAAAAAAAAGGATTTGGAAATATCATAAGAGGTGAGGGGAAATTTCTGCTTTAAATTGGCATCTCTATCATTTTTCTCAAAGCAGCAGACCCAAGAGAAGTAAAACACCATGCCTGGCAGGGGGCTTGCAGAGCTGGCAGAGTCCCCACCTGGGGCCGAAGGGCTGAGGCACAGCTGGGGCCCAGGCTCCGCCTGCAGCAAACAGCCCCCCCTAGACACCAGACCCACGCAAGTCCCCTGGCCTGGTCCACTCACAGTTCAGCTTATTTTTGCTTAGAAAAACAAAAAACTGCATCACGACTTTTCTGACAACCCAATAAAACCAAGAGCAATGTTTTCACCTCTGATTTTATTGATTTGAGGAGTATTACTTAAAGGCTTTTCGGGGACGGGCAGGTGGCATGTGGTTAAGGCGCTGCACTCCCCCATGATTGGCTATGCTCAGTTCCAGACCTGATGGCTTAAAACTGATGCCAGGTGTGTGTGTGTGTGCTTGTGTGTGTGTGAGTGCCCAAAATACCAGAGGAGAATGGAGAAGAGACTGCAGCATGGACATCCCCCCTGGGAAGTGATTTCTCACTTTCTTTCTCTCTGCCTCTCTCAGGCAAGTACCTATGTCCTGTGACAAAACCTGGGGGAACAAAGGCCTTTGTGGGGCCAGCAGATGGGATAGTGGTTACATCACTGGACTCCCACATGACCAACAGTGATCTGAGTCCTGGACCCAGGAGCTCGAAAATCACACCAGGCCCATGTGCGTGTGTGCCCAAGATGCTGGGAGGAGAATGGAGGAGAGATGCTGACATGGTCACCCCCCACCAGTGGTGGTTTCTCACTTTCCTTCTCTCTCTCTCTCTCTCTCTCTCTCTCTCTCTCTCTCTCTCTCTCCAGCACACACTGGACCTGGCAGCTTGCTTGCTCACCTTCTTTCTGTCTCTCTCTCTTTCTCTCTCTATTGCTCTCAAGAACACATGCCCTAAGGCAAAACTTCTACTAAAAAAAAAAAAAGGGCTTTTAGGACCTTCTGACTATAACCCTGTGGCAGACTGCCCCACTGAAGTTCAACTTAATCCTGAATAAACTAAAACAGAAATACTTCTTAATGAATTGCAGGACTTCCAAACATGTGAGATAAGCCTTTATGTAATTTTGATTAAAAAAATAAATATTTTAGGAGCCAACAGGTGAGGTAGTAGGTAAGGCATTTGGACTCCCACATGTCTGACTGTGGTTTGAGTCCTAGACTCAGTGACTTCAAACTCATACCAGGCACATGTGCTCTCATGCCCAAATTCCCCAGGAGGAGGAGGAGGGGTGGCAGTGTGGCCAGCCCTCCTGGGGAGAGATTTCTCACTTTCCCTGTCACTGTCTCTCTCCAGCCAATGTATGCTCCCTATGGCAAAAACCTAAAATTTAAAGAAATTACAAACTATATGCCTGGTATCATTTTTATAAGATACTTCAAAACCAAGTAAATACAGGTATGTTTAGTTTTGTTTACACATGTACATGTGCATATAATATGTGTGCATGCAAGCCTTGGTACGTGTCTACGGGTGGCTTTTACATGAGTAGAGGAGGGTGCAAATCAGAACACTGATGGTAGTTTCTTCTGGACATGAGTTTGAGGGAGTGGATTTAACACTCTCCACACTGTGGTAGAGACTGAAAGGTTGGAGAACATAAAAGCACTGAAGATAGTTATGACACCGGAGACAGTGAGGACAGAGGGTGGGAGAGGGAA
>NW_006159879.1:2335363-2353193 GCF_000334495.1 Tupaia belangeri chinensis
GAAAGAGAAATAAGGGGGGAAATAAAGAGGTGAGATGTTCGGGGGACATACGATGGTTTATTTCCTGTTGATGACCGTGTACGGTATTCTCGACTGGACCGGCCGGAGGTGTATTTCATGTTGGGTGAATTCTCTTTGCAAGCCAAATGATGTACAGTGATCGAATGCATAAAATAATAATAATAATAGAATTAAAACTTATGTAAAAAAGTGAACATGGGTGTGTCTGAGAAGTGGTCTGTACACGGAATGCTACGTGTCTGCGTGTATACATGCACACGTGCGTGCGTGCATGTGCTGTGCGGAGCTCTAGACAAGACCCGTATGTACTTACGTCCCCAATTTCATATTTCTTACTAGGTTTTACGGCCAAGATGTTCGCGCTTATGACATTTTATTTGGGGATATACCGCGGCCAGCTCAGGCAGAAGACCTTTACGAAATCCTTGACTCCTTCACTGAAAAGTACGAAAGTGAAGAAGGACAAAGCAACGTGAGGCGAGCAGCACAGGAGCAGAAGCCACCTGTACGTGGGCTCTCGTGTCTGGTGGCTGCAGGTGCTCCTGCCGGGCACTCTGTCCTGGTGCGCGTGTCCTGTGGAGCATCCCTTCTAGCTCCATGTGCTCAAAGGCCCGTGAGAATGCCACGCAGCCAGGCATGCTGCCTCTGCACGTCTCACGGCAAATCTGGCGTGCTTTTGTCGCCACGTTCTCTAGGGAAGAGTGTTGTGCTGTGAGTTATCGCAGCAGCTCTCAGAGCTGGGGTGCGAGCCCTGGCTACATGTCAGGCCCTGCGGGCCTTACCGAGCTCCACGCCTTGCAGAGTGGCTTGGTCACGGCTGCCTGCAGTGGAGCCTGGAGTGTGGAGTCCCAACTCTTTGCCTCTCCCAGCGACTGTGCGGCTCCTTGAGCCCCGGCAGGAGCTCAGGGGGTGGCTGGGGATTTAGCACAGGTGCAAGAAGCACCCGCATCCCAGTCCTGGCCTCCGAGCGCACCAGTCCCTGTGGCCAGAGTGCCCAGGAGCTCTCGCTGCCTGGTTGATGAGCGGTCCCGTGAGCCAGTAGAAGAGGGAGCTAGTGTACGCTCCTAAGGAAAAACAGGGCTTTCGAATTTTGTATTTCTCTCCATTCCTCCCAGATGAGAGAACTACCCCCCAAACCACCACGGCCTCAGCAATTACCTGCAGCTGCCCCGCCAAACTCTGACTCTAAAAGTAAGTATTTTTGTTTCAGTTCAATACAATTAAAATCAGTTGTTAACAATTATTGTTAAGGAAATAAGCTACATGTTAAACTTTAGAGTCAAATGAAAGATCTAGTGGGTATTTAAGAGCAAAAATAAACATCCAGTCTCTTGTAAACAGTAAGGCAAATTATCATTGCTGTAATCTGTGTGCCCTGGGGTTCATATTTACAAGGTGCTTTTTAAAATCTATAAAGGGGTTTATCTTTAAAGTTTTTCTCATTTATTTTCTCTGTCGTTTCTCCCAAAGTCTGTTCTACTGATCTGAAATGGGAAGAAAATAAGCATATTTCTGCCCACTCCCAACTTTACATTTCTGAACACCTCGCAGTGCCCGTCGAGAGCAAGGGCTGCAGGTGCTTCCAGAGGGCACGAAACCTGTGAGGCCGGGTTCGGTCCTGGCACCTTTCCTTCCCCTTCCATGATGGTCACCCTTGGAACTGTGCTTTCACAGCAGAGCATGCCAGTGGGAAACAGACGTGCAGAAGAGGGGACCTTGCTTACAGTGAGCAACTGTCACGCGGGCACGGGCATGCCGCACTGGAGGTCCTGCCTTTGAAGACAGAGCATGGGGCAGGGGCGTCACCTGCAGGAAAGCGACTGCGGCTAGTGGGAGGAGGTGCAGGACACGTTCTTGGGGAGTGAAGGTTACAGTCCTCCAGAGGGCGGGGAGCCCGTGCCCACCCTCCACATCCTGTGTCCAGCCCTGCCGCTCGTGCTGGCTCTCAGCCAGTCATGCCCGCGTCCCCTCCAGGCAGTCTCAGGAGCAAGGCTACTCATGTCACTGGCCCTCCCCAGGTGCCTGCTCTCACGGTGAGCTGCACTCTCCCACCAGGAGGGCAGCCTGCATCCAGCTCTGCTCACACTGCACTCGTCTTCCTCTGGTCTCCCAGCCTGCCAGGTCCCGGGCACTCAGAGGGGTCAGAACATGGTAGCAGGCATGTTCAGGCTGACTGGGGTTGCCACGTGGGATCTGGCTTCCCTGGGGCAAGACGCCACCACCCCACTGCAGAGCGGGCCATGCTATCCCGGGCACTCAGAGGGGTCAGAGAATGGTAGCAGGCGTGTTCAGGCTGACTGGGGTTGCCACATGGGATCTGGCTTCCCTGGGGCAGGGCGCCACCACCCCACTGCAGAGCGGGCCATGCTGGTCCTCTTGACCCCCGCTCCTGCCAGTAGCTCACTTTGAGACAGTCCCCTCCCTCCATGACCGTCCCACTCAGGAGACAGCCTGCTCACAGCCTCTGAGTAAGTGTTCCAAACCCTGCGGTCTCAACACCCCTTGGGATTTTAAGTTTACAGAATTGTGGTTTTGGGAATATCAGATGTCGGGGATTTTATACCTGAAGAACTGATCTTTCAAGATTTCAACATATGAAATTATATATTCAGAATGTACCTTTCAGGACTCAGAGCCACCATTTTTAACCTTGTACTTTAAATTCGACCTGTTCCTAAACTCACTATCAAAAACTAAATTTTTATTTTTAATTTCTTTTCTCTTTTGATTTCCTTTTTTTTAAAAATTTGCCAGAAGGCTCATGTGCTTGCTGGAGAGGAAAAAAAAAGAGAAAGTGAGAAAGCACCTTCCATGGAAGGTGGCCACCCCATGGCCCCCTCCATCTTCTGTCCTTTGGAGATTAGGCATGCACACATATGCACACACACATGCACACACACGCACATGCCCCCACACATATGCTCACACATGTACGCGTGCATACACACATACATGCCCACACATATGCACACACATGCTGGCTCTGATGTTAAAAGAGGCATGTAGACCAATGGAACAGAATAGAGACCCTAGAGATGAACCCCAAAACACACAGCCAGCTGATTTCCGACAAAGGCCATCAGACACTCCGGTGGAGAAAACAAGATCTCTTCAGCAAATGGTGCTGGAAAATCAGGTGCCCACCTATGGAAGATGACGTTCTTTTTCTAAGATAATTAATAAGAGGGGCATAATGAGCCAAAGGATATGTTTTCAAGTTTTTAACAAATTTAGTCTGTTACTTTTCTAAATCTTTACTTCTGAAGAGTCTCATAGCCATTCCTTATCTTCAGTCCCCGCCTCGTATACTCCTTGGAACACTCCCCACCGCATACCCTCCCTCCTCTGTGACAGTCCCCACCATGTACACCCCCATGACAATCCCTACCGCATACCCCTGTGACAGTCCCTGCCATGTACCCCCATGACAGTCCCTGCCACATGCACTCCCGTGACAATCCCAGCCATGTACACACACCACCAGACTCCCAGCACGTGACAATCTCTAGCACCCTGTCATGTCACTCTCCCACACCTGGCGTCCCCACTCATCGACTCCCCACTAAGCACACTTGGGCCACGTGCATCCCGCCCCAGGGCACACGGCGGCCTCCTCAGCACACCCCTCTTCCCGTCAGCCACAGAGCCACCTCAGTGGCCGTGAGTCAAGGCTGGTTGCGTCCCTTCCTGTCTATCCGCGCAGCTGAGCGTTGCTCATGTGATTGTCGGCGTTTCGGACTGAATCTTGCCTGACAAGTCTCTGCACTTCATTAGCCCACCTCTTCTTTTCTATTGGGGTATTCGTTGTATTCTCAGTTTGTAGAAATGCTTTATGTAGTAAGGGCTCTGTCATTTACTTGTGGTATTTTTCTACATTTATCATTTGTCTATTGATCTTATCTTTCATATATTTCAATATATGGGTGTTTTTCATGTAAAAACATGTCTTTCATTTATTTTTCATAGATTTAGATTATTTTAGTGAGGTTAGGGTCTTCCCACTTCTGTCCCACCTTCCAGATTATGATCATGGGCCCCCAGATTTTCTTGTGACGTTCCATTTTTGTAGTCACTGGGTACGTCTGCCCACGGACTTAGGGTTATCTCACCAAGTCTTCCTCGAATATGCAAGTTAAGATAATTTAGTGAACTTCTATTTATTCTACAGGTTTTAGATAGCAATTCAATGATGTTACATACATGAATGAACTCTTCGTAAGGTGTAAAGTCTCTGGTTTCCTGGCCCTTCCGGTTAGGTGGGCGCCCAGTGCTTCGTGGTGAGTGTGCTGCCGTGAACGTGGTCACATTCCCACCCACTCCACAGCGCTCGTTTCTGTCTTCATCCGTTCATCCACCCAAAATTATGCTAGTCATTTTTAAAAACTATTTTACTATTTTTTCCATTTTTGTGTCCACTAAATGTTTTGCTCTTTTCCCCCTTTGAATCGCTCCCCAGCTCCCTCAGTGCCCACCCTCCTCCCACACCTGAATAGCCTCGCTGCTCTACCTTGAGCACACATGTGTACACGCGCTCAGTGTGTTTTTCAAGCCACTGGAGTCGAGATTTGAGCCACAGTTGGCCATGAGGGGTCCAACGCCCTTCACTGCACTCTCCAGCCCTGTGTGTGGGCCCAACAATGGAGTCCTGCTCCTGTAGGCTGAGCTCTTCAGGTGGATGACAGCACAGGGCACAGGGCACAGATCTTCTAAGAGACACGAATTCCAGGTGCCTGGTGCCCAGCTGAGTTCTTCCTTAAAGTCACCCAGCTGAGAACAGGGCAGGCAGGTTACCCCCTTCTTCTCCACCCTCAGTCATCTTTTCTGCACTTGAGGAAGAAAAGCAAGCCCAGACCGTCCTGACCTCGCCGCTCCACATTGTCCCCCGAAGGTGTAACTCGACTTACTGATAACAATGCCAGTGGCTCAGTCCACAAGAGGTTGTTTAATGACAGCTTCTGATTATTATAATAAATCTAGAATAAATTCCTATCCAAATTTTTGTTGTAAAAATGTTACATAAAAATGTAACACTAAAACATTGCTATATAACCTTTGAGACAACAGAGGTGGAAATAGGTTTTAAAAGTTAAGCGTGAACACAGCATGGGACCAGCAAGATGGTGTAATGGTTGTCGCTGGACTCCTACGCAGTTGACCATAATTCAAGCCCCAAGCCCAGCAGCTTAAAACTCACGCCGGGCATGTGTGTGTGCCTGCCCAAAATCCCAAGAGGAGAATGGAAGAGAATGGATGGCAGTATGGCCATCTTCCCTAGGGGTGATTTCTTGCTTTCTAACTCTGTCTCTCCAGCAAGCATACACACCCTACAGCAAAAATCTCTCACTAGAAAAAAAGGACACGGCATAATTTCTGACTACTAAAAAGAGCTAGTCGATAGTAGGTTTCAGATAACTATGATATTTACGTGTTTCATCCCAAAGAAGGAACAATACGACTGTTTAAAGAATCATATGCAAAATGTAATAAAAAGTACAATTTAAGTTTATATGAAACAACTTTGTTGGTTTAAAAACACAATGGCATGTGCTCATGCCCTTTAAATGTTTCAGAGTTGAGCAAGAAGACTGTTTGAAATCACGGACTCGGGGGTCACCACCGTGTTAGAATTCCGGCACTCTGAGCCGCTCCTGGAAAGAACAACTGTGAGTCCTCGGTGCGATATGCTCGAGGCCGCAGTCAGCACACGCGTGCCCTGTCTGTGCCCGCCGTTGCTCCCACTCTGCCTGTCTCTGTGTTCATTCAAGCAAACCTCGATTTAAAGCGTGATCAATTAATACTGCTTCTATCAGTTACGGTGATATAAAATATGTGCTGAGCAAGGACAAGACACAGGCTTTCCGTTGTAGCTGGTGCACTATACACACTAAAAAGCTTTATAAATCACCCCTCTTTTACAGGTACCAGAAACGAACATAAACTCTATCCTGGACTTTCTGGCTATCATGAGCAAACTGGTAAGTAAAAAAGTCTGTATGTTGAAAATGATTCACGTCTATCTTATAATCAGGCGTTTCGGTTGATCTGAGGGCTATGGAGGCGTCTGAGAGCCTTCAGCCTGTCCTGACTGGCAGGGCCGCCCTGTTCTTGTGAGAAGCAGCTCATGGTAACACTGTGGTCCTGTGGTCCTTTCTGCTCTGTGCTGAGATGGGCTGAGGCAGGGCCTGAGGAGTCTAGCTCCCTGCCCGGAGCACCTGCTGGGACCAGGAGGTGTGAGTCCTGGGTGCCATGCCATCTAGGCACCACGTGTTCTTCTGAAAACTAGCCCAGGAGCTCCAGGACCTGCCACTGGAACAGAAGGACAGAGTTTGCTGTCTTCCTTTTCCACGTGCCAGAGGATACCTGCACACAGGGTGGGCTGGCCATGCCACTGTCTCCATCCTGGCGCTGTCTGGGTGCACACGCACATACCCAGTGTCTGCTCTAAGCCACCAGGGTCAGGACCCCAATCCTGTCAGCCATGTGGGACCCAGCTTCCTCTGAGCAGTGCCTAATCCTGCACTGTGGGCAGTCCTAACTTTGAATGTCAACTTTAAAATCCTTGTGGCATTTTCTGTGAGTTTTAGCTAAATATATATATATATATATATATATATATTGTTTGTTTTTGTTTGTTTGTTTTAAGATATTTACCTTAGGTGCATGCACTGCTTGGGACGGGGCCGGGGGGAAGGCCACGCTACAGTCCCTTCTCCACTCTCCTCTGGGATTTTGGGCACACATACACACATACTTAGCATGATTGTTAAGCTGCCAAGTCCAGGACTTGAACCTCAGTCAGCCATGTGAAAATCCAATGTCTTAACCACAACACAACCTGCTGGTCGTATACATTTTATAATTTTTAAGCAATATTTTTCATGTTAAAATCTTTCACTGTTAGTGGAAACTACTTCATAAAACTTGATATGGTTTCTATGGTAAAAGTGGTCCTCCACCTGCCTTACTTTAATGCTCTTTAGAAATGTTCCTTGAAAGAATTAGCCATTATTTACAACCGTGAGAGGGTCACAGACTGAGGGCACAAGCTAAATCGTCCCGTCATGAATCGTCTGTTTTAATGTGAAATAATTTTGTCACTAGTGTCACAGGGCTACACCCTACAGGATTTAACGTAGTTGAGAATTAACCATCTCTTGTAAATAAAATATCGAGAAGTTAGGTATTCAAATATTTTAAAAATTTATATCATGCAGATAAAAATGTGTTGAAATGTCCCTTCAGCAGCGTCCTCGAGGTCTCCTCACAGCAGCGACGCCCACGCTTCCGGGGGCCCTGGCCCTGACGCGTTCCTGGGCCGAGGTGCCACACACAGGCAGGGTCAGCAGACACCCAGGAGGCCGGCCTCGCGGAGTGTGAGCCCCGGGGGCTGCCCTCCCCCAGCGCAGACTGTAGTCTGACCGAGCTGTGTCCCTCTGTACCCCCATTCGCACTGGGCCTGAGTATCGTCCTGGAAATGGCCAGTCGCTCCAAGATTCTTCAGGATTTTAAGAGGGTGCCTGTGAATGAGGGCGTCAGCGTAACGCTATGGGGCTTTCTGGTGGCCAGGTGGGCCCCTTCCCGGAACAATGTTGGCTCACCTTACTTTTTAGTTATTTTAATACTCTTTAAAGAGAAATTCTTTTGCAATAGGGCGCATGAGCTCGCCTGAGGGACAGAGAAAGAGAGAAATCGCCCCCCTGGGGGGGATGGCCACGATGCAGTCCTTTCTCCTCCATTCTGCTCTGACGATTTTGGGTACACACACACGTGTCTGGCGTGAGTTTTAAATTGCTGGGCCCAAGATGTGAACCACAGTCAACTATGTGGGAGTCCAGCACTGAACCATTACACCATCTGCTGGTCCCTTTTTGTTTTTAACTTTTTCTTTTAAGAATGAGACTTTTGCTATAGGGCATGGGCATTGCCTGGAGAGACAGAGAGACAGAAAGTGAGAGATCAGCCCCCCAGGGGTAGCCATGCCACAGACCCCTCTCCTCCACTCTCCTCCTGGGGTCCTGGGCACTAACGCATATGCGCCCAGCATGAGTTTTAAGCCACCAGGTCCAGGACTTGAATGGCGGTCAACTACATGGGAGTCTAGCCATAACCATTATGCCATCTGCTGGTCCCTTTTAACTTATTTTTAACAAATTCTCCCGTGAACAGACCTCCAATGGAAATGATCTCCATTTACATTAAAGAGGGATTCCAGTCTCTTGGAGCTTTTTGGAAAAACCTTATCATTGTGCTTGCATCCTGTGTGAGCCATTGTCTTGGGCTCAGGTGGCTCCTGGGACCTCCTGCCTCCCTCCTGACCTGGCCTTGGCCTGGTGTGGATGGAAGGTGGGCTCTGAGCTCCTGACCCCCCTGCGCAGTTCCTGGAGGTGCAGGGTAGAGGCTCCCCAGCCCAGAACTGTGATTGGTGAAGGCTTTGTGCAACTCCATCTTCGCTGGGCGGCAGCCCCCACCGTCTCACCGGGCTCCAACACGGCTGCAGGAAGAAGAATCTGACAGTGACCTTCACACAACCTGCTCACACCACAGGAAGGTCTTCCTCTCAAACCACCAGGGGGAGCTGGCAGGTGGCGTCATGGCCAACTGCAGTTCGAGTCCCAGACCTGGCGGCTTTCTCTCTCTCTCACTCTCTCATTCTGTCACTCTGTGGTCAAATTAAAATAAATAAATAAATAAATAAAGTTAAATAATAATAATAAAAAAAAATTGAAACCACCGAGCTGGTGGTTTTAAAAAGTTAAAACCAACAGGCGCCCCGCTCTCTAGCCTGACTTCCTCCTCTCCCATCTGGACTCTCCTGCGGCTCAGAGGAAAGCAGGCCTGAGTGTGAAGGCCGAGCAGCAGAGGCGCCGCCCTGCCCGTCATTAGCACCGACCCAGCTTTTCCCAAGGGCCTTAATCCTCAGTGGCTTCCGCACAACTTCGTCCATTTGGGCTCCTCTTACAGGACACCTCGACTGGGTCTAGTGACAGAGAGACCGCCCCTCCTCACAGTACTGGAGGCGGGGCCCAGGCTCACGGGGCCAGGAGACCGCAGGGCTGGCAAGCCCCAGCGCTGGTCACAGACGGCGTCTGTCCTTGCCATGTCCCTGCCGGGCAGCTGTCTGTGCTGTGTGTGAGGGACACTAATCCCGGCTCCCGAAGGCCCCACCTTACACTCTGCCACGTTGGGGTTAGAATGCCAGCGTATGTGGGGCTGGCAGGTGGCATGTGGTGAGGGCCTTGGACTCCCACATGGCGGACGGTGGCTGGAGTCCTAGACTGGCAGCTTGCTTTCTCGTTTTCCTTCCCTCTCTGTCTCTCTCTCACTGGTGAGCACATGTGCCCTACGGCAAACTAAATAATAATAATAATAAAAGTAAACAAAAGGTTTTAAAACATAACTTCAACATGCGAATTTGGGGGGGGAACAGACATTCAGACCTCAGCAATGACTACTCAATTAAAACAGGAGAAATGTTAATAATATCTTACAGATTATTCAAGATTCAAGCAAGCCTAACGACATGCGTTTGCTCAGCACACCATTAGGTGTATACAAGGAGCAGTTATGACTTATGTGGACTTGGAAAATGCTGTTACCAAATGTTCTTTTCAAAGGAGACAGCGATGTTTAACCCTGTGGTGGAATCGCACAGACCAACCTGGGGGTCTGCCTGGCCCTCGGTGGTCGATTTCTGTCTGACCTGCATGTGCTCCCAAGGTTTTCCCTAAAAACATAAGTAACTTAAACACTGTTTCCTCGTTTTAGGCAGTTCAAGCCCACTGGCAGAAGTGACAGCGCTGTATTCTTTTGAAGGACAACAACCAGGGGATTTGAATTTTCAAGCTGGAGAGAGAATCACTGTTACATCGAAAACGGAATCGCGCTTCGATTGGTGGGAGGGAAAGCTTCGAGGTCAAACTGGCATTTTCCCTGCCAACTATGTAGCCATGGATTAGTTTATATTATTTTCTTTTTGAGGATTACCAAAAAAAAAACCACAAAACACAAAAAACAAAAAAAAACACTGCTACACTGACAGGGCTTACTACCCAACTAAGCAGCTAAGGGATGTTTAATATAAGTTTAAAATACTTTTCTACAAATCTTTAATCTGGTATGAAAAAGATTTTGCTTATATGTAGAAAGATAGCTTACATATTCTTAAATACATTGTACTAATTGCAGCCACACACTACGTCATAGTCAGTATCTTCTAACTCGCGTGGTCATGGCTCCTCCGTGTTCACTTTTAAACATCTGTGTATATCAGTACTTCAGTCTGAGAGTTCGGGCTAGAGCTGTGACTGTCAGATCACGCGTTTCTATTTGGAAAGTGGCTAGAGAAAAAGAAATCCCTTAGGAGTGTTGAGTAAGTCTTGGAGTTATGGAATAAGAATCCTTTCTGATTATCTTCATACCTTCCGCATCTGCATCTGTCTAATGAGCAATAGGCTTTGATTTCTCCCAGCTCTGGAGGCTGGAAATATTAAACTTTCACAGCAGAAACGAATCACTAGGTCAGCGTGACCACTGCACGTTAGCAACTATGCTTTCAGTCTCTTGTTCATGGAGCTCGGCCTGCCCGCTTCTAGCAGTAGAATCCACGTCGGTGGCCTGTTTGCATTGCTTGCGAATAAATGTTTAAAGAATGCTTGCTAAAGTTAATATCTTGATTTTGTCTTTATTTTTGTAAGGTAGAATCCTGTGGTTCAGCACAGGTTAAAAACTGACAAACATTTCCCCAAACTCAGAATGAGGTTCAGTTGGGCATGTGATGGTGTCTTGCACCTGACTTGTTCAAAACTGAGCTTTTGGGAACCAGCAGTTAGCGTAATGGCTATGTCACTGGACTCCCACTAGTCGACCACGATTCGCGTCCTGGACCTGGTGGCTTAAAACTCACGCCAGGCGCGTGTGCGTGCGTGCCCAAGATCCCAAGAGGAGAATGGAGGAGAAGGGATTGTGGCGTGACCATCCCCCCTGGGGGGTGATTTCTCACTTTCTGTCTCTAATGTCTCTCTCTGTCTGTCTGGCGAGCGCACGCGCCCTATAGCGAAGGGGCCTCTCCAAAAGGGAAAAACAAAAACAAAAACAAAAACTGAGCTTTTGCTTTCCTCTCCTCGGCCTCCCCTGCTCCCTGCCCAGCCCATTCCGGCTCAGCTAGAAATCCCAGCCCTCCCTCCTGAGCCGCAGGTGACAATGGAATCATACTGGGTTCTCCGCTCTGACCACACCCTGCATCAAACCCACCTTCAAAACACCCTCTGGACCCAGCCACCCCCTGCCTCTGCTAGCCGGAGCCTGACGCAGGCCCGCAGCTCGGCCGGGCATTGCCACAGCCACAACGCGGGTTCTTAGTCCTTGCTTCAACACAGCAAATCCTCAGAAGTAGCACACTCACGCTCCACCTTCTTTTTTTTTTTGAGAGATTTTCACTGTAGGGCGTGTGCGCTCGCCAGACAGACAGAGAGAGACATAGAGACAGAAAGCGAGAAATCACCCCCCAGGGGGGATGGTCACGCCGCAATCCCTTCTCCTCCATTCTCCTCTCGGGATCTTGGGCACGCACGCACACACGCCCGGCGTGAGTTTTAAGCCACCGGGTCTGGGACACGAACCGCGGTTGACTACGTGGGAATCCAGTGACATAGCCATTACACTAACTGCTGGTTCCCACGCTCCACCTTCTTATCCCCGCTTCACAGCCTCACACACGTGCACACGCGTGTTAGCCTGTTTTACTCACACTCACCCTCCTCTTCTTATCCCCACTTCACAGCATCACACACACGCACACGCGTGTTAGCCTGTTTTACTCACTATGCCATTCCTAAGATACGGGGGAGGTGAAAAGGGCCATCCCCATCACCCAGTGAGAAATACAGTGAGGGTTCCTTTTCAGACTCCTCCCAGCGAACGTCCCCTTCTAAGCATCTCTCTGGGTCTTAGCTGCCTGAACCCACGCGTTTGTTTACGTCGTTATGCATGTACTTATTTCTAAGCACACTGGTGCTTAGGCACATGTGGTATTGTATATGCTTTTAAACTTACAGATTTAGACATTTAAACTTGTAAAAATAATCAAATCAATTAATTTGCAATGGAGTTACTTATAAAAACTATGCCATATACATTCAAGGTGCTAAAGTTGGGGAGTTTCAGTAGAAAGTTGATACTATAAGACATAGGAATTTGATACTAAATGGAAATTTTGAAACTGAAAAATAAAACCAAAAAGACAATGAAAGGGTTTAAGAGTAATCCAGTCATGGCAAAGAGTCACCAAATTGACAGGTCAGACATTGGATGAACGCCCAGAGAGGAAGGGCTGAGACGTGGACAGAGGGAGATGCAGGGGCAGGTGGGAGGCCCTTGCTGAGCAGAGCCCCAGTCCAAGCAGGGAGGGGCCATAGGGCTGTTGGTGAGAACAGCTGAGAATATTCCCAGACTGTGAGGAGTCGGGAACTACAGGCTTAAGAAGGATGAGCCTGCCATAGAATAAACCAGAAAATACACACCTCAGCACCTCAGCACCGAACTGCTAAATTCCACAGATGAGGGGCCCGCAGGTGGCGTGGTGGTTGAGGTGCTGGACTCCCACATGGCCGGCTGCGGTTCGGATCCCAAACCTGGTGGCTTGCTTTCTCACCTTCTCTCTCTCTCTCTCTCTCTCTGTCTCTTTCTGGTGGGTACACATGCCTTGCAGCAAATTTAAAAACAAGAAATAAAATTAAAATAAATAGCTCTTTAAAAAAGAGAAAAGAAGCTAATTAAAAAAAAAAAATTCCACAGACGAAAATCTGAAAACTATTACAACTTGGTAACAAAGTGATAACCGGATGCCAAAATGGGCGAAAGACGTCAATCATGTCATCAGTGAAAATCCATGCCTGCCGGCAAGGACAGGAAAAGGGCTCGGCATGCCCAGCAACTGGGAAAGCACGTGGAGACAGAATGACGCTACTGGGCAGCCCGAATGCCTGACACCGGAGCAACTGGCGACTGCTAATGAGAGCACGGGAGCCTGAACTCTCACCTTGGAAACGCAGAATCCTGCAGTCGCTCTGGGAAACGACGTGGCAGTTTAGCGTAGCGAGGGTGCGCGCCTTTACCCCACGCCACAGAGCTCACTCCAGGTGCCCGCGTACGTCTCATGTGATGGCCGTCAGCTGTTCTAACAGCCCCCCTGGAAACAATCCACTCACATCCCGCCTGTCGAATAGGCGAAATCGGGGTACATCCACGCCCTGGAGCACCCAGCACTTGGCAACAAAAGGGGCCAGGCTCCAGACCCACGACCCCCAGATCGGTCTCATAGCATTTTGCTAAGCGTCGGAAGTCAGGCACAAAAGCTACTCACCTACGAACGCATTCATGTAAGAGGCTTCAGAAGGCAGAATCTCAGTGATAGAAGCAGGTCGGTCTTGGCCAGCACCAGGGCGGAAGAGCCGGCTGGGCAGAGGGTTGGCGAGGGTGCCTCCATACTTGTGCTACCCTGAGTGGATTTAAATGAAGACTTGATGCTTCATCAAAGGACCTGTAACAATGATTAGTAATTATCAAGATGGATTGTCAGATAAAAGCAGAAATATATAAAAACAGAAATATGAAAGGAGAGACTAGCCCATCGCCCTCAGTGCACTGCAGCTCAAGGAGACAGAGAAGGGCCCCTGCTCGCTATCCATACAGCAAGATGGTGCCAACTGTGACCAGCAGTTGGCGTGATGGCTATGTCACTGGACTCCCACGTAGTCGACCACAGTTCGAGTCTCGGACCCGGTGGCTTAAACTCATGCCGGGCACATATGTGCATGTGCCCAAGATCCGAAGAGGAGAATGGAGGAGAAGGGACTGTGGTGTGGCCATCTCCCCTGGGAGGTGATTTCTTGTTTCTGTCTCTCTGTCTCTCTCTGTCTCTCTGGCGAGTGCATGTGCCCTATAGCAAAAGAGAAAAAAAAGATGGTGCCGACTGAGTGCTCGAGGTGGACTGCCTGACCATAAAATCACAAAGGAAACCTCCGTTATCCTATAAGAAGAAGTAGTACAGGGGCCAACAAGTGGCATGGTGGTTAAGGTGCTGGATTTCCACATGGCCAACTGTGGTTCAAGTCCCAGACCTGGCGGCTTGCTTTCTCACTTTCCTTCTCTCTTTCTCTGGTAAGCACATGTGCCCTATAGTAAATTAAATGATGATCATCATAATGTATCATCAGAAAAATCATAATCATAAAGAATAATAATAATAATTTTTAAGAGAAAAGAAAGAAATAGTACAGGTAACATTTCTGGCCATAGGCAAATAAGAAAATCCATACTAGCTTGAAAAGTCAAGCTCTGTGAATACGTAGGTCGAGTTTACAAACCCTAATGGCAGAGGGTTAAAGAAAACCAAATGACTGCATTGCTTAGCTTTGCAGTAAAACCCAGAAAGGCCGACTTCATCACATCACAGTGGGTTGGGAAGATCGTGAAAGGACAGCTTCCAAATGCCGTGTGCAGGTATGAGACTCCACAAGAACGCGGCACCTCGGCTTCTCAGAAATCGCAGCCTGCTCCACCCCGGCAGCGATCCCAACGCCTTCGCTCTAGGCGGGCAAACCTGAGGACCAAGGCTAACCCGGTTTCCTGAAACCTGTGAAAATCATTCATCCCCTTACCTGTTGGAGATAAAAATAAGATCGTCCTCGCACATTTGAAGAGGCATCTAACAAAACTCAGATTCCATTTTGACACACCCACCCAAATAAGAGTGAATGATCTGGGCACTTCCTTAACAAAAATAAAAGACGGTCCACTGAGGACACGGGTGAGCCGGGAGTGAGAAGAGCCCACCCACCACGCATGGTCCACTGAGGACACGCGTGAGCCGGGGAGAGGAGCCCACCCACCATGCACAGTCCACTGAGGACACGGGTGAGCCGGGAGTGAGAAGAGCCCACCCACCACGCATGGTCCACTGAGGACACGCGTGAGCCGGGGAGAGGAGCCCACCCACCATGCACGGTCCACTGAGGACACGCGTGAGCCAGGGAGTGAGAAGAGCCCACCCACCACGCACAGTCCACTGAGGACACGGGTGAGCCGGGAGTGAGAAGAGCCCACCCACCACGCATGGTCCACTGAGGACACGCGTGAGCCGGGGAGAGGAGCCAACCCACCATGCCCGGACCACTGGCCAGGGAGTGAGAAGAGCCCACCCACCATGCACAGTCCACTGAGGACACGGGTGAGCCGGGAGTGAGAAGGCACCCACCCACCACGCACAGTCCACTGAGGACACGGGTGAGCCGGGAGTGAGAAGAGCCCCACCTACCACGCACGGTCCACTGAGGACACGCATGAGCCAGGGAGTGAGAAGAGCCCCACCCACCACGCACGGTCCACTGAGGACATGCATGAACCGGGAATGAGAAGAGCCCCACCCACCACACATGGCAGAATAAAAGACGGTCCACTGAGGACACGCATGAGCCGGGGGGTGAGAAGAGCCCCTCCACCACGCACGGCAGAGAGGTTTCAAAAGAGACAGAGAAAGTTTGAAAGCACCCGCCATCCAAGCCCCCATGTCTCCTCTAGGGGCTTGGGGCGCACGCTCACACACCCGGACAGCTTCTCAGTCTGAAGGGCTTGGACTTGGGCCACGCCGTGGGCCACATGGGACCCAGTCCACCTCGACCCCACACCACCTGCTGGCCCGAACATCCCAGTGTTCAAAGGCCACCAAAAATGCTGGGACACCTGAAGGCAGGTAAAGCAGGCCTTTATTTTTTCCTGGAAATGGAAGCACAGGAGCAGCCCAGCAGGTCACACGGTCCTGAGCCTTGGGCCGCTCCGGGTGCTTCCTTTCCTCCTTCCTGTCCCAGGGTCATTTTTATGACTATAGCTGTGACCTGTTTATTTAGTTTACCCATTGTTAGTTTTCATTTCTTACTGATTTTTTGAGATTTTTAAAAATTTGCTATAGGGTACATGTGTTTACTAGAGACAATCACACACACACACACACACACACACACACACCCTCGTGGGGACATTCGCACCACAATCCCTTCTCCGTTTCTTCTTCTGGGATCTGGGGCATGTGCACACACATGCCTCGCATGTTTCTCAAGTCATCGGGCCAGGACTCGAGTGCGCTATCGGCCACATGAGACCCAGCAGCCGCGACTACCACACCACGGGCGTCCCGAGGCTTTTATATATTAGGAGGGTGATCACCTTTTTCCATAATATAAATTATGGGTATTTTTTCCCAGTTGTCATTTTTTGAGTTTTCCTATGGATTTTTCTGCAGTTAAAAAAAAAAAAAAAAAAGGAACCTTTGTTTTACAGCCTAACCTGTGGGGCTTCCCCCATACCCACATGATAAAGAACTTCTCTTGAAAGTTCTCTGTACTTCTATGAGACTGCTTCACGTGGAACTCTGCTCCTCTGGAGTTCATTCAGGCCTGTGCTGTGGGACCTGAGTCCAGTCGTCGCCTGCACTGACGGCCTTCCTGGCCCTCCCCGAGAGCGACGCCCTGGGCTCCAGCCCTCCGCAGCCGGGTCTGCAGCTGCCCTGGCTCTGCCCCGCTCACCCCGTGCTGACGGAACCCCGAGGCTGGGTGCTGCCACGCGTGGCCGGACTGGCCATCCCTCTCGCTGCTTTCCGTGCAGTTTTCCAGGCTGTTCTCTTTGTTCAGGTTCACCTGGAAACTTTAAACTCACTTTTACCATTTCCAGAAAAAAGAGACTTGGCATTTTTTTTAGAACTGTGTTAAGTGTGTGTATTAACACAGAGGAAACTGGCACCTCATGCCATTCAGCTGTCTAAAGGTAGGACTGGGCATGTCTTTCTACACGGTCAAGTCTAAGTTTAGTTTTAGGAGTATCTCAGCATTTCTCACGTGTGAAATGTGTGTTCTGGTCGGGTCCCCGCCTCAGCCGTCGTCCCCGTGTGGTCGGGGGGCATCCGCCTCATGCCTTTGCCTCTGTCCCCCTCGCCCTCCACTCACGCTCAGTCCTGGGAGAGACCAGGTCTTGTCACTTCGCACCTCCATTGCCTCGCAAAATGCTGTTATTGAAGAAATTCCATCTTTTAATTGAGAAGACAGCACCAAGTCTGCCAAGGGATGCGACTCTTAACAGGAAATAGAACTTAAACACATTTTTCTGAGTCTACAGAAACATCCCATATTTAGTGGAATTAAGCTAAATCCCCTGACCATTATTCATATATCTTAAGATGCTTATTTTACACCTCCAACAGCACTCACGTCAACTTGTGTAACAAAGATGAACAGCCGGGGCAGGCAGCAGCACCAGATCCAAGATGGCGGCCAGCAGGAGGCTGATGAAGGAGCTTGAAGAAACCCGTAAATGTGGAATGAAAACCTTCCGTAACACCCAGGTTGATGAAGCTAATTTATTGACTTGGCAAGGGCTTATTGTTCCTGACACCCCTCCATATGACAAGGGGGCCTTCAGAATCGAAATCAACTTTCCAGCAGAGTACCCATTCAAACCACCGAAGATCACATTTAAAACAAAGATCTATAACCCCAACATCAATGAAAAGGGGCAGGTCTGTCTGCCAGTAATTAGTGCTGAAAACTGGAAGCCAGCCACCAAAACCGACCCAGTAATCCAGTCCCTCGGCCCCAAGCCCGAGCCCCCACTCCGGGCTGACCTAGCTAAAGAATACTCTAAAGAACATCAAAATTCTGTAAGAACGCTGAAGAGTTTACAAGGAAATCTGGGGAGAAGCGAACTGTGGACTAAAATCTGCCACGATTGATCCCAGCAAGTGTGAGCAGAGACCCCGAGCAGT
>NW_006159879.1:2354663-2357980 GCF_000334495.1 Tupaia belangeri chinensis
AAAGATCTATAACCCCAACATCAATGAAAAGGGGCAGGTCTGTCTGCCAGTAATTAGTGCTGAAAACTGGAAGCCAGCCACCAAAACCGACCCAGTAATCCAGTCCCTCGGCCCCAAGCCCGAGCACCCACTCCGGGCTGACCTAGCTAAAGAATACTCTAAAGAACATCAAAATTCTGTAAGAACGCTGAAGAGTTTACAAGGAAATCTGGGGAGAAGCGAACTGTGGACTAAAATCTGCCACGATTGATCCCAGCAAGTGTGAGCAGAGACCCTGAGCAGTGCATCAGATACCCTGCAAAGCAGGGCTCTGGAAAATTGACACGGGCCACCGCCTGGCATTCACTTGTGGCAGTTACTAACTTTCTACAGTTTTCTTAATCAAAAGTGGTCTAGGCAACCTGTAAAGAAAGGATTAAAAATTTAAGACGTTCTAAAAAAAAAAAAAAGATAAACAGCTTCCCTCCTCCAAATGCTGGTTTTGACCGTTTCCTCAGTCTTGTGTACTACTCAGAACTTTATTTAGGGTGGCATTAGGATTTAAAATGCTTTAGGAAAAACACTGGGGGCCGTTAAGCTCCTCCTAAATTAGGTCTTTGCCATCTATCATGAAAACATGCCTTTCTTACATGCTTTCTCGTCAGCGTCACTGCTCTCAATCTTCTGCACGTGCGCATGAAATCCGGGTAGGCCTCATGGAGGTGGGTGGCACTTCGGGCAGCGCCGGGTGCCTTGAAGACAGTAGCAAAGTTTGAGCATCTGAACACACATATCTAATATCACCTAGCCAATTCCTTCTGCAGGTCTGTCTTGATTCTGTTTAAATGAGGTCGTGGCCATGGGGGATTCTTGCAGCAGCTCCAACACCGGCCGGACCGTGGGACAGAGCCGGAGTCAGGAACACCGCTCTGCACGTCGGGACGGTCGTCCACGGGCTTCGCACGTCAACATGTTTCCCACACCGATGTCAGACACGCTGCCTGAAAACGTAGTTTCCAATTTGCTGTAGTTTCAGATTTGACGGTTTTGATCTGTCACTGAGCGTGTGTTAGGTGGTCGCTCTTTGTTGACCCAGAGTCAGATCCCAGGTGCCATGAGCAGACAGAGGGATGGAGGGGTAGCCCAGGTGCTGGCTACTTGGCAAATTACCCCCCAGCACGTGGGGGATTCGGTCTGCCTCCCCAACCGCGGCTGCTTGTTCCTAAAATACCCACTTTGCAGATTCCGAGGAAGAGCGCAGAAGGAACCAGCCAAAGCGTAAGCCCCTCAAATGCCTGACAAGCAGCTCTTTGTTCTTCCCTGGGACAGCACAGATGTTTTCATGCGGATACCGAGTACAAAGCAGGCCAGCAGGGCCAGAGGCTGGCTGACCCACGTGAGACGTTCCTGATTGCGTCTGAGCCATCTGTGTGTGTACTTGGGGCGCACGTACCCACGCTGGCCAGAGCGGGCTGTGGAGGGCAGCGTCGGGACCCCACTGGGGTCCATGCCCCTCCCATCTTTCTCACTCATGGGAAAAATGGGTAAGCTCAGAAAAGGTGATAAGCATGTTCGTCACCTGGCATTTATCGTTGGCTTGTGCTTGAACATTTGAAGTCCTTTCATCACGCTATTTTGAACTATACATGCAATTGTTAACCAGGCGTAGTTACTCTGTAGCGCAGCTGCTCTGCTGTGATTCTGTTCTCCAGAGCTCATCTACTTGCAGTTTGGGGTTAGGTAAGCAAGCTCCCCTCTCCTTCCCGCCCCTTCCCTCCCAGCTGGTGATAGCCCCGTTCCACTCCTCACCTCCGTGCAGTGAACCCTTTCAGCCTCTGCTAACAAGGGAGGGCAGTGTCTGGCTTATTTCTCTTAACATAATTTCCTCCAGGCGCAATCATATTGCCCCAAATTATGGGATTTCACTTTATTTTATAGGGTTAAATAATATTTCACAGTGTGTATACCACAGTTGCTTCATCTGCTCATAGGCTGATGAACACATAGGCAAACTTCATAGCTCGACTACTGTGGATGATGCTGCAGCAGTAGGGGTGCAGAGGGGTTTGCCCCAGCTTTCTTTCCTTTGCATGAATACTCAGTAGTGAGATTCTTGAAGAAAATATAGTTCTATTTTTAGTTTTTTGAAGAACCACCATATTGTTTTCCATAATGGCTGAAAAGTAGTAGTACTTGATTAAAAACCAACACCCTTAGGCCAGCAGGTGTCATGGAGGTTAATGTAGCTGGACCGGCATAGCCAACTATGCAGTTCAAGTCTTGACCCAGTGGCTTGAAAACCACACCAGGCATGTGCGCATGCATGCCCAGAATCCCAAGAGGAGAATGGAGGAGAAGGGAGTGCAAAGTGACCATCTTCCCTGGGGCAGAGGGGGATTTCTCGCTTTCTCTCTGTCTCTGTCTCTCTCCAGGGAATGCATGTACTCTATGGAAAATAAAATACCCTGTATGATAAAAACCCTCAACAAATTAGGCATAGAAGGCACATACTTTTATTTACTTAAGGCCCCATCATAGAAAATGGGGAAGAGTTGGCAGCTTTTGCTTTAAGAGCTGGGACAGGAGGAGGATGCCCACTTTCTTCACACTCACTCAGTGCAGCACTGACAGTATTCGCTAGAGCTAGTAAGTGAAGAAAGAGAGTCAAGGCATCCAGCTGGAAAGGAGAAAGCCAGCTGTTTGCAGAGTACCACGAAAACCCGAAGACTCCACTCAAGTCCCCGGGACCGATTGATGAACTCAGCAAAGCAGCAGACTAAAAAGCAGTTGCATTCTTGAGCACCAATATCAAACTAGCTAGAAAATGAATAAGGCAATCCCATATATAACTACAAAAACCTCCCAGGAATAAATTTAAGTGAAGAAGTAAATAACTCTACAACCAAAAGTATAAAGTATTATTGAAAGAAACTGATAAAAACACACGCTCAAAAAAAATAGACATCTCGTGTTTATGGATTGGAGGGATTAATATGTCAAAATGTCTGTATTTCTCTAAGTGAGCTACAGATTCGCTGCAACCTCTATTTAAATAGCAATGACATTCTTCAAAGAAAAGGGAAGAAAAGTCATAAGATTCATATGAAGTCATGAAAGACCTCAAGTAGCCAAAACAGTCCTGTGCAAAAGGAGCCAAGCTGTGTCATTGACTCCCTGGCTTCGTGATATGCTACAAAGTTATTGTGAGTGAAACAGTGTGTTCCTGGCACAAAGAAAAACTCATAGACCAATAGAACAGCACAGAGAAACAGAATAAGAGCATGTAGATGCAGGCAACTGAGGTGTTTTTTTTTTTTTTTTTTTTTTTTTTTTTTAAT
>NW_006159879.1:2358035-2360545 GCF_000334495.1 Tupaia belangeri chinensis
TTTCTTGAAGTAAGCATCGGTAAGGTGCTTTGGGATTTTTACTTTGCTAATATTAATTTTCGTGGAGGTGGAAATGATGAATTTCTGGTGTGTTCTACGCAGTGGAACTCGATTGAGAACCAGCGGCCCAGTCACAAGTAGCAAGCCACTGCTCAGCTGCTTCAGGAAAACCACTCTCTTGCCTCTGTGTCGTCCAGTGAGGATGATCAGGATGGTCCCGGGAGTGATGCTGGCTCGCAGCTTTCTCACATGCTGACTGGAGGGTTTTTGCCATGGCTCAACAGCTTTCGAGGCACATCTTCAGTAGGATAATACCTAGGCATTTTGCGCAGTTTAACCACCCGGGTACCACCATTCTTGTCTCCACCAGCCGGTTTTGTGACAGTCGCAAGAACCTTCTCCTTCTTTTTCTTTTCAATCCTGGATTTAGTGGCCGAGGATTTCCTCTTGTACATGGCCTTCCTGGAATACATGGCAGACCGGGAGTATCTGCCGATGCCCCGGACTAGGACAGGGTTTCGGCTGCAATGGGGCTTCCCCTTCTTGGGCTTTTTAGCCTTGGGGTCATCCTTTTTAACCTTGCCACTGGCGTCAGCCTTCTTGGCTTCAGGTTTCTTCTCCTTAGTATCCTGCTTTGCAGCTTTTTCACCTGCCATCGTGTATAGTGGGAGAGCGGCAACTGAGTTTTGATGAAGGTACCATGAACATTTATTGGGTAAAGGATAGTCTTTTCAATAAATGGTGCTGGGAAATTTAATATCTATATGCAGAAGAAAGAAATGAAACCCCTACCATACACAATAATTAACTAAAAATGGATTAAAGACTTAAACAGAAGGCCCAAAACTATTTGAATGAAAGAAAAAAGCACAGATAAAACACTTCATGACATTTGTTTGGGCAAAAGTTTCAAAAGATCCCAAAATTTAAAAGTTTTATAAGATTTCCAAAAGCATGGGAACCAGCAGTTAGCGTAATGGCTATGTGGCTGGACTCCCACTAGTCGACCACAATTTGTGTCCTGGACCTGGTGGCTTAAAACTCACGTCGGGCGCCTGTGCGTGCGTGCCCAAGATCCCAAGAGCAGAATGGAGGAGAAGGGATTGCGGCGTGACCATTCCCCCTGGGGGGGGTGATTTCTTGCTTTCTGTCTCTATGTCTCTTTCTGTCTGTCTGGCAAGTGCACGCACCCTATAACAAAAACCTCTCCAAAAAAAAAAAAAAAGATTTCCAAAAGCACAACTATGAAAATAAAATTAAACAAATGGGATTATATTAAACTGAAAAGTGTCTGCACAGCAAAAGGGACCATCAACAGAGTGAAGACAACCTACAGAACGGGAGAAAATATTTGCAAGCAATACTTCTGATAAGGAATTAATAACCAGAATATACAAGGATTACAAACAACTCGCCAGCAAACAACTAAATAAACCAAACCAAAAAAAGAAAGACCATCAGTCTGAACAGACAATTCTCAAAAGAAGACATACAAACAACCAAAAAGTACATAAAAATGATCAACATCACTAAACATCAGGAAAACACAGACCAAGACCACAATGAGCATCGCTTCACCCTAGCTAGCGTGACTATTATCAAAATGTAGAGAGTGACCATGAGGAGGGGCTCTCTGGAACGCCATTGCTAAGAGTAGGCTCCGAAGTCCTCGAGAGAGGAGAGACGATGTGTGGGCCTGCGGTGGATCTGATGGTGGGAGATACAACAGGCCCTGGACCAAGCCTAGGATGACGGGGCACACACACGAGGCAACAGATGGAAGGACAGCTCGCTGGTGTGACAAGACTAGCTAACACAGGAGGGAGGGAGGGTGGGGCATGAGCCAGAGCCCCCCTCGCCTTTCACCCAGATGCCATCAGTCACCCCAGCCCTGCCTGCCTCGCTCCGGCCCTGTGCAGCGTGCCAGCTGGGAGCCAGCCTGGCATGGTGGCCTCCCTGCTCAGGGCATAAACATCTGCCGGTGGTCCTCTCGGCTGGCTGTCACCACTGCCCAGGCATGGGCCAGAGAGGACGGCTGAAGCTGGGATGAAGCCCAGTCTGCAGGGCAGAGCCCAGGACGGACGAGGGCGGTTGAAGAATGGTTCCTGCTCTCAGGACTGAAGGCCCAGCAAAAGAGTGTGAGCTTGTCCTTCAGAACCATCAGCGCAGCCCAGAGGGAGGGCGGGGAGCATAAGTGAAATAACAACAAGATGTAAAGCAGATTGAAAATGCGACAAGGTTACCTTTGTCCAGAGTGAGTTGCAGTGAGAAACAGCGGGCACTGCTGTCTCTGCCCAAGGCCGGTCATGCAGCAGGCAGGGAGGGGCTGTCTGCCTGTGCTCAGCCTGACCCGGTCCCTCCTTGGTGCTGAGACGCTGTCTGTCTCCTCCCCAGGAATGCTCCTGGAAAAATTCCTGGAATGGTGAAAACCTATGCTCCAAAAATTCTGTCCCTGCAAGTACTACCAAGTAACAGGAGCCCCAAAACATTGGAGCTGACGTAGAATTCCT
>NW_006159879.1:2360663-2360863 GCF_000334495.1 Tupaia belangeri chinensis
TCGGGGGGTGGGAGTGGGGGGGGGACTAGGAACCCTGGACAGTCTGTCTTCCCCACCCTCTCATGAGCTGGCATTTGTTCCCATTCCTTCTGTCATTCCTCAAGAAATACTCAGTATCTGTTACAAGTAAGCTCTGTTTTCAGTACAAAGAACGCATAAGTGAACAAAGCAGGGAAGTTTTACATGAGCTTACCTCTTCT
>NW_006159879.1:2360894-2370915 GCF_000334495.1 Tupaia belangeri chinensis
CCACAATAAACAAATATAAACGTGTGATTATAGGACATCTGATTCAAGAGGTAAGAAAGGAGAGAGCCAGGCCTGTCACAGCCGCAGAGCTCGGCTCAAGGCACCCCAGCTTAGAGCCCACCAGGTCCCAGCTGAGAGTCCCAGACCCCAGCACAGAGCCCCAGGCCCCGGCTCAGAGCCCCAGCCCCCGGCTCAGGGACCATGAGGTGGAATGCAGGGACAGGAGAGGCAGCAACTGCCATGATGGAGTACGTCAGGCCATTGACTTTGAATTTTACTCTAAAAGAATTACAACCATTGAGATTTTGAGCACGTGTGTATAGTCATCCGGTTCTGCTCTTAGGAGAATTTTCCCAGCTACAGTGTTGAAAATAGACCATGAAGAAAACAAGGCAAGAATGGTCGGGATGCTGGGGTTCCAGGCAGCTCCATCCCGGTTATCCTTGGGCTAAACGTGCACTCTGCTGCCCCACTTTGACCACCCTATTTTTCACACTTCTCTTTTTCTCTTTTTTTCATTGGAATATATTTTGGGTAATTTTTCAGACATCTTTTCCAATTTTCTAACTAATCTTCAGGAGTGTCCAATCTGTTGTTTAATACATTCAAGTTTTAAATTTTAATTACTAAATTTTTCATTTATAGAAATTCAAGTAGTTTTTTTAAATGCTTTTTTCCCCTTTGTTGTCCTTGGAATATTTTCAAATTTTTGTTTTATTTTGGTAACTATCTTAAGCACAATTTAAAGATTTTTTTATTCATTTTTTACATGAAGAAGAGAGGACAAGACCAGTACTTTCAGCAGGCTACAGTGCAGCTCCTGCCCTGGGTCCCAGGTGCATATCCACGCAAGGTGTGTGAATGCAGCTCTGGAACACGGACCTGCAGCCTTCCATGTGAGTACACGTCTGTGTCGCATCATCACAGGCCGCCAGCAGGCCCTTGGCGCCTGACAGGTGCGTGTTCTGCACGTCGGACTCTGTTGTCTCTTGCTCATGGTATCTTGCTTGTCTGTGAGTTCTGAATGGAAACATCAATTTCCGTACTGCGTTTCTTCATGGCTTAATATTGCAGACCCTCAGAGAGCATTTGTTTCTATTGTAGGTTGCCTGGGATTCCGGGAGCACAGACTGCTTCAGCTGGACCCTGAGGGGTGGTGTGCGCCCCTGCATGTGAGGGCCAGCTCGCCGTCCCCATGGTGTGCACCCATGCGTGTGAGGGCCAGCTCGCTGTGCCCACGGTGAGCACCCCTGCGTGTGAGGGCCAGCTCGCCGTGCCCACAGTGTGCGCCCCTGCGTGTGAGAGCCAGCTCACCATCCCCAAGGTGTGCGCCCCTGCGTGTGAGGGCCAGTTCGCCGTCCCCACGGTGTACACCCCTGCGTGTGAGGGCCAGCTCGCCGTCCCCACAGTGTGCACCCCTGTGTATGAGGGCCAGCTCGCCATTCACGGAGCACAACTTTTTGGGACATCTCCCTTGTCTCCCCACCTTGGACAGACTTTGGCTTTTCCTGGTGCTGAGCACAGTACTGTCTTATAGACAGAACCCACTCTATCCAGTCAGGCCCAGCGAGCCCAGCCTGCAGGATCCCTGCTCTCACTGCAACAGAGACAGAGAGAGGGAAAAGGAGAAAGCACCCCCCTCTCAGGAGTTTGGGCACACCTGCACACACACCTGCTGTGCTTCTCAGCTGCTGCGTCCCAGACTCACTGCATAGTCGGCCGTGCGGCGTCCAGCACCTTAACCACATGCCCCCAGCTGGTCATGTGCCCTACTTTGAGCTGGCTCTGTCCTGCTTTGAGAAACATCCCTGCTTCCTCCAGACTTTAATGGACATGGTCACTGAAAGTCCCATGTCAAGCACGCTGTTGGGCATGTTTTCAGCCTGGCTTCATCTGCCTGGGCTGAGGGGCTTATCACAGTTCTGGGGACTGGAAGCTCGACACCAGGCTGTGAGTTTCTGGTGAGGACCCGCTCCTGGTGGCACACAGCGTCTAATTGCTGTGCTTGTGCTTGGTGGAAGGGACACCAGGATCTGCGGTCTCTTCTGATGGCTCTGACCCCTCGTGGGGATGCCCCCATGACCTCACTCCCAGAAGGCCCACATCCTGACACCACCACACCAGGCAGCCGGCTTTGGTAAGTGAGGGCCTGGCTCGGCCTGAGCCTTGAGTACTGCTCTGTTTCTGCAGTCGCTGAGGCTCCCACAGGGCGCCCCGCCATTCAGAGCAGAGCTTCCTCCCCGCAGCCCGCTTGTCTCCACCAGCCCGGGCTCTGTCTCCATCTGTGTCTCCTCTTCTCCCGCCGCGTTGTGCTCCTGCTCCGGGTCTCACAGCAGCGGTGCTGAGCTAACTTTCCAGTCGGCAGCTGCAATATTAATGAAGCCTATGGGAACATTTGCTGCCTTCCTCTTCACTCATGTCTTCCTTCCTTTCTTTCTTCCTCATGATTTTTAAAATTTTATTACCAGAGGATGTGTGCTCGTGCCAGAAAAAGAGAGCAAACACACCCAATGGGGCATGGTCGCCCCGCAACGCATTCGTTTTTCTCCATTTCTGAGTCCTGTCAGGGTTCTGGCACGCGCATGACTATTTTTCAAGCCTCTAGCACTGGGATTCGAACCACTGTTGTCACATGGGGTCCTGCTACCTGTGCACAGGGCTTACCTACTGTGCTACAGGGCCAACCCTCTGTGGTCTTCTGTCTCCTCTGTCTCTCTAATCATTGAAGGAGTTGGGGTTTCTCGTGCCAAGGTTTTCTAACTCTGTGAGTGGGGAAGCCCAGGTTGTTTCTAATCTGGCTTTTCAAGGCAAAGCGTGTCTTTCCTGGTGCCACGGAAGACAGCTCTGCACAGATGGCCGGTCTCCGCTGTCTGCCTCCCTCCCTCTCCTGATGCCCATACTCGCGACCCACTGTGGCTCGCTCCTCACAGCTGCCCACACCCAGCCAGCTCTCCCTGCACTTTCCCCCGAGCCCGGTCCCTGCTCTCACACGGCCGGGACCGTGGCTGCAGGCTCCACACAGGCCTGCAGCTCACACAGCCCCTCCTTAGCTGGGGACACAGTATGTCCTCAGATCTGCAGCAATTTCCAGGAGGAGAGAGGGGGTGTTGACTGAAACGCAAGGTTTTCTCTGGGATCTTCGCTGGCATGCTCGAATGATAACATGGCAATACTGTTGTGTAAATTAGAACAAACGTAATTTTCACATCAAACGCATTGTTTCCTCAATACTATTAGTGAGTAGAAAAGAAATGTAGTCTTTTTCAGTCTACGTCATGTAGGTTACGTGAACTATAGCCGTGCACATTTGAGAACACATGTAAGTGTTTCAAAACTTCAGCAACTGAACTAATTGCTACATAAATTCTGAATTTGGAGTAGTGTAAATATAAAACAAATTAAAAATGTGTATTTTTCAAGTTTCAATTCCACACACCCCACTGAGATGTGTTCTGTAATATGTAAAGGACCAGATCCAGATGTGGTAGCCTTTTTTGTAAGTATTCAAGTTGGGTTTGTTTATTTTTTTAAAGAGATTTTTGCTATAAAGCATGCGTGCTCACTGGAGATACAGAGAGAGACAGAGATGGAAAGTGAGAGATCATCCCCTGGGTGTGTTGGGGGGAGGTGTGGCCACACTGCAATCCCTTCTCCCTTCTCCTCACGGGATCTTGGGCATGGGCACACATTCACCTGGCGTGAGTCACGAGCCGCTGGGTCCAGGACTTGAACTGCAGTCGACTATGTGAGAGTCCAGCGACGTACCCACTACACCATCTGCTGGCCCATATTCAAGTTGTTTTATGATACTAAACCCTGGCCTCCGTGGGGCCGACAGATGGTGTGGTAGTTAAAGCTCTGGAATCCCACGTGGCCCACTGTGGTTCACGGCTGGAATAGGCAGCTCGAGAATCACACTGGGCACGTGTGTGTACGTGTGCGGGTGTGTGCATGTGTGTGCGCACGCGTGTTGCATGTGTGTGTGCGCGTGTGCGTGTGTGTGTGCGTGCGTGTGTGTGTGTGTGTGTGTGTGTGTGTGTGTGCTTTCCCAAAATCCGAAGAGGAGAACGGAGGAGGAGGGACTATAATGGCAGTCCCCCCTTGGGGTGATTTCTCACTTTCTCTTTTTCTGGCAAGTGCATGCATCCTATGACAGGAACCTAAAAAGTCAAAAATGAAACTACACAATAAAAAATTAAAACAATAAAAAGTGACGCAGCTGGGTGGTGCCGTCAGTGCAGGAAAGGATCTGGCCCTGGGACCTGCGTGGCCGACCTCAGGGTCGGGACCAGGCAGCCTGAAAAGGTGTGGCACAGGCAGGCAGGCCGAGATCCTGGGGCACCGGGGAGCTGGGCAGGGTCACCGGGGGAGAGCAGCCTGAGGCGCCTCTTGGCCTCACATGTACCCAATGCCATAAATAAGATAAACTTGAAAGCACAATAAAAATGGACCCACTATTGGCGACACAGAGACGCCTTGGGTGCTGGCGTGGTGTGAAGGCACACTGACCGTAAGGCAGGGCCATGTGCACGTGGGCCCACACGGGGACCTGAAAGCCATTCCTCATAACCAGGTGGTGTGAAAACACAGAATCATTTATGCTCTCTCAGTGCACTGCTCTGGAAGGCTTTCAGAAACAGAGGTATTTTGAAAAAAAATATGAATTGAGTTTGGTAAGAAATTAGAGAGGGTGGTGGTTAGGGCATTGACTCCCACGTGGCCCACCACAGTTCGAGTCCCAGACCTGGAGGCTTGCTTTCTCAGTTTTCCTCTCTCTTTCTCTATCTGGTGAGCACACATACCCTACAGCAAAATTTTAAAAAACGATAATAATAAATAAAATTAAATTAATAATTCTTTCAAAAAGAAATTAGGGAGAGGAAATGGTGGAGTAGCTATGATTTTTTTTCAGCACATGAGGTGGTATTTGGAGAATGGAGTAACAGAAATGAAGCTCTTCTGAAGTAGGGCAAAGCACCGGCATCTATAGTAACTGCTGCCGTCCGCTGTTTACTTAGTCGGGAAGCAGCTGCAAGATGTTCCTCCCTTTCTATTTACTAAGCTCAGGTTTACATGTAAATATTTCCTCTTTCATTTAAGATATCAATACAAGATTTCTATTCAAAAAGTATTAAGTAAATATAACAAACGTGGCTCTTTAATAAGGTGAAACAGTGGAGCTACGCATAAATACTTGACATTCAGAAGTGATGACTCAGCAGACCGAGGCACCCACTTTTGGGAAATGTGCCACATACCTGTGACTCGCGCGAGGCCATGACAGGCAGCAGAGCCGTCTCAGAGAGCTCATAAAATAATGACAGGGCAGCCCGAACATTCAGTTCAGTGGTTTGACTGATTTTCTCTAAGTGACAGGACAAGGGATGTAACATCAATAAAACATATTAGCTCGCTTAAGTTAAATTTGGGGGCTTATAAAATAAGCATAATCTGGGACCAGAAGATAGTGTAATGGCTATGTCGCTGGACTCCCACGTAGTCGACCGCGGTTCGTGTCCTGGACCCGGTGGCTTAAAACTCATGCCGAGCGCATGTGCATGTGTGCCCAAGATCCTGAGAGGAGAATGGAGGAGAAGGGATTGCGGCATGACCATCCCCCCGGGGGGTGACTTCTCACTTTCTGTCTCTCTGTCTCTGTCTTTCTGGTGAGTTCATGTACCCTATAGCAAAAAACTCAAAAAAAAAATAAAAAAAAAAGGGCAAATAAATAAATAAATAAACAATCTGGGGAACCAGCAGTTAGCATAATGGCTATGTCGCTGGACTCCCACGTAGTCGACCGCGGTTCGTGTCCTGGACCCGGTGGCTTAAAACTCATGCCGAGCGCGTGTGCATGTGTGCCCAAGATCCTGAGAGGAGAATGGAGGAGAAGGGATTGCTGCATGGCCATCCCCCCTGGGGGGTGATTTCTCGCTTTCTGTCTCTATGTCTCTGTCTGTCTGGCGAGCGCACGCGCCCTATAGCGAAAACCTATCCAAAAAAAATAAATAAATAAAATCATAAATAAATAAATAAACATAATCTGCAAAATGCAATGCTGTAGACTACACAAATGTTACACAAAATCGGAGTAACGGCTGCCCTTTTCTGGACGGCTCCTTCCAATGTTCGTCGCCACATTGGGGTTCACCGTGCAGGTCTTGGTTCCTTGCCTTAGAGGAAGCAGATAGGCGGGTTGGACATGCAAGGACTGCACTCCACTGTTATACGGGAGCCAAGGCTGAAGTTTTCCGGAGTAACTCAACGAGGGTACGTCAGGGTCAGCATGTTCCCTTCTCCCCACAGTCTGCTCTCCAAAGTGGCAACGGAATTATTTAAAATACAGTGACTTGGGGCGAGCACGTGGGGTGGTGGTTAAGGTACTGGACCCCCATGGCTGACCATGGTCTGAGTCCTGGACCAGGCAGCCAGAAAATTACATAGGGAATGTGTATGTGCATGCCCAAAATCCCGAGGGAGAAAGGAGAGACTGTGGCATGGTCATGCCTCTGGGGGTGACTTCTCACTCTCTCTCTCTCTCTCTCTCTCTCTCTCCGCTCTTCACTCCGTCTTTCTTCTCTCTCTCTCTCTCTGGCAAGCACATACACCCTATGAGAAAAACCTAAGGAGTAAAAGGGGGAATATAGTGACTTAAGACTTCCCTTGCTCTGAGCTCTGGGGAAACTCGGGTGAAATGTCCAGCTGAGGGGGGATAGCCCTGCGTGTGGGGCAGTGGGTCAGCAACTGCAGAGCTGACAGTCAGTCCAGGCACACAAAGGCCAAGAGGCACCTGCTCCGGAGAAGGCCCAGCATGAGAAGTGGGAGACCGGTGGCGGGTCTGGGTGGGCCACTCCCACATGCATCCCCAGGCCCTGGCCCTCTGGGCCCCGGTCACAGACGGCTGCCGAAGGCTGTTGCCGATGGCTGAACCACAGACAGACAGAGACAGAGGAAGCTCTGGGGAATGAGACAGAGATTGGGTGAGCTCTGTGTGCTCCCAGGAGGCCCAGAGCTGAAGGAGGAAACCATATGGCCGTGTGGGGCCGTGGCCGCCCCGGGCCCTCAAGTCTCCATATGAGGCGAGGCCACTGCAGACGCTCACTGAGACCACGTGAAATGACTTGGGGACAGCGAGGCAGCAGGTCACGGGCATGTCACGCCATGTGGTAGCGACAACTTGCCAAGGGCGCGGAGGGCTCTTCTGGGCGACATCGGGGAGACCATGGCCGCCGGGAGGCAGCTGGGACACGTGGGGGTGACCGTGCCGCGGACTCCCCAGGTGCAGTATAGCTGCTGCAGCTCCACAGAGCGCTGGCATGGCACACTGCAGTGGCCGCCGTGACCCGTTCCTGGCCAGCAGCATGAGCACCTGGGCTGGGACAGGCCCAGCCCGGGGCCCTGACGGGGCTTTGACAGGACTGTTGGCTGGCTCAGAAACACCTGAAGTTCACGTAAGCACCTGCCGCAGTGAGCAAACTGCTGTGGCTGTGCAAGCCCTGATGGCATGACTCAGGCTGGCCCACTGAGCACACAGGAAGACACACGGGCCACAGCTGGGTTTCTCCTGGGCAGGAAAAGTTGCAGGCAAGCCAGGGCAAGGCCAGAGCAGATCCGACTTCAGCTTGAACTGACACCAGGACAAACTCATGGGTTCTACTCGACAGAGCGTGAGCAGGTGTGGGCTGCTGACCACGTCCCCACTGCTCTGCGGACAGCCCAGTGCCGACGCGCTCTGTCGTGGGCAGGTCTGCTGCAGGGCCTGGCTTCCAGCCACCGTCAACATAGCCTCTGAGTACGAACGAAAGTAGCTCCATGGGAGACGCACCAAGGCCAGGGCTGGGAAAGGGGCAGACGAGGGGCCTGGGGCACTGGTGTAGGAAGGACGGGTCCCCTGAAGAACTCCCAGAGATGGTGGCTTGAGCAACAGAATGGGCAGAAACTCTTCTAGGGTGGCCTGTGAGGTGGAAGGGCCCGTGCGCCCACGCAGGTGTTCATAGATAACCGAGGGGGGAGTAACTAAAAGTAAAAGTAGCAGAACAGCAGCTCCCCCAGCAGACAAATGCCAATTAACTGATGCCAAAAGAGCCAGGGCCACACAAAACTGCCATAAACACCCAGGAACGATTACTCAGGCAAGAGCCCCCGGGAAGGCAGACTTAGCGGGCAAGTTAAGGGAAACACACAGCACCTAGGCATCTCCTCAGATGCTCACTGAGGGCCGACGGGGACGCAGAACCTTCCAGTCGAGAAGGGCACAGGCAGGACCTGGAGGCCTAGCAGTACCAGGACGCCGAGGAGTCTGCCACCCCCGACCAGCACCCCAAAACCACCCGCCGGGAAAGCCAGGAGAAACTGCGGCACCATCAAAGTGGGGAAGTCTGGGAGATGAGGCCCGTGATCTGAGGGGCCAGGCCGGATCCGGGTCAGGAGGCAGCAGAGGGCAAGCCCCACAGCCAGGCCCGGGGCCTGAGCCGCCTTGATGCCTGGCTTCCATCAGCGCGTGCGAGGGAGGCCTGGGAGAGGCCGGGCAGAAGACGTGGGAGCTCTAACGTGCAAACTCCATGGAAGTCTACCCCAAGTGCACGCCTGCACTGACCCGGGGTGCCTGAGCATTAGCAGGCATGTCCCCAGTGCCGGGCGTGTCCCCAGTGCCGGGCATGCCGTGAAGCCAAGCCGGCTCGCTGGTCCTCGGGCCAGCACAGTGAGGCTGGCCTGGCGCTGGTGGCGTCCCTGCTGTGCTCGGCTTTCCGCGCGTTTCCCATGCACGTTGACAACTGTGTACTTGTGTCACTACCAAAGACAGCAGAGTGGCTGTCTCGTCCTCACGGGACCACATTGCAACCGCAGAAAGCTGGGAAGGGAGGGCAGGACTTGGCTCCGGGAGGGCCCTTCCAGTGAGGTTAGCCGGGGTCACCTGCTGAGCCTGCGGCTCTGGGCTCTGGGAAAGGATAGGAAGCAGTCTCATGGGCTCTGCCTCGCCGGCCCGGTCCAAAAGGTGCTACCGACCCAGTGCTCGGTCCCATGAGCAGCCGCAGCTGCTCTTCAGTTTGGGCCGTGGTTCGGAACAGTTCTGTGGGGCCAGTTTAGTATCTAACAGGCTGGTCTCAAAATTTCCTGCTGGTCACCAATTGAATCAGTGTGACTTACATGGTATCGAGAAAGTGAAAAGGAATTTGGCTAAAAGCAACAAAAAATTTCTTATTTCATATCATTTATGTTAGTTTAGATCATAGACACTTTTTTCTTTAATGTGTAAAAATAGTCATATTTCATTTAAACCAAACAAAATGCACCTGTGTCCCTCAGTCCTCCTGGTCACCCAGGAAAGGCCACAGCGCTGCACACGCCCACTGGCTTCAGTGCACCAGGGTGCTGTGGTCAGGGCCCGCAGCGTCCCCTCTGGGCACGAGCAGCCACAGCTCTGAAACAGGCAGGTGTCTGGGCCGACGACAGTCACCTGGCTCTCAGTCACCCCTGGACGTCTGGTGCAGTCCTCTGGGTCCTGCCCACACTCCGGCAGGTGCACACACACCCACAGGGACTGCGGGCCCGTGAGCCACAACACAGACCCTGAGCAGAGCAGCTGGAGGCCGACTGCAGCTCCGGGGACTGGGCCGAGCTGCTCTGGGTCCCTGGTTCTCATCATCAAACAGGGAGCAGGGGAGGAGCCCCTGTCACACCCGGACCACAGGGGAGGCTCGGGAGTGTCCTGTGCCGGGCATCACGGGTCTTTTGGGGCCCGTGGCATTCCCCAGTGGCCTGATGGGTGTGTGGTCAGTGCGTAGACACAGCCGGCTGCTCAGGTTCCAGCTAGAACCCTAGGCTCCTGGCTTTCCTCACTCTCTCTCTGGCCATCAGCAGGCGTTTGTCCCTCCTCTTGCACTGTCATCGACTGGCCTCTCCCCTCTCCAGCCCGGCAGTCACCTGACCTCTCAACCCCAGCCCCAGAGGTCACCTGGCCTCCCCTCTTCCCCAGCAGTCACCTGGCCTCTCCCCCCATCCCCGGTGGTCACCTGGCCTC
>NW_006159879.1:2371359-2379507 GCF_000334495.1 Tupaia belangeri chinensis
CCCCATCCCCGGTGGTCACCTGGCCTCCCCCCATCCCCGGCGGTCACCTGGACTCCCCCCATTCCCCGGTGGTCACCTGGCCTCCCCCATCCCCGGCAGTCACCTGGCCTTCCCCCAGCGGGGCTATGGCAGACGTCTGCTAGGGAACATAGAACCAGGAGGCACAGAGTGCCCTCAGGCACTGACAAGTGCCCAAGTCCCAGGTTCTGACAAAGGTCTAGCCACAGCTGAGGGCTGGCCATGACCTTAGTCTCTCTGAGCTGGTCTACTCAGACAAGCCCACCCTGATGCGGACCGTGCTTTCTACATCTGTTTCTGTGTCTGTGCGAGGCTCCCTGGGAAGACAGAGACTCTGTCCTCAGAGCTGAGCATGCCATGGGCACTAAAACACAACTGCACTGAATAAATGCCATTAACAAGGAGAAGTAAGATGAGTCTTGAAATCCCACGTTAAAATGTTATACTGTGCATGTAGTTAAAGCCACGGTACGCTAAGATTTCTATACAGTCACCTTATACGGGACACGGCAATTTGGTCACCGATTCACAATTGGCAAGTCCTTCCTGAGCACCCACCGCATGCCGGTAGTTCAGGGCTTTGTTGATGGGGTGGAGCACAGAGTGTCACCCTGTCCCTGTGCTGGCCCCAAACAGAAGCTCCTTAGGGTCCAGAAAAACAGCACAGAAAGTGCTAGAAACCATGTCAGTGGCACTAAATTCAGTGCCTTATCGGATAAAACAGAAGCTCGTCCTTTGTCCAAGTCTCAGCCCATGTGAAACCTCCCCAGGCAGCTTTCTGCCTGGGTGTGGAGGCGGGGGGCTTCCCACGCCATCAGAGCTTGGTAGAGTGGTCTTTCCTCCTGTCTGCCCTGGCAGGCAGGGCCCCTGTCTGCTCAGCATGGCGATTGGTGGACAGCATCGAGCCCTCCTGCAGCGTGCGTTCTGGCGAGGAGGCAGGCGACCGCAGTAACGCGGTGAAAAGACACATGCCTGCGGGAGCGTATTTGGGAAACTCGGAAACAGCAGGGGTAAGTCGCCCTCTGCCTTTTGTGTATTATTGTTTTATTTATTTATGTTGCTCTTAATTCATTCCAAAGTGATCATATTGCTTTATCCCCACAGGATAAGCCCAGAGCAGGCATACTGCCCTCTGTGGGCTGCAGTGGTTCCGGGGAGCTCCTGTCCCATCAAAAGGGGCAGACTAGGTCCAAATTTATTTTCTTAATTATTTGCATGTTATCTAAAAGAAACAAAGGATGTAGAAAAGAATGAAGTTTAAAATAAACTTTAAACTGGGAATGCAGGTGGCCAGGCTGGGGAAGAGGGCGAGTGGTCCGCATAGGGTCTCCGTTTCTGTAACTGCCAGGGGAGGCGCCCACAACCGAGAGCCGCCTGTCCACTGGCGGGAATGAGATACACTGGTTCAAAGTATGAGAAACACTGTTGCCATGCAGGTAATATTTACCTTTCCTAAAGTCTGGAGTCATATTTCTCCCATTACGGTGCAATCACGTCTCATCGCAGTCATACTCACCTTTTATTACTGAGTATCCGTCAGAGACAGTGCAGGGTGCCCGGCCCCCCAAGCAGACAGAGGCTGAGTAAAATGTGTAATTTAGGGCCTGGAAGGGAGAGTGAAAGTGAAAGTATTTTGCACTTTAGGGTGCTGGGATTGTGAGTGACACTTCTCTTTACCCACATGTCATATCACGCCTTGTTATCTTAGTAGTAATCATAAAATAGCACAGCTAAAAAAGAGCTTGAGCAGATCCGGTGTTTTTTTCCAAAGGGTAAAAATAAACAGTCGAAATTGTCATTGCTCTTGCCACATTCTTTCCTATCTTTGCCAAACCTGCCGGATTTCCACGGAGACATGACGGTAACGCAGGCCCCAACACAAGCACTTGGATGGGGTCACAGCTGCAGCCCTGGAGCAAGGCCAGAGGATCTGGATGTGGACGGACCAGCATGCCACGTAAGTGCCGAGGCACAGCTGGACGTGGACGGACCAGCACCACAAAAGTGCTGAGGCATGGCTGGACGTGGACGGGCCAACATGTCACGTAAGTGCTGCGGCACGGCTGGACGTGGACAGACCAGCATGCCACGTAAGTGCCGAGGCACAGCTGGATGTGGACGGGCCAGCATGCCACGTAAGTGCCGAGGCACAGCCGGACGTGGACGGGCCAACATGTCACATAAGTGCCGAGGCACGGCTGGACGTGGATGGGCCAGCATGCCACGAGGCACAGCTGCAGACATGCAACTCGGGTGCAGATGCAGGGGAGATGCAAGACACCCTCTATTTCAAATCATTAAAGATTAATTTTCTTGGGATCGACCCCACAGTGTCGTGGCTGGGGGAGCTAGATTCCTCCTGGCTGACCAGGTTCAAACCCTGGCCCCAACACACATGCCCCAAGTCGCTGTGGGATGAAGAAATGGAGGAGAAGGGATTCGGCGGGACCATGTCCTGGGGGGGTCACTTTCTCTCTTTCTGTCTCTCTCTGGTGAGCTCATGCATCCTCTGACAATGAAAAAAAAAAGGATTGTGTTTTATTTACCAGATAGAACTATGAATGTTGAAGGTCTTTGGCGTTCCTTGGACTTATGTAATGAACTAGAGGGATGCACCCGGCTCTGTCTCTCTTCTGGAACTCCCGTCACTGGCTGCCTACAGTCTGCTTGGTGGGGTGACTGCAGTGGTCATTTGGGGCCCACTCAGTCTAGGTGTTTAATTTTCTAAGTGTTCTAAGAGATTCTTCAACATGGCAGTTTAAAAACACTGTGACACATTTGGCTGAGAAAGATGGATGTCTACAGTCGCGAACAGAGTGGGTGCGTCCCTTTGGTTCTTGTCCCCAGGAGCCACGAGACTCCACTGAGGATTCCATGCTCCCACTAGGACCCAGGGAGAAATGTTCTTTCCATACAGAAGACAGAGCCCTCCCACCTCTGAGCAGAGCAGACCAGACCCAAAAGCCATGTCACACACAAGGAGGGCCCAGCACGTCCCAGGCCGCATGCTCTGAGGTCAGCCTCAGGGGCCTGAAATGAGAGCTTGGCAGCATGGCAGCTTGGGGATCCCGGGCAGAACGATGCTCCTTGGGACAGAGACCATTTCTGTAACTACGACAGCGTGACCCTACTCCAGCCCCGCAACCCAGAAAAGAGGGAAGGCCCAGAAATATCACCCTTTGTGTCCAAGAACAGCCAAGAGTCCTCTCCCAGGTACCGAGATGAGACTCACAGACGCCCCCCTTTGCTGACTGCAAACAAGACCCTCCCAGGCCCCAAACTGAACAGCCAAACTTCTTTATCTTTTCCCACCCCCTTATCAAAGCCTGGCCCAGCTTCTTCCCTACCAGTACTCGGTCCCTGAACTTCCAGCCTCCCTAGAGCACTGGGGTGATGGCCACCCTTCCTTCAACTCCTCTGGCCCTCCAGGCTGACCTGGGGAGCGTTCTCGGCCCACCTGCCCATCACTCCTCCCCAGGAAACACAAGCCCTGATCTGTCCAGCCTTGGAGGTGTTCGGTCACGGAGCTGGAGAACCCTTCTGTGAGCACAGGCTCCCCTTCCTACAACAGTCTTCCCAAAGCTAGTCTCTCCTCACCTCAGCTCAGGCCATGTTCCATTTGACAGCCCTGTGGTTGGAGCCTCCACCAAGCCCTCATATCAGTGAACAATCAACAAACCTGGAAGCCCTCCTAGCACAGGGTACCAGAAGATGGCAGGAAAACATTTTAGAATTATGAATAAGTAAAAAAATACAGTGAGCCTTGGAGGTCTCTGTTTTAAGGACAGGTCCCGACTGGCTAAAGGTGATTTCCCAGGACAATGTGCCTGGTGGGGGGTTCGAACAGCAGGCCCTCGGGGACAGCTCAGCCCAGGGCCGGAGCAGCCTGTGAGAGCGCCCTCCCCTCCTGAGCCCTGGTGGGCTGGTGGGGACCAGAGAGAACGGTGCACATGGTGCCCCCAGCATGGCGCTGCCCTGGGCCCTCCACCACCTCTGTGGCTCAGTCACCCTGATTCCAGTGGAGCCTGCAAGGAGGTGGAACAAGCCCACAGCCCTTCGGGGGCAGCTCTACAGGCCTGGGTGTGGGGCCACGGCCAAAGTTTCCAGCCACCACAAGATTTTTGAGAGAGTAGGACTCAGGGGCAGGGGTAGGAAGGACAAGATCAGAGTGAGTCTTATGAACCCCACGACTTCCTCGATGGATGTGAAGGTGAGGCTGAGAGTGGAGAGGCCTTCGCCCGCCGGCCCTCACCATGACGGCAGATCGAGATCCTTCGCCTCTCGACCCTCACCCTGACGGGCCGTGCAGCGTAGACATCCTAGGGGACTTCGGGGAGCTCTGTCTGCAAACCGAATGCCCAAGAGGGGCAGGGGCTCTGATAAGACATAGGGAGGGTCCACAGCCTGGCCACCGGCTTCGCCCAAAGCAGAGCATGCAGGGAGGGAGTCCGGGTACTGGGCACAGGTGGGAGGGTGAGCTGCAGGGCTGGGGAGAGCCAGGAGGACCCAGAGAGAGGAGCGGCCATGTGAGAGGGTGTGAGGTGAGGGCACCAGTAGTACAGCTGGTGGTAACAGGTGGGCAGTAATGACCCCGAACGGCCAGTGGGGGCGCCGGGGAGCCTGAGCACTCCAGGCTGAAGGGGGACCCAGGTTGGGGCAGGACCTGGAGGAGACCCTGGTGAAGAGAGGCCTCCTTTCTCCCCCTCCCTCGGCCTGCACACCCAGCGCCAATCCAAACACCCACAGGGTCAGCGTCATGCACGAATTTCTGTTCACTTTGTTATCCCTTAAACACAGGTTGTGATCTTGTAAGAAGTAAAGTATTTTTTAAGGCTGGGTGTTTGTTTTTTTTACATCAGCCTTCTCCTCGGGCTTATGGTATGTTATTAATTATGGGAAAATGTCTATATAGGCCACAGAAGGGCCAAGACCATGTAAAACTGGAAGGTTAACAATTTTCTAAAATAACCATCTCTTGCTTTGCCTCCCCGAAGCTAGAAGACTTGTAGGAGTCAGATGTTTCCAGAAGGGAAAGAACGTCCCGGGGAAGTTCGAGGAGCGGTTTGCCTGTGTGACCTGTCCATAGCTGCCCTGAGCGCTGGGCGCTGCGGATGGCAGGAGGACTTCTGGAAGCCTGCGGGCATGCGGGTACATAGCCAAGGGTTTCGCTCCTCCACACGCCCGTGGCTACAGCGAGGCAGAGCATGCCGGGAAGGCAAGGACTGTCACAATACTGGGGAACTGGACATGGAGGTGCTGCCTGCATGGCTACACCGACCGAGGGAACCAGGGATCTAGGGGCCTGGGCACCGCGGGGCCGGCTGCAGCCCTCCCGGCTGGGTGCAGCCTCGCAGCTGATGACAGGCGTGAGAAGCAGAGGACCTGGCTTTGCTCAGACGCAGGCAAGCCTGAAACCGCTGAATATCCCACCTGTAGTGACTCCCTTCGCAGTAAAACTATCAACGTCACGGCATCTCCTATGGTCTGAATGGGCCGTGTAGTTGCTAGAGAGAGAGAGAGAGAGAGAGAGAAAGCACCCTCCATGGGCCATGGCTATCAGTCCTTTCTCCTTCTCTCCTTCTCTTGGTACTTGGGGCACACACGCACACGCCCGTGCGCACACACACACGCCTGCGGTGCTTCTCTAGCTGCTCAGCCATGTGAGACCCACCACTTCAGCACCAGCCGCGAGCTGGCCCTGCACCATGTTTTCTGAGCCTTCCTCCTTTAGTGGACACGGGACCGTTCCTCTCTTGGTTCTCACGAATGTCAGCGCAAAAAGCCAGTGTCGAGATCCTGCATTGAATCCTCTTGAATAGATACCCGAAGGAGAACTGCAGGGCTGTGTGGTGACTTTATTTTTAACGTCTGGGAACTTTCCAGGCTGCTTCCCACGGCAGCTGCACCATTTCAGCAGCCAGTGGCCACCAGCTCCTCTCCTGCTTCTCTCAGGCTCCAGACTTTGCCGCCCCATGCCGGGCACAGCTTCTCTCCTAGTTAAGAACCTTTGGTTTTGTGGCCTGGTGCAATGAGCCAGGAGTGGTGGGAGCAAGTCCTCCTGGAATCACGATTTCCGGGCAAGCAGAGGGCTGAGGCTGCAGCCGCCCAGCTCTTCCCCTCTGCCCTGTGGACCTCATGGGGAAAGGTGCTTCCGTGCGCCTCAGAGCAGTTTCGGTGTTGGAAGAAAGAGACCCATGAACTGTCCCCTTGAAACCTCTCCAGGTCAAACTCTGCGGATACAAATGCTTCTAAGGGAAAATGTTGGTATTTTAGAGGAATTTAAACTTTATTTCTGCTTAAAAGTCTTATCAGCAAATTATTCAAAGTTCACATGTAGATACAATTTGTTTGCAGGACAACTAGTTCAGTCTTATTTCTATTACACTTGACATGTTTACTGTACTCTAACAATATAAAAATAAAACATCTCTCTCTAGACCACTTATAAATATTCTTAAAAAAATAAACTCTCAGGAACCAGCAGTTAGCGTAATGGCTATGTCGCTGGACTCCCATGTAGTCGACCGTGGTTCGTGTCCCGGACCCAGTGGCTTAGAACTCACGCCGGGCGCGTGTGTGTGCATGCCCAAGATCCCGAGAGGAGAATGGAGGAGAAGGGATTGCAGCGTGACCATCCACCCTGGGGGGTGATTTCTCGCTTTCTTTCTCTATGTATCTCTCAGGCGAGTGCACGCGCCCTATAGCGAAAAACCTCTATAAAAATAAATTAATTAATTAGTTAAATAAACTCTCCGTGAGTGCTTTCTAATTTCGGCATGAAAGCATTTTCTTTAAAGTTGACAACACCACACTCTTAGTTTTCTCTCAGTGCCTACCTTAACAAACAAAGCCTAGAATTTACCAATTATTTGAAGCAACTTGCATGTCTTCTTAATTGCCTTAATTATTGAAGAAAATCAGAAAAGTCATCCTCATTTCTCCTGTAAGATAATGGAGTATTGTAAATGATCATGTCCCTGGGATATACACACGGCTATAACAGGCTTATTGGTAAGCATATAATAATATAAAGAAAAAAATGATGTTTCCCTAAGTCCTTTTGTGAAAAGTGATTGAGCTTGGTCCAGCAGGTGGCGTGGTGGTTAAGACACTGAATCCCACATGGCTGACTTTGTGCTTAAAGTCCCCGACCCGCTGGCTTGAAAATCATGCCAGGCTGCTCCCAAGAAGAGACTGGAGGAGAAGGGATTGCAGCATGGCCATCTGCCCCGGGGGTGATTCTCACTTTCCCTCTCTCTGGTGAGCACACATGCCCTATGGCAAAACAAAACAAAACAAAACAACAACAACAACAACAAAAGACCTGTTTGACAAACAGTTGAACATATTAACATCCACAGTTCTGAGGTCTGAGGGCTCCTCTTAATTTTCCAGTCTATTTGGTTGTCTGGAAAATCATAATGCATTTTTGCATAGAAAACCAGAAAAATGACACGACTTTCCTGACACCCTAATATGACCAACTCCACGGTAAAACAATACTGTCTAACTCCTCTTCACCCTACTCTTCATCCATGCACTTCAGGCTGCAAGCAGAAGCTGGACTAGTCAAAGGACGGGACTGCCGAGGCCGGCATCTCCCACAGGGGCTACGAGACTGGAGTGCTGGCCGTGCACTCACCTCGGTCGGAAATGGGAGCCCGTGGTTTCTGTGCTCTTCATTGTTCACACACACTGTTCTTTTTTTTTTTTTTTTTGAGAGTTCTTTGCTATAGGGTGCGTGTGCTCACCAGAAAGAGAAACAGAGAGACAGAAAGCAAGAAATCACGCCCCAGGGAGCATGGCCACATTGCAATCCCTTCTCCTCCATTCTCCTCTCGGGATCTTGGGCACGCACGCACACATGCCGGGCGTGAGTTTAAGCCACCGAGTCCAGGACTTGAACTGCGATCGACTACGTGGGAGTTCAGCGACATAGCCATTACACAAACTGCTGGTCCCCACACTGTACTTTTTAATCTCCATATCTCTACAAAATTGCCAGAGGACACATGCATTCACCAGAGAGAGAGAAAGAGAGAGGGAGAGAGAGAGGGGGGAGAGGGATAGAAAGAGAGAGGGAGAGAGAGAGGGGGGAGGGGGATAGAAAGAGGGAGGGGGAGAGAGAGG
>NW_006159879.1:2379693-2382041 GCF_000334495.1 Tupaia belangeri chinensis
GGACAGGGAGAGGGAGAGAAGGAGAGAGGGAGAGAGAGGGGGAGGGAGGGAGGGAGGAGAGACGTCCTGGCGGGGCATGCTCACACTGCCAATCCCTGGTCCTCGTTCCTCCCTCCCAGTGGGATTCTGGGACGATGCGCATGTACCCTACACGTTTTGAAGTCTGGAACTGACCCACGGTCATCCATGTGGGATCTGGCACTTTTTTTTCTTTTTGGAGAGGTTTTCACTATAGGACGCGTGTGCTTGCCAGACAGAGACAGAAAGAGAGAAATCACCCCCCAGGGGTGATGGTCACACCGCAATCCCTTCTCCTCCATTCTCCTCTCGGGATCTTGGGCACGCACGCACACGCGCCCGGCGTGAGTTTTAAGCCACCACGTCTGGGACGCGAACCGCGGTCGACTACGTGGGAGTCCAGCGACATAGTCATTACGCTAACTGCTGGTTCCTTGAGATCTGGCACTTTTAACCACTTACGTCATGGGGTTGGCCCAATCTCCACATTTTTTTTATTTTTATTTTGCCATAGGGCATGTGTGTTCACTGGAGAGTGACAGAGAGAGGAAAAGTGAGAAACCACCCCCAGGAGCATGGCCATGAGGAAATCCCTTCTCCTCTCAGGATTTTGGGCATGCACATACACACTCCCAGTGTGATTTTCAAGGCCCTGGGCCTGGGACTTGAACAGTGGCCAGCCATGTGGGAGTCCAGCACCTTAACCGCCACGCCACTGCTGGCCTCACGTTCCACATGTTTTTTTTAAGGTCTATTTTCATTTATTGGAAGAGAGAAGCAGGCACCTGGGCAGGGTCTCACCATGTTTCACTCTCCCCTCAGCTCCTGGCCAGCCAGGATCAGGACAGGTGTTGGATCTGGGGGAAGTCGCTGGGAAGTCTGCGTCCAGACCTGCCCAGACCTGCAACCACAGTGCCTGCTGGTCTGCGGGCTCATGTGAAGGCCCCGGAGGCCGCCGTCGGCTCAGTCTGTGTGGTTGGGACCGAGAGGCGGGCCCTTCGCACAGCAGCTCACAGCCTGGCCACTGCCTGAGCTCGAGCAGGCAAGTGGGGCAGCAGGGGCACTGGCAGGGCGGGCCAGCCTTCCTCCCTTCTGTTAAGAGCAAGGCACCAGGGCCAGCACCCTCAGGGCATCTGCACAGAGCAGAGACCAGGCGTGGTTCAGTTTGGAAGCCGCGGGGAAAGGCACACATGTCCGCACCGCCCCTCCAGAAGCTCCCAGTAAAGCTAAGCGGTTAATTTGGGGCGGCAGCACACCCTCCCAAATCGGCTTGTTCATGCGAGTTTTGTGTTTTGAAAAGCAATAAAACCCAAAACTAATAATACTCTTAAATATTTATGACAGACACAGTCCCACCTATGAATTATTTAACTGGAATGTTAATCTCCCTCCAAGAGCTCACATTCAGATCACTGGGGAACTGGAAAACGAATCACAGTCATAACGGGCTCCCCGTAGAGAGCCGTGCAGTCAGAGACGATGGGACGGCACACGGCGTGCAAAGGCATCTCGCCCGAGGTCTCGCGAATAGCAGGAGAGGCCTCACACGGCCTTGCGAGGCTCTGTGCCCACCGGCCTTCTTCCCTGGGTGACTGTGGGGAGCATGTGCACAGGAGCGCAGGGTGGCCCTGCCCACCCCAGGACGCAGCCCGCACCAAGGCCTTAGTCCAGGCCTAAGGCGCACTTCCAAGGCTCCTCTGTCTCCCTGCAGAGCTGCCCATGGGGCCTCATCTCTATCCCACGCAGTCAGCGAAGACTCACGGAAGGGGTAGGACATTGGCCCATGCTCAGGCCTTCTCTTTTCCGGAGGTTGGCAGGGAGCCCGCCCCCGGGCAGGCAGGCGGAGACGGCACAGTGGGCCCGCTCCTGGCCTGCACCTGCCCTCCGGAGCACAGCTGCGCCCTGCTCAACTCCTGCGAATAACCTGGCTCCTGCTCGCGGCGTTGTTGGGGGCACTTTGTGCACACCTGGGGATGTTGCTTGTAGCAACCAGAAGGAAACTGCCATTGGGAGAGTCGTACCCAGGCCTTGAAACCTACCGTGTGATGGCTCTGCTGCTTCTCCCGAGGCCACGTCCGCTACTTCCTGACAAAGTTCCCTGTTCCACACCCTCGGGAGGCGGAGGGACCCTGGCCTCACGTCCTCTCTCTCAGAGACCCCAGGAGGCAGCCTTTCTGCCACTTGATTGTACTAGGTCGAGGCCTCTATCAGATGGAAGCGTTAACATTAAATGTGCATCCGGTTCTCCGCCACATCCAGGAATGTGTGACTCAGTCTCGAGCCGGGTCTGGCACAGCCTCTGCCATCTGTGCCCACGGCCCAGAGGGATT
>NW_006159879.1:2382097-2400295 GCF_000334495.1 Tupaia belangeri chinensis
CCCCAAAAAAGGCCCCGGGCATGCTGGAGAATGTCGTTTACGTGACACTAAGCCCCGAGTGACCTCAAATTCTAAATAAAAGCTCCATGGGCAATTTGTATAAGAGGCTTGTTTTTAAAGAAAATAAATTATATGACAGGTTTATTATATATGCCACGAACTAGACTGGAGGGCATAGCACTCCTCATTGTAAAATCTTTAATTAAGACCTTTCAGCACATACAGCTTATACAACGAAATCTAGCAAAAATCTATAAAATCTAAACACAGCTCTAAAAGGAGGGGTGCTGCCAGGAAGTTTATGCTGGGGCCTTTGGGGTCGCCCTGCCGTGAGGCACGCGGGTTTCGTTGTGTTGCTCATGTGACGGTCTCAGCTCTCGGGAACTTTCGAGGCATGTCTGCCTGCCTGATCCTGCAACATTTGGCAGGGTAGGCCTGTCTAACGTAAGGTGTGGACAAAGCCTGGGTCTGACATCTAAAAATAAACACCTGGCCCCACTCCAAAGGCCTCACAGCTTCCCGTGACAGCCCCCGGGGCCTAGAGCCACGATGCCATCACCTTCTCTCCAGGGGGGCAGCTCGCGATGCAGGTGCAGACGGAGCTCTGCCCTGTTAAATGCACACGCTGGTCCTGGGAGTCACCAGCAGAAACCCAGGCCCTGGGGACCAGGGCCGTGCTGCCACTTGGCTTGAGGGAGGGGCTGCGAGTCTGCCTGGCTTCACTGTCCGCATCTCCAAAGCAGATCATTTGAAAGGTTGAGGGAATTCGTATTCAGTGGAATGAAAACTGTGAAGAGATTGGGCGACAGCTGGGACTGGTGAGCAAAGCGTGTGCAGCCCCCTGCGCGTGTCGCCAGCCAGAAAACACCACCCGGAAGACAGGAGCCGGGGCCAGGTGCTGCCCCTTCCCAGGGCCTGGGCTGGCCGGGAGCCTCGGCCATCGTGTGAGAGTGAGGCTGGGGTGCTCGAGTCCACACAGTGAGCACAGAAGGCTTGCAGGGTCCACGCAGACCTCCGCGGGACTGATGCACGGAGCCGGGCTGTCTCCTGTCCCATGGGCCGAGGACGGTCTCCGCAAGGGCCGTGGCAGCTGTCTAGTTCCAGCAGTACCTTCGGGAGGCTGACTCTTCGCTCGTGGTCGGGGTGGACGTAGGGAGCTACGGTCCAGCTGCCCCCATCGGCTGCCTCGTGCTCTGCTCCCCCACTGTCTTCTCAGGCCCGTGTCACTAGGTGGCCTGAGGGAGCTGGGCGACTCAGCAGGCACCCGTGAGTGGAGCGGGGCTGAGACAGGGGTGCGACCGCGTACAGCAGGTGCCGTCAGGGTGTCACGATGGCCAGCCCTGGCACACCCTGCAGCTGCCAGGTGACCGCCTGTTCACGGCTTGTGTGTGTGGGCATGTGTGAGCATGTGTGGGCATGTGTGAGCATGTGTGGGAATGTGTGAGCGTGTGTGGGCATGTATGGGCATGTGTGGGCATGTGTGGGCGTTTGTGAGCATGTGTGAGCATGTATGAGCATGTGTGGCCATGTGTGGGTATGTGTGAGTGTTTGTGGGCATATGTGGGGGTGTGAGCATGTGTGGGCATGTGGGGTGTGTGTTTGTGGGCATGTGGGGTGTGTGTGAGCATGTGTGGGCATGTGGGGTGTGTGTGAACATGTGTGGGCATGGGGGGTATGTGCGAGCATGTGTGGGCATGTGTGAGTGTGTGTGAGCATGTATGCACATGTGTGGGTATGTGTGAGCATGTGTGGGCATGTGGGGGGTGTGTGAACATGTGTGGACATGTGGGGTATGTGCGAGCATGTGTGGGCATGTGTGGGTGTGTGTGAGCATGTATGCACATGTGTGGGTATGTGCGAGCATGTGTGGGCATGTGTGGGTGTGTGTGAGCATGCATGCACATGCGTGGGTGTGTGTGAGCATGTGTGGGCATGTGTGGGTGTGTGTGAGAATGTGTGGGCATGTGGAGTGTGTGTGAGCATGTATGGACATGGGTGGGTGTGTGTGAGCATGTATGGACATGTGTGGGCATATGTGAGCATGTGTGGGAATGTGTGAGTGTTTGTGGACACGTGTGGGTGGGTGTGACTTTGTGAGCATGTGTGGGCATATGTGAGCACGTGTGGGTGTGTGTCAACATGTGTGGGTGTGTGTGAGCACGTGTGGGTGTGTGAGAACACATATGAGCATGTGTGGGCATGTGTGAGCATGTGTGGGCGTGTGTGAGCAAGTGTGGGCATGTGTGGGCATGTGTGAGTGTATGTGGGCGTGTGTGAGCACGTGTGGGTGTGTGGGGGCATGAGTGAGCATGTGTGAGTGTGTGAGCATGTGTGGGTCGTTGATCCCATCAGAAGCGTCCCCTACCTGCGCCTGCCATGGGGTAGCTGTCCCGGTTTCCTGCGCCTGCCGTGGGGTAGCTGTCCCGGTTTCCTGCGTGGTCACCCGTCGCTGCCCAGAGAGTGCGGCTGCTTCCCACCCGGAGCACGAGTTCACCCTTCTTGGAATCTGCATCGTGGACGTTTCCCCCCGGGTCAGTCCAAGAATCAGCTGTCGACACGGTGTCTCTAATTACACGGTTCATGCCACTCCCAACCCCACCGACATGTGTTTCTGCATTTAAGGTGCCCTCTGTCACCTCTGCTTACACGCGTCCTGGTCCAGCCGTTCCCTCGCCCCACCTGAGGCACCCTGAGGTCCCACCCGCTGACTCTCGAAGTGCTGGGAGTGGAGGACTGGGACCAGATCGGGCCCCCTCTCCCCTCGGGCACCTCATCAGCTGAGCTTGTTTGCCCAGGCCCTTCTCCAGTTAAGAATGCTGAGGTGTGTTAGTAACTGGCTGTAAGGCTGTTCCTCCCGCAGAACAATGTGTACCAACGCATCTCATGGACGTTAAAGCTCAGGAAATGAGAGCCCTCGCTGCTGCTGTGGGGTCGTGACCTCCCCGTCCTCGCCTCCTGTTGGTGGCCTGGACACAAACTCAATTCTGCTCTCATCTCATTTTTACAAATGACGTCGAACATGTGGCATTGCTGATATTGGATATATTGCTGCCGTTTGGCCTATAAGAATGGCAATTTCCTGTGGTTTATCCCAATAACTACAAATATTCGGTTGTTGGAAAAGTCATGATGTATTTTTCCATGTATTTCTATGCGAAAATGTCATGACTTTCTGATGACCCAGTATAACAAAATGACACCTCTGCCAGCCGAGACCCAAACGGGACCGGCAGGTGAGAGTGACATGACCTCTTCCTTATCTCATGTCTGGCTGGGGCGCTGGCGCCCCCGAGAACTCCCAGGTGTGCCTCACTGATTGGCAGCGGAGTGTTCTGAGAAGTGCACTTGAGCATGCGACGTGAACATCACACCCGCGACCCCCCAGACGCGGCTGCACCCCTCAGCCGGAAGTCTCACCTGTGTGCGAGCAGGGCCACGGTCATATGTGTGGGTCTGCCGGACCCTGGAGCTGCAGATCACCTCGACCTCTTGTCTCCATTTGGGTGTGGCTTTTTTACATCCCAGTGACCCTTCCCTACCTACGATCAGCAGTGACACCCTGAGAAAGTGGACAGCCTTGGTGCTCTCTCCAGGGTGGCTTCCAGGGTTTGGTGGGGCATCACAACGCTGGAGATGGCCCAGGGTCATCAGACATGTTTTTGGTCTGGACTTCACTTTTTCAGAGGAGACTTCCCTCACCTCTGGAAGACAGGTGCTCGGCCCTTCCACAGCTGGTTACCTGCACGGGGGTGGGGGGGCCCTTCCACAGCTGGTTACCTGTGTGTGGGTCGTCCCATGGCTGTGTACCTGTGCGGGGGGGTGGGGGGTGGGGTGGAGGCAGATGTTGCTGAGATAGTGAGACAGAGCACTGAAGGTCAGCCCATCAATGTCCAGGTTCCAGTCAGTCCCTCGGTTCTCACACCTGTCTCAAATCACCTGTGTCAAATGTCCTGACCTCACTGTCTGCACCTCTGAGCCTCCCCTGCAGGAACCGGGAGCCACTGTGGACTGGGAGGGCTGTTCACCGTCGCTGTCATCTGGCAGAGCCCACGCCTGCTGTCCGAGGCTGGAGCTCGGGGTGGAGGAGGCCGCTGGGTGAGCGTCTGGTCCTCCCTCTGAAACTCCAAAGGCTGTCCTGTCAGTGACACTGCGACAACAGAGCTCGAGAAGGGCTTAAAACCTTTCTGCAACTCGGTCCAGACACAGTACGACTCCAGGTTACTAGATGTCCTGGAAGTGGGGGTGGGGACTCATTATCTAACTTCTCCTTTGTTTTAAACATAGCATTCCCGGTTTGCATGACACTGTTGACCCTTGAAAGGTACTGATCTAATTTTGATCTTTTTTTTTGTTTGTTTAAGAAATGGCTTGCCTACTTATCAATCCCGTACTTAAGGTGTGAACAAATCTTTGAACAAATCTTTGACACAAAATTTCTTTTTAAAGAATACAAGATCTTGCACTATGAAAAATCATTTATTATTTGAGAATCCTTACATTTTATTAGTTTCCTTGAACATTTTGTATAGGTGGAAAACGACCAGTTGCCATGTCCTGTCGCCCCCTCACAGCTGCCCCGGACCCCGTATGCTCTGTGCTGGTCTTTCCTGAGCGCCAGGGCGGCCGAAGACTTCCACAGGCCTGGGCTGACCCCAGCATACCCAGGACCGCAGGCCAGGTCCAGCTGCCTGGGCGCCTTCTCCGCAGTCTCTGCGCGCCCTCTGCTGGCCTAAATCCTGCCCTGAGGCCCCACCCAGACCCTGAGAAGTGAAGCGCCGGTTCCCAGTTCTGGGCAGACTTCTCTTCTATCCAGCCCCTCAACTCGGGATGAATAGGCCCTGAGACAAGGGCACTGCCCCCTGATGAGATGGGCGTGTCCTAGAAGTAGCATACCTCTGAGGTTGCCTGAGCCAGTGTTTTTCAAAATGAGTTGAGAGAATTCCAGGGAGCTTCACACCCTAAAATGTGACGTTTATGTTCCAGTTGAAAGAATTTAACAAGGGCCAGGAGAGGACATGGTGGTTACAGCGCTGGGGTTCGAGTCCCAGACCCACTGGCATGAAAAACACGGAGTGGGTGTGCGTGTGCCTAGAATCTCAGGGGAGCAGGATTGCAACACAGCTTCCCCCCAGGGGGTGATTTCTCACTTAATCTTTATCTCTGTCTCTCTCCCCCTGGCAAGTGCACACATCCTACAGGAAAATCTAAAATGAAAAAGAAGCTCTCTCCCTCCCAAGGGCATGCCTTTCCATGTTTTAATTTCTCTGAAGTCTGCCTGTGTTTGCAGTTGGCGTACAGCATGAGGATTTCTGTTCTGTCCTGAGAAAGGGCCATTAGTGGGGAATTCTCAGGTGAGAGCACCTCGGTATCAAGACCACAGGTTGCAAGTATGAACTATTGCACAGCGTTTAAGTGCAAATGGCCATTTAAAAGTCATAGTAACAGGGACCAGCAGTTAGCGTAGCGGCTATGTCGCTGGACTCCCACGTAGTCGACCGTGGTTCGAGTCCTGGACCCAGTGTCTTAAACTCACGCTGGGCGCGTGTGCGTGTGTGCCCAGGATCCCGAGAGGAGAACAAAGGAGAAGGGATTGTGGCATGGCCATCCCCCCTGGGGGTGATTTCTCGCTTTCTGTCTCTCTGTCTCTCTGTCTCTCTCTTTCTAGTGAGCGCACGCGCCCTATAGCAAAAAACTCTCAAAAAAAAAAAAAAAAGGTGGTAGTAACGAATCTGAAACCCTTGCCCTTACAAGGATGGGATAACAACAGTTGCACAATTGCAGACCCCAGCCATTCGCGCCCCTGTGAGAGGAGTGGAGCCTCCCGCAGGTCTGCACATGAGCAGCATCTGTGAGACGGAGGCCGACTGGGACTCATAGACATTCTCCTCTCGACTACAGTCCCTTGTGCCAAATCCCACTGCGAACGTTTCCAGAGCACGTGAGCCTTGCCATAGTCAACTAAACGCGAGCCAGGGCCCGTGTGCTCATGCGCCTCTTTGTAGTGAAGCCCCCCCCCCTTAAAAAAAAAACCCCCAAAAAAAAAAAAAAAAAGGTGGTAGTAACGAATCTGAAACCCTTGCCCTTACAAGGATGGGATAACAACAGTTGCACAATTGCAGACCCCAGCCATTCGCGCCCCTGTGAGAGGAGTGGAGCCTCCCGCAGGTCTGCACATGAGCAGCATCTGTGAGACGGAGGCCGACTGGGACTCATAGACATTCTCCTCTCGACTACAGTCCCTTGTGCCAAATCCCACTGCGAACGTTTCCAGAGCACGTGAGCCTTGCCATAGTCAACTAAACGCGAGCCAGGGCCCGTGTGCTCATGCGCATGTCTTCCGAGATTTAGTAGCAGTTTACCACGCAGAAGTTTGCTCCTCTCCTGCCTCACGTGTTTATAGTAGGGCAGCGGAAGTGTTAACTCTTCGTAGTTACGTGGCTTTGGGAGAGTAAACTGATCTAGAAAATGTAAAGAAAATGAGGACATTTTAAAGAATATCTTGAAATTACAAGTCAAGATTAAAAAAAACCCTACTATTCTTTGAAACTACAAAGCATCAGGATTTATAAATAGTACAAAAATAAAAGAAAACAATAAAGTTCATTGCAAGCTTAACCTGGTATAAAACTGCAACAGTCACCCCGTTAAATTATATTAATAAAATGGTCATTTACATTTTATGATGTTTGAGTTTTCTTCTCAGTTTTAATAGAGATAAAATATTTACTGTTAAAATGATTTTAAAAACACAGATTGGGACCAGCAGATGGCTTAATGGTTATGTTGCTAGATTCCCATGGAGTTGACTGTGGTTCAAGTCCCAGACCTGGTGACTTAAAACTCACACGGGGGCGTGTGCACGCATGCCCAAGATCCCAAGAGGAGAATGGAGAAGGGATTGTGGCGTGGCCATCCCTCCCCACCCCCGGAGGGTGATTTCTAGCTTTCTGTCTCTCTGTCTCTCCGGTGAGCACACGCACGCATAGCAAACTCTCTCTAACACACACGCACACATGCACGTGTGTGCGCGCGCGCACACACACACACACACACACACACACACACACACACACTGCCCAGTCCCCTTCATTTTATAAACTCAATTACCCAAGGCTCATGAAGACGGACGACCAGCCAGGTGCGCAGTGTCACCGAGGTCCCCTCGCTGTCCAGAGCGCCTCTGGGCATTCTCACTAAATTAACAAATTCCTTTTAAATAGTCATGTGCCAATCCCAAGGCATCTAACCCTATGGATGTGTGAAGTGAGAGCTGGTCAACACAGGGTATGGGCTCTGCTGTAAGTTCTGACTCTTTCAGTTAATTAGAGGCAGAATAGCCGTTTCTATTTCCTGCCTCACGTTTCTGAGGACAGCAGTGACGTTTGCAGCAGACATCCTAGGTGTGTGATGTCCTCAGAGGGGTGGTGAGGACCTTTGTTTCATAAAACCTTTGCTTTCCAGAGTGAAGAAACAGGTCAAATCCCAAATTGATCGTGTTACCGGGAATGCTGACAGCTCTGGGGGAGCTTGGGGTGGGGGCACCAGCGGGCAGGGTCCACCCCCCATGCCCCAAGCCCCACTGTCACAACTGCAGAGAGAAAGAAGACGTGGCCATGTGTTTGCACCGAGTGCTCGGTGCTGAGCACTGAGACGTCTTCACGTACACAGTGTTCTCAAGTGCGTCCTGTGGTTCAGGCGTTCTCCCCGATTAGTTCAGGTTTCGTACTCTCCAAGCTGTTTTCCTCATAACAACTAGGTAAGAACTCTCCCAACTCCACATTGTCTTTTGTCAAAAGTATTTACCCTGCTTACCGAAGTCTGCAGTGTACATTAGGCTTATCCTGCCCGCATGTGTGGAGAGACGCACAATGCCCCGCCAGCACAGTATGGCCACAGGGCAGTCACTGCCTAAACCCCCGTCCCTCGCCTGGTCCTGGCAGCCACTGGTCATTTCACTGTTCCCTGGCTTCGTCCTTTCCAGATGGCCGGTGGGACCGTGCAGCCTGGAGTCTTTTCAGACTGGCTCTACTCAGCAGTGTCCGTCTGGCCTCCCATGCCCCTTTGGGACCTGAATAAATCCTGTTGTCTAGATGTACCACGGCTCACCCACTCACCCACTGAGGGGAATGCTGGGTGCCTCTAGATTTGGGCAGTTATGAGTAAAACCAATAACAACACTGTGTGCGGGTTTCCATGTGAACGTGACGCTCCAGCGCGACTGAGTAAAGAGGAGCACAGGTGGCGGGCTGCTGGGCGTCGTGAGAAACTCCAAACCGTCTCCAACGTGGCTCTGCCACGCTGCCCCACGGCGATGGGTGAGTGGTCTCGTGGCCCGCATGCTGGACAGGCTCGTTGCCGTCCTAACCTGTAACTCCCTACGGGCATACAGTACTGGGCCCGGCATGCTCCCTTCCATCTGCACATCTTTGCTGAAGTGTCTAAGAGCTTTGGCCCACTTCTTTCTTTCTTTCTTTTCCTTTCTTTCTCTCTTTATTTCTTTTTGAGAGGTCTTTGCTATGGAGCACATGCACTCACCAGAAAGACAGAGAGAGACAGAGAGACAGACAGAAAGCGAGAAATCACCTCCCAAAGGGTATAGCCACACTGCAACCTCTTCTCCTCCATTCTCCTCTCAGGATCTTGAGCACGCACGCACATGCACCCGGCATGAGTTTAAGCTACCGGGTCTGGGACTCAAACTGCAGTCAAGTGAAGGAGGCACATGAGTCCAGCGACGTAGCCATTACGCCAACTGCTGGTCCCAACCCATTTCTAATTGGGTTGTCTGTTGTTTTACTGTTGAGTTTGAGAGTTATTTGCATGTGTTAGCTAGAAATCCCCAATCAGACATGTCTGGGTGTCTTCTATCAGGCTGTGGCTTATGGTCTCATTATCTTAGAGTATGTCTCCCAGGACAGAACTGTCAACTGTTTTTTATTTACCTGTTATCTTCATAATCTTGTTTATATTACAGTGAATCCATGTAACTTTACAGTGTATTACATTTCTTTTTCCAGAAGGAATACCAAGCATATCAGTCAGTACAGAGACATTACAATCCCCATTTCATCATCCAATAGCTTTTCATTTTTTCCCAATTATTATTATTATTACTACTCCAATTTTTTTAAAACAGTCAATCACTATTTCTCATTTTGCTTGTAAAAAGACTTTACCCAGCATGACATACTTCTCAGACCATTCCAGTTGAGAACACTGTACACGTCATCATCCACAGGTAATACGCCATATCTGTGTCCCACTGATGTCAGGCCTCTCTATTTGTTCTCTTGCTGTCTTCTCTACACTCCTCTCTCCTGCCCCATTCCACACTGTCTTATCCCTGTTAACTATTTTCACTGCTTTTATGTTCTTCAATATTTCGCTCTCTACCATAGAGTGCGGAGAGTCGGAATATATTAAGTGGATACATACAAGATCTTTCTTTAGAACTTTCAACTTTAATCAAGTCCAACTTACCACTATTTTTTCCAGGGATTATGTTTGGTGATGTATCGAAAAAGTCACCACCAACCCAGGGTCATGTCGATTTTTTCCTGTTGTTATTCTCTAGGAGTTTGATCATCTTGCATTTTATATTTAGGTGTAAGATCTACTTAGAATTAATGATTGTGAAACAAGTAAAGTCTGTTTCTAGCTTTTTGTTTCTTTGTTTTTGTAAAACAAGAGTTTATTTGGCCTTATAAGAATTACTAGACTCTTTTTGAAAAACTATTCTTAATTTTGTTCATTTATTTATCTTGTGAGCAAGAAAGGTAGGCAGAGAGAGAGACGTTCCCCCACCCCAGAGTCTTCACATCACAATCCACCCCAGCTTCAGCAGCCCTGGCTCTGGCCACACATGTGCCTGGGGGACCCATGGAGGCCCCCAGATGCAAGCCCAGAACCTTCTGTATGGGCCGGCCCTGCTGGCATCTCGCTCTGCCCAGTACACTGTCCAGCCCCTGGCGGGGTCACTTGTTTCCGTATAGATGTCAGGTTTTCCCAGCGGCATTTGTTGCTATCTTTTGTCCACTGACTCGCCCTTGCTACTTGGACAAAGACCCGTCGGGTGCATTTGGATCTATTTCTGGTCTCCCTATTCTGTCTCACTGACCTATTTGTTTATGACTTCTCATTTGCAGATAGACAAGTGGGAATTAAAGCCGGACTGTCTTTGAGGTGGCAGTTACGTGAGCACGACAGGCAGTGTGCGTCACTCCTTGCCGTGGGTATGTGAGCTTGGCCATGGTGGCTCCAGGTCTCGCCACCAGTGTTGGCAGCCGCAGGGCGGTTCACCACAGCACTGCCTTCTCCCGCAGTTTCCACTCCGAGCCAAACCAGGTACTTGCCCATATTTCGTGTGCCTCCTTCACACATGGATCTCTGTGGGGTGAAAAGTAGAAATAGTAAGAGATCAGTGGGGAGAGACAAGGCAGTTTTCCAGGCTGGGACAGTCGTGTGTCTGGATCCAGCGCTCTGGTGTGTGTGGAAGCCAACGGGGCTGCCCGTGGGAGTCAGGGCCTGGCAATAGTCCCCAGGACTATGGACTCCTGCAGTCTACGAGTGCCCACCAAAGGCTGCTGGACTCTCAGGGACCCCTGCAAACCAAAAAACAAGGACCTGAGTGGGGGCGGCCTTGACAGATTACTAGAGGTGCCCTTTCCATTTTCGGCAACCACAGGCGTTGACAAGCCATACAGTGCGGGCACCCAGCATCCAGCATGGTTCAGTGGGTTGTCCTACCATTCCGTATAGGTGAGGACTCAGGCTTCAGATGGAACGGGTCATTGTTGTCATGTACCTCAGTCTGGGAGTGGAGGGCCACGCTGCGGCAGTGGGCCAAACCGGTGCTGACCTGAGGTTCCCAAGTTGGACTGACTTACCACTGGGCTCGGACTCTCCCAGGACCTTTCAGTGCAGTCTAGAGCCGGCATCCAACTGAAAATTTGTTGTTGTTGTTGTCTTTTGTGGGGTTTTGTTTGTTTGTTTTGACTCATTTTTTAAGCTGGAAGCAGCTAAACCAAACCATGACCACGAACTTCTGCCCCACACTGACTCTCGTCATCTGAAAGCACAGACCTGCCAGTGGAGAACAGCAAAGCTCTCACTGTGGGCCAGGGTGGTGCCTCCTGCTCAGCCCACTCCCACGGCAATGCTGTGACCAGGCAGTGACATCATCTCCACTCCCAGGTGAGGAACTGGGAACAACAGAGGTAAATGATTTGCCAAATTTCCCATCCTGAGCAACGGAAGAGCTGAGGTTTGAACATGAACTCTGCTAGAGTCTCACTCCTGGCCACCATCGCGTTTGCTCATTGTGCTCGAATAGTCCCGCCTCACCGAGCAGGACGATGGCTGTCAGGCGATCCCTCCTTACTCTGTGCGTGTGGGCACCAGGGCCACCGCGTGCTGTCGGGACTCCTGCCCTCAGAGGGTGGCGCCATGCCCTGACCTTAGATGGCCTCGTCAGCTCTAGCTGAGCAAACGGCCTACGGGATTAAAGCAGATGCTGAGCTTGCACGCCCCTGAGGGAAGATGGCTTCTAAGAGAACAGACCAAGGGTGACTGAGACAAAGGCAGCAGGCTTCTTCTCCAGGGCCAAAAACCAGCACTGACTTCTAGCGCAGCCCGTCTCCATAGTGACCTCCTGGCTCTGGCCTCACTCTGGGCCTTCCACAGCCCCCACCGTGAGCACAATAGGTGCCATCAGTGAGTCATTGTCAGGCTCGTTCTCGTTCAAACAGCACCTTGTGCAAGAGCCAATCATGAAAACGTAGTGAGGGAGTCGCTCGACCTCACCGTAGATACGGCCCATGATGAAGATGTGTCTTCCCAATGGCCTTCTTTCCTCTTGACAGCTTATTCCAGCCTGCGAATAAAACACTGGATATTTTAGCAGATTAGAGGTTAGTTGCTCCATCTCTTCCTGCTACAAATTGAACTTTCCACATTTACTTTCATATAGTAGCTGGATAGTGCTTTTCTAATTAAGGAAACTTTGCCATTCAGTTTAAAATACCTTCTACTAGAGCCACCTGCTCACTTTGTTTGGACAAGCTGTTTTCTCAGGAAAGTACTATTCTCAGGGCAGTCCAGACGCGTCCCGTCTGCATGCGCAGCAGGGAAGCCTGGCCCGTTGTTGACGCCTCTGCAGGAGCAGCCCTCTGCATGCCCTCCGTGGCCTGTAGCTGCTCCCTGCCGGCTGCCCGGCAGGGCGGAGCAGGGCCTTTGGAGCAAGGATCCCGCAGGCACTCAGGGGACAGCCCGGCCGGGGCAGCTTGGGTCGTGCGTGGACACGGAAGACAAAGAGTGACTTCCTTGGGGTCTGCAGGTGGAGTGTCCGCTGCTGGCATTTGGAAGAATTTCTTCTTCACCCTCTCTACTATTCTTATTTTCTTGTGTTCTGTTAGATTAGAAACACTTTCCATGTATTAAATATATTAAAGGCAGCTGTTACTTAAATCAAATCCCATTTAATAAAAACATTTACTTTTATTTAAACCATTCTATTTGAGGATCTTTAATAACCATTTCTTCTTTCTTTTGTTATGGATATCTTTAACAATGGATATTTAAAATGAATCTGATCATTTAGTTTGACTAAACATTTTGAGAGAAAACCAGAGAGAAGTACCCTGGCCGTCTCTCACACTGTGACTGACCTCTGGCCTTTTCCGCCAGCCAGCAACACGGGCACCCCGGCACGCCTGGCGCCACCGCACACCAGGAACGGAGTCCTGGCTTCCACACGGCTTCCAGCATCGCACAGCCTGGAGCTGCCACCATGCCTGCAGTGGGGCCACAATTTGGGTGGGTATTTAAAGTGCAGCTACTAAGCAGATATGAGCACTCAACAGTTCAAACTGATATTGCTGCTCTGTCTCTCAGATGTTACCAATTCATGCTTCGTTATTGAATTACTGACAACCTTGCTTTCTCCTTTTTAAAAACTCATAATTTCTAAGTTTTTTATTTATATTAATTTTTATAAGTAGATAACTTTTATATTTAAAAGTATATACTGCTTGTTTTATAGTGTTTTAGGGTCATTCTTGCTGGTTCATACGCGATTTAAAAGAAACCGTCTGAAGAACTGAGTTCTGGATTGGAGTCACAGCCGGTTTGGTCACAGGATCGCTCTCACGGGCTGATCGTGCACACAGCTGTGCTGCCCTCCAGTTCCCACGGCCCCGGGGTCTTACAGGGCGGCCCTCTCAGTGCTTCCCCGTGGGCAGAGCTCTCCTGGGGCTCTCTGGTCTCTGGCCACACCACGGCAGACTAAGCCCAGGGAGACCACAGACCCCTTAGCACAGGCAGTGAGGGTGTGTGTTTCGGGAAGGTGGGCTTGACCCTGGGACTCACAGGTCTAACGTGAACTCCAAAGGGAAATAGCAAGCTTGCTGAAAGGAGTTAGCCTCATTTTCCAACTTGAGGTTCACAGCAAAATCAAGCTGAAGGTGCAGAGATTTCCCACGTGGCCCCTCCCATGCAGGCTCAGCTGCTCCACAGCCAACACCTCCAGAGATCCGGTTGTTATAGTCGAGAACCTGCATGGCCACCTCACGTCCACAGCCCAGTTTGTACCAGGATCTATCTTGGGTTTAGAGTGTTCCACCGCCGTGACCTCCTTGACCCGCTGAGGCGGCCTTCCCTGCTCTGGACCTGTTCTTATTACTGTCTCTGCAGCTTATGGGGAGCGCCCCATGGTAGGATCGCACAGCGGGAACTGTTCGGACTGGCTTTTCCCACCTAGGGAAAGCGCACAGGGTTCCTCGTGTTTTCACGGCTCGATGGACCTTTCCAATGAGTACAAAGCACCATGGTCTGAACGTACTACCACTCAGTCTTTCACCAGCGAAGGGCATCTTGGTTGCTCCCAAGTGTTGGCAATGATCCATAAAAGCTTTTATCATTGAGGAAAAAGCCCTGGACTCATGCACGTGTCCCTCGAGGGACTACAAAGCACTGTGGATGGTCATCTCCACTGGCAAAGATTAAAGCTGCGGTGGTTGGGATGCCCACATTGTCTAATGGTTAAGAGAGTCAGATTCCACATGGATGACCACAGCTCGAGTCCCAGCCCCACGCTCAGAAAACGTGCTGGGCGTGCATCTGTGCATCCCCAAGATTCCAACAGGATGGAGACGTGGAGGAGGGAGCAGGACAAGGCGGCGCCCCACTGTGGGTGCTTTCTCCCTCTGCTGTCTCTAGTGAGTGCACATGCCCTCTGGCAATGGAAAGAGAAAACTGCAGTTGTCACACACCAGCCTCTCTTGAATACAGTCAGATGGCCTTCAGTCTACACCAGTAATCACAGGCTCACCCTGAAGGGTGTCCTGACTGGGCTCTGGGTAGGGTCACCCACTCAACACACCACCGGACAGCTGCATGAAATTCACTTTCCCACATTTCTGGGACGTATTCTAAATGTGTACAGGAATTACCACCCTTCCCCTTCCTTTAAACTTTTTCTCACGATCTCAGTGATCATCTCTCGATCTGTTCACTGTGTTTTCCAGGGTAATCTTTCTCCTCAGTATTTGCCCTAAAAAATCTTTCAGTTCACAATCACTTTTCACCTGGACCCGCCTGCCTGTGTGGTTCATTGCTGTGTTTGTAACTGCGATTTTTCATGGGGGTCACAGCACACGAGTCGTAGTGTCAGTTCAGGGGCCTCACCCGCACACTCCCCTGCATAAGTGGATCCGTCAGCAGAGGAGAGCAGTGACTGCTCCCAAGGTTGGTTCCTGTCCCTGCCCCCGCCCCACCCCTGGAGGCAGCGCTATCCCCTTCTGCACCTGCATGGCGAGAGCCACCATGGCCGACCCTTGGACCACGGACCAGTGGGATCGTGGGCTGCCTCTGTCCCTGTCCAGGGTCCGCAGGCCTCAGCTTTGTGGAATGAAACCATGCTGTGTGAGCGGCTGTGGTTTGCCCACGTGGGTTGCGCAGTATCCTGGACGAGTTTCTCACAACTCCTTCCCACTGCTAGTGAGCATTGGATTACTGCTAGATTTCTGCTGTGTCTACGGTGCAGCCAGAGCCCAGGGCACTGCTGCCAGGCAGCTGAGGGGAGTCCTGGGCCGCGGGGCCTGCTCGTTTCATTCAGCTCTCTTCCCTCACACCCTCCATCCTTCAAAGTCAAACTCCACTTGAGTTTTATCTCTCAGAACTCTTCTGAATTTTTGCCTATCCCATTCTTCCTCATTTTTCACTATGTCCCTCTTTTTACCATTTCAAGGACTGAGGAGAGCAAAAAGTTAAGGCCGGGAATGCCGTGTGTTCCTCTTTTTTTCTTTTTTCTTTTTGGAGACGTTTTTGCTATAGGGTGCGTGCGCTCGCCAGACAGACAGAGACCGAGACACAGAAAGCGAGAAATCACCCCCCAGGGGGCATGGCCACGCCGCAATCCCTTCTCCTCCATTCTCCTCTCAGGATCTTGGGCATGCACGCACACGCGCCCGGCGTGAGTTTAAGCCACCAGGTCCGGGACTCGAGCCGCGGTCGACTACGGGGGAGTCCAGTGACATAGCCATTATGTTAACCGCTGGTCCTGTGTGTGTTCTTCTTTTAAACCGACTCTGAACTGCACCAGGCTTCAGCCAGGCTGGGAGACGGGCTCCTCTGACTCGAGGACGTGCTTGGATTCGTTTTCCTGACTTCCCAACGAGCCAGGTCAGCTCCGAGGACTATCTATCTCTGCCCCTGCTTTTAAAAGACCAATGTCTTGCCTTAGGGCAGGCACTGTATGTCCCCACTTAACATACAGAGTGTCTGCACTCTGTGACTGAAACTGACGGGCTAAAAGACATACAAACACAAGAGATGGGTGTGAATGCCAGATGTGGTGTGTGTGGAGTGGGGCCTGGGGAAGGACAGTTGGAGGAGGGATACGGAGGCAGAGCATTGACGGGGTGGGGAGGTGTGGTGTTATCTGTTGAAGATACTTTGATCAACTGGGGAGAAATGTTCACATACTGAAATGTTCACTTTGTAAGCTAAACAATGTGATTGAATGTATATAAAAAATAAATAAATAATTTTTTAAAAGACAAATGTTTTGTTTTTCGCATGTAATTTAAAAATAAATCTATTACCTCTGTACACTATATACTTCCAACACATAATTATAACTTACTAATTCTGTATTAACATATTAATTGCATAGCATATATTTTAATTATATGCTAATATGGCCCTAGTAGTGTAATAGAGTATATTCTGTGCACTACTCTTTGAAAAGTTTCTTAAAATATTAAGCATGTATTAACGATTAATGTGAAGTACTTAAATTTATTTTCTGCTTATGAATGGTTCCTTCCAACGTAATAGTAGAGTAAGAATGAGGCTTGGTGTGGTACACCCTCCTGTCACTCCCTGCTGCATTCTGAGAACCTCCCAGACACAGTACCCGTAACCCTCTTGCCGTGTCAACGACGACGTGCCCACACCCTGCACGCGGATCGTGGGGGAACTGCCTGGCCTGGTTCCGGCACCTGTGCAAGTCTGAGGACAGAAGCCAGACCTCATCCTGTGTCTCCCGTCTCTTCCCAGAGACCTCGCCAGCACATGGCTTCCTGTGCGCCAGGACTGCCACGGTGGCAGGCCTCGGAGTCCGAGAAGTCACCTAAGTAGCACATCCGCAACATGAGGCCAAAGCGTAGTTCTCAAACGTGCTCTGTGCACACAAATGCTGGGCCCCACAGCCCCTCTTCTACACCCACGAGCATCGCCATCGCGGCACCGTCGTCGGGACCTGTATCCTTCCAGGCACCCGTGGTGTGAGTGTTTCCAACCCTGAGCAGGCCGCCTGCCTATCCAACAGCAGGGGCCAAGAAAACACAAGTGACGCTGTAGATTTTGACCAAAACATTTCATTTTGATTTAGTTTTTTAAAACATTCAATCACTGTACATAATTACAGCATGGAAAATGAATTTTCCCAGAATTAATATACTGTGTATTAGTCTAGTCAAAGATATTACCAAACATAACTATTTTTGTTTTGTTTATTTGGGGATTTTTTAGAGAGATTTTTGCTATACTTGGCATGTGCACTTACTGGAGAGATAGACAGAAAGTGAAAAATCACCCCCCAGGAGGGATGACCACACCACAGCCCCTTCTTCTCCGTTTTCCTCTTGGAATCTTGGGCACAGACGCACACACAATTGGTGTGAGTTTGTAGCCACTGGGTCCGGGACTCAAACTGCAGTCAAATACATGGGAGTCCAGCGACATAGCCATTATGCCAACTGCTGGTCCTCCTTGTTTGTTTTTTTAAAAGAGGTTTTTGTCTCAGGGCATGTGCAATTCACCAGAGAGAGAGACAGAGACAGTGAGTAGGAAACAGAAATCACCTCCCAGGTTTGTGGGGGGGGATGGCCATGCCGCGATCACTTCTCCATTTTCCTCCCAGGATCTTGGGCACACATGCACACACGCCCAATCACACAGTTATTTTCAAGCCATCGGGTCTAGGACTCAAACTCAGTTATTTTGAAGCCATCGGGTCTAGGACTCAAACCACAGTTGGCTATGTGGGAGTCCAGTGATGTGACCGCTACGCCATCTGCTGGCCTCCAAACATGACATGTTGATTAACTACTTTTCACTGCCCTGGCATGCAGTGTGGGTGAGGTACCAAGCAGCAGCTCTCAGCTGGTCGTGAAGAATTGTCCTGGGACTTTGAGAGATGCTGGTGCCAGGTCCCTCCATAGACACTGACAACTCTTTGGGGTGAAGCCTGACCACTGGTATTTTTTTTAAACTCCCAAATCAAACCACTGACTTAGATGAACTCCATGCTGAACATTGCAGTAAACAGAGACTGTAAAAAAAAAAAAAAAAGTACTGTTCTGATGGCTTTCCAAAAAATCTTCAGAAAAGCTTTGCCCCGTCCGTCAGTGTCGAGATGTGCACACTGATGTGGGTCCCCACACTGCCCTCCCCGTGCACACTGACGTGCGTCCCCACACCACCCTCCCCATGCACACCGACGTGCGTCCCCACACCGCCTTCCCCGTGCACACCGACGTGCGTCCCCACACCACCCTCCCCATGCACACTGACGTGCGTCCCCACACCGCCCTCCCCCGTGCACACCGACGTGCGTCCCCACACCGCCCTCCCCGTGCACACCGACGTGCATCCCCACACCGCCCTCCCCGTGCCAACCGACGTGCGTCCCCACAC
>NW_006159879.1:2400421-2437937 GCF_000334495.1 Tupaia belangeri chinensis
TGCACACCGACGTGCGTCCCCACACCGCCCTCCCCGTGCACACCGACGTGCGTCCCCACACCGCCCTCCCCGTGCACACCGACGTGCGTCCCCACACCACCCTCCCCATGCACACTGACGTGCGTCCCCACACCGCCCTCCCCGTGCACACCGACGTGCGTCCCCACACCGCCCTCCCCGTGCACACCGACATGTGTCCCCACACTGCCCTCCCCGTGCACACTGACGTGCGTCCCCACACCACCCTTCCCGTGCATACTGACGTGCGTCCCCACACCGCCCTCCCCGTGCACACTGACTTGCATCCCCACACTGCCCTCCCCGTGCACACTGATGTGCAACATTTTTTGGAGGCTGATGCTTAGAGAATGTGCTGAGAACCAGTCTGCACCAAAGAGAACCATCAGGCCATGAACTGCTGTCTGCCAACTTGGCTCGTGTTCTCGTGATGTGCTAGCTAAGTACTCGGGGCCATTTCTGGTCTTCATTTATCTTCATGTTTCTTTAAGTCTCTGACACCAGGAAGACTCTCAAATATGTGTGGATTAAAAATGTATGTAGATGGGAACCAGCAGTTAGCATAATGGCCATGTATCTGGACTCCCACGTACTTGACCGCGGTTTGAGTCCCGGACCCGGTAGCTTAAAACTCACGCTGGGCACATGTGCGTGCGTGCCCAAGATCCCGAGAGGAGAATGGAGGAGAAGGGATTGTGGCGTGGCCATCCCCCCGGGGGGTGATTTCTTGCTTTCTGTCTCTATGTCTCTCTCTGTCTGACGAGCACACGTGCCCTATAGAAAAAAAAAAAAAAAAAAAAAAAAAACTCTCAAAAATAAATTTAAAAAAATGTAGGAAACAGCAGGTAACATGGTGGTTAAGAGTGCTGGACTCCCACGTGGCTGACCACGGTTCAAGTCCTGGACCTGGTGACTTGCTTTCTCACTTTCCCTCTCCCTCTCTCTCACTCTGTCCATCTCTGGTCTAATTGAAATAAATAAAGTTGGGACCAGCAGTTGGTGTAATGGCTGTGTTGCTGGACTCCCATGTAGTCAACAGAGATTCGAGTCCCAGACTGGATAGCTTAGACTCACACTGGGCACATGTGTGTGTTTGCCTAAGATCCTGAGAGGAGAATGGAGGAGAAGGGATTGCAGCATTGCCATCCCCCCGGGGGATGATTTCTTGCTTTCTATCTCGATGTCTTTCTTGCAAGCACATGTGCCCTATAGCAAAAACCTCTCCAAATAAATAAATAAAAGAAGAAGACACCTTCATGGCTCCTGAGAACTAGTGATTTCAGGGAAAAAAGAGAAATGAAGATTTTCTACTGATAACTCAGCCTCTAGCCCACAAACTCAAGTGGAGAAGAAAAGGACAGGCCTTCAGAAGAAGACACCTTCTGAGAGCTAGCGATGTTGTGCAGTGTACAAGCACGCCATGCGGTTTTCTATTTTTTGCTTTCTTTTTTAAAAAATAATATTTTAGTTGTTTTTAATTTTTTCTTTTCTTTTCCCTGTTTCTTGGTTGTTGTTGTTGTTGTTTTCTCTCTCTGTGTTTCTTTTTCTTTTTCTTTTATCTCACTCTCTGCTCTTCAATCTCCATTCACTGTGTTTCTAGATGGATCTAAGGAAACTGTAGCCAAACATCGAAATACTATTAAGTTAACATATTCCTCAATATCTACTGAATCTGCTGGGCAAAGGGATCAAAGCAGAATGGCAAGGAGATTCCAGATCACCTCCTTCTGCTTGCTCCTGAACACTCAGATTGAACTTCAAGTTTAGGAAGAAACACACCAACCATCAGATGACTAGAAATCACCACAGGGCCACAAGAAATACGGGAAAGCAAGAAAATACCTCTCCTCCAAGGGAAAAGAATAACTCCTCTTCATCCACAGACAGTTCAATGGAAATCATGGAAATGTCTGATAAAAAATTTAGAATATTCATAATGGTGAATCTAACTTAGAAGAGTAGAGAGAAAATGAACTGTGGAAGAGGCAGGAGAAAGGAGCTGATGCGTTCTAGGAGGTCAGGAAACTCTTACAAGATCTACAAGAGGAATTACACACTTTAAAAAAGAATCAAATGGACCTGTTAGAGATGAAGGCTGTACAGGAAGTCAAAATCTACCTTGAAAATACTAAAAGCAGATTAGTTCTAACTTAGAAGAGTAGAGAGAAAATGAACTGTGGAAGAGGCAGGAGAAAGGAGCTGATGCGTTCTAGGAGGTCAGGAAACTCTTACAAGATCTACAAGAGGAATTACACACTTTAAAAAAGAATCAAATGGACCTGTTAGAGATGAAGGCTGTACAGGAAGTCAAAATCTACCTTGAAAATACTAAAAGCAGATTAGTTCATACAGAAAATAGAATCTCAGATGTAGAAGAGAAAATTGCTGGCCTAGAAAAATCCACCACGGAGACTGAGAAGATTGCTCAAAAAAATGAGAATAATGTACGAGAAATACTAGATTCCATCAAACGTCCAAACATCTGTATAATAAGAATCAATCCAAGAAGATATTCTCCAAGACACATTACAGCCAGATTGACCAAAACCACAGACAAAGACAAGATACTAAGATTGGCAAGAGAAAAACAGCAAGTTACTTACAAAGGATATCTCATCAGGCTAATAGTGGACCTCTCATTGGAAACAATGTGAGCAAGGAAAGAATGGAAAAATATATTCAAAGTGTTGAAAGCAATTTCAACCAAGAATACTGTACCCAGCAAGATTATCCTTCATATGGAAAGAACAGACAAGAACGTTCTCAGATAAACAAAACCTGAAAGAATTTACCAGCACCAGACCAGATTTCCAAGAAGTTCTCAAGGGAGTGCTATGTCAGGAAAATTAAATGTAGTCACGTAGAAATAAGAGTTCAAAAACTAAGAAAATGGCCAACTTAATCGTAGGGACATCTGGAGTTGAATATTATATCCCAGAATTCAATCAGGAAGATCTAACCACAATAGAAGACAGATAAAGTACATGAGACTGAACTGGTGAAGTAGCATTTTATGACTTTTGACTAAAATATTGCTGATTTTCTTCTAGGGAAAATAAATAAATAAATAAATAAAATTGTATATGTGTATATAGATAGATAGATAGATAGATAGATAGATAGACAGACAGATAGGTAGAGTTAACCTTTAAGAAGGTGCAAGACTTAAGCAATGTACTTAATGATTTTTAAGTTACTCTTTAAAATGCATTACTGTGTCTGACAGCCTTGGGACTCACAACCTCACAATCTAAAATAAATAAATAAATAAATAAAATTGTATATGTGTATATAGATAGATAGATAGATAGATAGATAGATAGACAGACAGATAGGTAGAGTTAACCTTTAAGAAGGTGCAAGACTTAAGCAATGTACTTAATGATTTTTAAGTTACTCTTTAAAATGCATTACTGTGTCTGACAGCCTTGGGACTCACAACCTCACAATCTCACAACTGGCACTGTGTGGGAAATGTGTCTGGTTTGACCTCATTTGAGTACTTTATTTACTACCTCAGCAACACCGTATTTTATTTGTATGTATCTTCTGCAACAAAATCTATAACAGTCCTGTTTTTAAAATGTAGGTCATTTTTATTGAGGTATAGTAGTGAGTATTTCTGGGGTGGAGTATGATTTTTCAGGGTGAGAATACCATGCATAGTGATTAGACAGGGTTAGTACCCCATCGTCTCAACTGTATGTCGTTAATTTGTGTTGGGAACATCCCGAATCTGTTTTGGTAAAATCCTAATTTTAACCTGGTGTGGAGACCCAGTAGGAATGATAAATCTTAGGAGCTGAAAATTAGAAAAATAAAATGATTTCTTGTCATCCAGAAATTCTCCATTATCAGTTATTTAAAGGGAGTTTTAGAGCAGCTTTCATAAAACTGGCAGACATACAGAGAAGTAATTTTAAAAATGAGACCAGAAGATGGCGAAATGGTTACATTGCTGGACTCTCATATAGCGGCCCATGTTTCGAGTCCTGGACTGGTGGCTTGAGAATCACGCTGGGTGCATGTGTGCATGTGCCCAAGATACCAGGAGGAGATGGAAGGAGAAGGGATTGTGACATGGCCACCCCTCTCCAGGGGTCTTCAAACTTACCCTCTCATTCACTCTCTCTTTTTCTAGTGAGTGTATGTACCCTAAGGCATAAATGTCTGAAAGAAAGAAAGAAAGAAAGAAAGAAAGAAAGAAAGAAAGAAAGAAAGAAAGAAAGAAAGAAAGAAAGAAAGAAGAAAGAAAGAAAAAAAGATAGAAACCTCACTACAACAAGCTGCTAACCACACATATAGAAACAATGTGTACAAACACTGACTTTGGGTTACAAGTGCTCATAGGACAAGACATATACAGAGCTATTGGGTTACACGTGTCCACAAGATTAGACAAACGTGGGGCTATTGGAGAACACGTGCTCACAGGACCAGAGACATGGGTTGTGGGTTACACATGCTCACAGAACAAGACACACACAGGATTACTGGGTTACACATGCTCACAGGACCAGACACACAAGGAGTTATTGGATGACACATGCTTACAGGACCAGATAGACACGGGGTTATTGGGGAACACATGCTCACAGGAAAAGACACACATGGGGATACTGGTTACATGTGTTCACAGGACCTGACACACACAGGACTAGTGGGTGACATGCTCACAGGAGCAGACACCCATGGGGCTATTGGAGTACACGTGTTCACATGACCAGACACATGAGGCTATTGGGTAACAAGTGCTTGCAGGACCAGTACACAGGGTACTATAGTATTACATGTGCACATAGGATCAGTACACAGGGGCTACAGTGTTACATGTGCTCACAGGACCAGTACACAGGGCTACAGTGTTACATGTGCTCACAGGACCAGTACACAGGGCTACAGTGTTACATGTGCTCACAGGACCAGTGCACAGGGCTACAGTGTTACATGTGCTCACAGGGCCAGTGCACAGGGCTACAGTGTTACATGTGCTCACAGGGCCAGTGCACAGGGCTACAGTGTTACATGTGCTCACAGGGCCAGTACACAGGGCTACAGTGTTATAATGTGCTCACAGGGCCAGTACACAGGGCTATAGTGTTATAATGTGCTCACAGGGCCAGTACACAGGGCTACGGTGTTACATGTGCTCACAGGGCCAGTACACAGGGCTACGGTGTTACATGTGCTCACAGAACCAGTACACAGGGGCTATAGTGTTACATGTGCTCACAGGACCAGTACACAGGGCTATAGTGTTACCCGTGCTCACAGGACCAACACACAGGGGGCTATTGAGTTTCCTGGGCACACAGGACTAGACACACATGGCTGTTGATCACAGCTGTGTTTTGAGTTGGTGTCTGTCCGTGCTGCATTACTCTCCGGAGCTGTCCTCGCAGCTACGGACTCTGTCCTCCCCTATGAAATTCTTCACTTTTTTTCTGAAAGAAAACATTCAAAGATGGCCTTGCAGCCTGGTGAGGGCACACAATTCGCGTGAGGTGCCCTCCAAGCACTCCGAGACATTATCCTCTGGGGCAAGTTTGTCAGGGCCTGGAGCCACCTCAGGCTCTGTGTCTGAGATGATGATAAAATGAAGACACTTAAAAGATAGCATGTTCTCTGCACATATAAAGCTTGGGAAGGAGTAAGAGCTCAAAATATTGCGTCCATTCTGTCTCAGTTTGCATCTCCTACCTAGACCCAGGGCACAGCGATGTCCCCACGCTGTGAACTAGGTTGGGTGCTGAGGCTTGGGCCGTGCTCCTTCTCCACCTCGGGGTGCAGGTGCCCCGAGAGGCCTCTCCGTGTGTGTCCATCTGCACTGGACAAGTGTGAGACCTAGCGCACACAGCGCAGGCCATGCAGGTCAAAGCGAGTGCTGTCTGGCACACAGACTCACTCGTTACCGAGGTCCTGCCACAGTCTAGCCTGTTTCACTCTAAAATCTCGCTCGTTTACCCAGAGCTGCAGCATGGGTTGATTTTGTGATTTATGGCCTAGGAACACGTGTAAAATGAAACTCACCTGCCCAGCCATGGTGGCCCCCTGGTGGCATGATGTCCTGCAATCCTGGGAGCCATATGGAAGAGCAGGGCTCCATGTCTGGGTGAGCTATGCATGTCTATTGCACACACATATGCCCACAATCCCAGCTGCCTGGCAAAGACCAGGAAGGTGCAGTACGAAACCTGTTGAGGGTGTTTCTCTCTCTCTCCCTCTCTCTCTCTCAATAAGTTATATATTTTTTTCTCTTGGGGCTAGCCAGTGGCCTGGCGGTCAAGGCGGCTGGAACCCACGTGACTGACCATGCATGTAGTTTGAGACCTGGTGGCTTAAAAGCACGTGTGTGTTCCCAAAATTCCCAGTGGAGATACAAAGCAGGGATAGTGTCGTGACCCCTCACGGAGAGGCGCTTCCTCACTCCCCCCTCTCTCTTTCCAGAGAGTAATCGTGCCCTCTGGCAAATTTTAAAAAATATATTTTATAATTGTTTGCTATTTATTTTCCATTTTTACAAGAATAAAAATATGGTGATGAACTGAAGAGAAGACTAGTTCTTGGGGCCAGCAGGTGCATAGTGGTAAGGCACTGGACTCCCGCATGGCTGATTGCAGTTCAAGTCCCAAATCTGGTGACTTGAAACTCATGCTGGGAGCATATGTGTGTGTGCCCCAAATCCTGAGAGGAGAAGGAAGGAGAAGGGATTGCTGCATGGCCTTCCTCCCTGGGCGGGGGGAGGAGAGGGGCTCCTTGCTTTCTGTCTGTCTGTCTCTGGCAAGCTCATGCACCCTGTAGCAAAAATCTCTCTTGAAGAAAAAAAAAAAAAAGAATCATTCTTAACTATAATTGACCCAAATCAAAGTAATTTATATCAACTATGATCCAGTATTTCACTAAGGGGTATCAGGACTGTGCTTCAACCCGAATGGCATTTACTAGCAGTTGCTTTAAGTCACAGAACAGGTCAGGGGACTCTCGGGTCAGATGACAGGAGTCCACGAAACTTTCCATTCGAGACTCCCTGGGTGGAGACCACACCGGGAATGGTGGCTTGCACAAAAACTGTGCGTTCTGGCAACTCATCCAAGACTCTGAACTGACATACTTGTTTCTCCTATTTAAGAAATCAAATATCTTTATAAAAATACAGAAATCCACAAAATATAAATATAAGCCACAGAAGATCCCTGCGGTGAGACAACTATTCCATATTTGGCTTATAAACTCACAGAATTAATATGCACGTACATGGGGATAGACTTTTATTAAAAATGGGATGAGGACGAACATAGTGTTTTACATATGCTTTTTCTTGTTTACTCAACACCATATTATGCATATTGTTTTTAAAGAAAAATGGCATTTTCTAAAATTTGAGAGTCGGCTGAATTTACTCTTGTCCTTGGAGTGCTCCAGTGCAGCATTTCTCAACAAGGTCCTTTCAATTCTAGAGTTGAAGACCTGGTATTTGTCTAACACAAATTTAGAGTTGCAAGCAATTTTAAAATAAGATATTCAGATGCTTTGTCTATATGAATGTAAACACTTAACAATCTGGAAACACTCTTGTGACTGAGAAGGTGGTTTTCATTTCTATTAATTTTTACTTTTCTAATGCTCATTTCCGTTGGGTTCTTTGGGTCAATGCAGAATTACAGATGATTCACGTCGGTGAGGAGCATCTGGAATTTCAGGCCTTCCTTACGAGGTGGTCCTGATTTTGCAGTGCATTAAATTTGCTTGCAGAGAGCAACAAAAAAATAATCAGTTTTTTATAAGTTCTTAGCAATTCCAAGTTAAACTAGGAAGTCAAGGAAAGTTAAGGATGGGTGCTCTCCCAGTGTTTGGCTGGGTTCAAGGCCAACCTATAAGTCTTTAACGTACACACCCACTACACGTGTATGGGACCGGATTCTGGGGTCACAGAGTCTCTCCCCTGCCACTGCACTGCAGTGCTGGCTTTGTCAGCTCACCAGTAACCTTTACCTTGAAAAGTTTATGTTATTCCTCTGTGCACTTCCTCTTAACAAGAGAAAACAAAGTGAACTTAAAATGTCATACGACCAATCAAATCAGCAAGCAAAAAGCTGACAACGGTTTTCCTAAGAAATTAGAGCCAGATGGTTCAAGTCGCTAACTTAATAAGACTGTAAAAATGTCAGCGTTGTGCAAACATCTTGCAAAAGAAGCTTAAAAAAAAAATCATTTGTGGCTAGTTCACAGGTTCCCAAGTCATTACCCTGCTGTGTCAGCTCACGAGCTGGGTTAGCCATGTTCGCACAGAAAACAGAAGGAGACCGTGGAATAAATATGAGGGGACTTCAGGAAGTCTGAGTAACTGGAAATTAAAATCCAAGTTTCTTTTTGTGCAAAAAATTTTGAAAATCTATGTATACTTTTCCCATAATATTCATTTTCATGAACTTTTGAAGACCCCCTCATATGTTTTGCAGAAATAAAATGCTAGATTGAGAAAATTAAACATCATCTTTTTTTCTTCTTTCTTTTATTGATCAGTTTCTTACTCCTTCGGGCTCGCTGGGTACTATTTTTTGGAACTTCTAATCACAGAGGACACACAGCTCAAGCTGCCTGCAGTTTCCAGTCACCAAAACCAGTTTAATGATTAGGAGGAATTCGAAGTGTCAAAACAACTTGCATGGCACACGTGTGCCTCATAGTTTAGCTTATGGGGACACTCTGCTCCCAGGACTACATAAGATGTGATCATAATATTTGTGTAAACAAATATTCACTTATCTGTTTTTACGTAATTTAGAAGTAATCCTCTAGGTAAGACGCAGGTGAGAACAGCACTGAAATAACTGGCCTCAGAGGCAGAGCATGTCTGCTGTCTGTCGTAACGCAGGAACGCCAAGCTAGGTGACGGCAAAAGCTCACTTTCTCCTCCCAGTCACCCCCTGTATTTTAAACACAGAAACCGCGGTCAGAGTCTCCACCAGAGACTGGGGCTGACCTGGGGGCATGTCTGGCACAGTGGACTCCCCTAACCACCACCTCTACATATGGACCAAGGGAAAGTAAATCTTGCACAAACATGTATTTTTCATTTTTTCTACTCATTCATACTATTGTAACCCCCAATCCCATTCCATGAGTAGTTTTTCAGGCAAAGAAAAGACTATGTTGTCAGACTCCTACGAGTTCCCATTTGTAAGGTTCTGGGAGCAGCGAATCCCTCCTGCATGAGAGGCGCCCTGTCACAAGGTAGAGGCATCTCAGGGGCAGGTTCTGTAGAGTAAAGCACAGGGCCCAGATTAAACTGAAGAGCTCTCCACTTCTAAATATTGTAACACAAGTCTCAGGAAAATTGCTTTGAACAGAAACAGCACTACTGAACCATGCATTTAAACAAATAAGTAGTTGCTTGCAAGATACAATTCTTATCCAGCTGGAACCATGGAGGGCATTCAAGAGAGGAAAAAGAAGGTTCCTGCTACAGCAGAAATCAAGAAAAAGGCTTCTGCTGCAGCAGAAGCCACCAAGGAATAGGTTCCTGCGGTGCCAGAAACCCTTAAGAAAAAGCGAAGGAGTTTTGCAAAGCTGAAGATCAAGCGCCTGAGAAAGAAGTTTGTTCAAAAGGTGCTTCGAAAGGCAAGGAAGAAGCTTATCTATAAAAAAGCTAAGCACTATCGTAAGGAATATAGACAAATGTACAGAACTGAGATTTGTATGGCCAGCATGGCAAGAAAAGCTGGCAACTTCTATGTACCTGCAGAAGCCAAACTGGCGTTTGTCATCAGGATCAGAAGGATCAATGGAGTGAGCCCAAAGGTTCGAAAGGTGTTGCTGCTTCTTCATCTTCGCCAGATCTTCAATGGCACCTTTGTTAAGCTCGACAAGGCCTCAATTAATATGTTGAGAATTGTGGAACTGTATATAGCATGGGGGTACTCGAACCTGAAGTCAGTAAATGAACTGACCTACAAATGTGGTTATGGCAAAATCAATAAGAAGCGAATTGCTTTGACAGATAACTCTGATTGCTTGATCTTTTGGTAAATTTGGCATCATCTGCATGGAGGATCTGATTCATTAAATCTATACTGTTGGAAAACGCTTCCAAGAAGCAAATAATTTCCTGTGGCCCTTCGAATTATCTTCTCCATGAGGTGGAATGAAGAAAAAGACCACCCATTTTGTAGAAGGTGGAGATGCTGGCAACAGGGCAGACCAGATCAACAGACTTATTAGAAGGATGAACTAAGGTATCCACCATGATTATTTCTGTAATCTGGTCAGTAAATAAACAGTGGCTGTTTTCAGATTGCAAAGAAAAAAAAAAGATACAATTCTTCTACCCAACCTTGAGCTAGTGACCCTGGCTCCATTCAACCCAGCCACAGTGGTTGGACTGAAGTTATATTTGCTGCTTGGGTTTATACAAGGGAACTTCAAAAAGCTCAAGAAAACAGGAATTATATAAACATTATTTCTTAGCATATACTGCATGGAGTTCAAGACATCTTTGTAAGCAATTACCTGCCATTTAGTGATCCCCAAAGAATGGAGAGTCTCAGGGTGTGGTCTTACTCACTGAAGAAGAATGGCTGCCCTTTAAAGATTTTATTTTTAAGGCAAGGAAACAAAAAGAAGTCAGAAGGAGCCATATCAAAAGCATAAGGCAGATGCCTGATGGTTTTCCACTGTAACTCACAAAATCACCCACGCTCGACGACAGGGCTAGGCAAGAGCATGCCGTGGTGAGGAAGGGTATGGAGAAACTTTTCTGGCTGTTTCTCTGCTGAGCTGCAGCTCGGCTCACCAGAACGCCCTCATGACAAGCAGGTGCTGTCATTCTTTGAAAGTAAGCAAGCAAGCTGTCTCGCACATCCCGAAACACTGTGGCCACGACGTTTGCACCTGACCTGTCCACTGTCACTCCGACAACCACCCACTAGGTGGCCGAAGCTCAATTGTGCCTCTCTTTGGGTCTTAAAGCCATGTGTCATCTCTCGTTACCACTCTTCAAACAAATGCTTTGGGATCTTGATTCCAGCAGTTTAAACATCACGTGGCAGCTCCGGTCTAGTCTGCGCTGGTCAGTGGCATCATTTTGGGCACCCATCGAGCAGAGAGTTTGCTCAGCTTGAGTTTTCCAGTCAGCACCATGTCAGCTGGGCCAGTTGTGATGTCTGTGGTGCGGGCTGTTGTCTGCTGTGAATCGCTGATCCCCTTCAGCTCGCACAGACAGTTGGTGTTTTCCTTGCCAGTGAATGTGGGTGGTCTGCCACTGCGGGTGTTGTATCGTCCCTTCTTAAAATGAATCATTCATCCGTAAACTTGTGACTTCTTGGAGCACTGTCACTATAAACTTTTTGTAAAGCATCAATGATTTCATCATTCTTCCACCCAGTTGCACCATAAATTTGACGTTGCTTTTGCTTCAATTTTAGCAAATGTTGTCCTGATCAGAGCTGTGTTCAAACTGCCTTACCCTCCTTAGTGCCTCAAGCCAGACCTTGTTGAGACATGTTATAACATGTTGGTACAAGCTTAATGTGGCACAAGCAAAGTGAAATTCATGCCTTTTTTTCAGAATATGCATTTTCCACGAATTTTTTGAAGGCCCTGTGCCTTCGCCCAGGGCTGTTCTGTCTGGAGTTGGTCCTGTTTTGGCACCTTGTCATTTCACTCACTGTGTTAGTGCCTGCGGATACTTTTACTTAAGGGATCATTCCCATGTGGCCCTTCACAGTCTCCTCCCTGTGCCCTGCAGAAAAATCAGGTGGGAGGTAAGCAGGAGAATGAAGAGGAAAGAGAGAAGGAAGGAGGAAAGTGGAAAGCCTGAGAAGGCCACACTCGCCCACACTTATCACTTTCTGTATTTTTAATCTTTGCCATTCTGACAGGGTCAGGTGGTATCTCATTGTGGTTTTAATATGCATCTCCCTTATGATGAGAGATGTTGAGCATTTCCTCATATGCTTTTTTTTCTCTTATTTTAAATATTTTTTTATACATTCAATCACATTATTTAGCTTACAAACTGAACATTTCAATATGTGAACATTTCTCCCCAGTCCAGTTGATCAAAATATCTTCAACCCATAGCACCACACCTCCCGTTCCCGTCAATGCTCTCCCTTCGTATCCCTCCTCCAGATGTCCTTCCTTAGGCCCCACTCCTGCACATACACCACATTTGGCATTCACACCCATCTTTTGTGTTAGTACAACCTTTAGTCAATCAGTTTCAGTCACAGAGTGCAGACGCTCGGTATATATTAAGTGGGGACATACAATGTCTCTCCTTCATAGTCTGGCTTGCTTCACTCAGCAGTAAATCTTCCATATTCTTCCACTTTCTGTTAAAAGCCAGGGTTTTGTTGTTTTTTATGTGTGAATAGTATTCCATAGAGAATATGTGCCACAGTTTGTTAATTCATTCATCCATACGGGAGCATATGGGTTGGTTCCATGTCTTAGCAATCGTGAATAGTGCCACAATAAACATTGACATGCATGAACTTTTCCAATGAAGAATTCTATCCTTTGGGTAGATACCAAGAAGTGGGATCTCCAAATTGTTCTCCACAGTGGCTAGACCAATTTACTTTCCCACCAGCAGTGTAAAAGAGTTCCCCTTTCACCACACCCCCACCAACACTTATCATTTATTGTTTTTTTAATTTTAGACATTCTGACTGGGGTTCAGTGGTATCTGATTGTTGTTTTTATCCGCATTTCCCATGAGGGATGTTGAGCATTTTTCATATGCTTTTTGGCTATTTGTATGTTATCTTTAGAGAGTGTTTTATTCAATTCCTTCTCCCATCTTTTAATAGGGTTGATCATCTTTTTTCCAAACAGCTACTTGAGTTCCTTGTGTATTCTGGTTATAAGTCCCTTGTCTGATGCATAATTTACAAAAATATTTTCCCATTTTGAGGGCTGTCGATTCACACTAATTACTGTGTCTTTTGCCATGCAGAAACTTCTTAGTCTGATGTAATCCTATTTGTCTATTGGTGGGATTATCAACTGTGCTTTAAGGGTCTTATTTAAGAAGTCTTTCCTTAACCCAATGTCTCCCAGAGTTTCCCCAGTGTTTTCCAGGAGCAGTTTTATAGTTTGAGGTCTTAGATTTAGATCCTTGATCCACCTTGATTTGATTTTGTCAAAGATGAGAGGTAAGGGTTCAGATTCATCTTTCTGCAGGTGGAAATCCAGTTTTTCCAGCACCATTTGCTGAAGAGGTTTTCCTTTTCCCACTGTATTGACTTGTATACCTTGTCAAAAATCAGCTGACTGACTCTATGTTTGGGAATTCAATTCTGGGGACCCTATTCTGTTCCATTGGTCCACGTGTCTATTCCTGTGCCAGTACCATGTTTTGATTATCACAGCTTTGTAGTATATTTTTGGGTCAGGGAGTGAGATGCTACCCACTCCACTCCTCTTGTGTAGAATTGCTCTGCCAATATGGGGTCTTTTATGGTTCCAGATGAATTTTATGATTGTTATTTCTAGATCTGTGAAGAATGTGTCTGGTACTTTGATTGGCATTGCATTAAATATGTAGATTAATTTGGGTAGAATTGTCATTTTAATTATATTAATTCTTCCAATCCAGGAACATGGGATGTCCTTCCACTTTTTTGTGTCATTTTCAATTTCTTTTTTTAGCTTCTCATAGTTTTCCTTGTGGAGGTTTTTAACTTCTTTGGTTAGATGTATTCCTAAGTATCTTATACTTTTTGTGGCTACGGTAAATGGAATAAATTTTTTCAGTTCTATCTTAGTCTGCCTGTTATTCATATATAGAAATGCTATAGATTTCTGCATATTGATTTTGTATCCTGCAACTTTACTGTATTCATGCATTACTTCCAGAAATTTTTTCATGGAAACCATTGGGTCTTCTATGTATACAATCATGTCATCTGCGAATAGAGAGAGTTTCACCTCTTCTTTTCCTATTTGAATGCCTTGTATATTGAACCACCCTTGCATTCCTGGAATAAAGCCTACCTGATCATGATGTATAATCTTTTTTATAAGTTGTTGGATATGGTTGGCTAGTATCTTGTTGAGAATCTTTACGTCTATATTCATCAGAGATATTGGTCTATAGTTTTCCTTCCTTGTCCTGTCCTTACCTGTTTTAAGGATAAGTGTGATAGAGGCTTCATAGAATGAATTAGGGAGAGATTCACCCTTTTGGATCTTTAGAAATAACTTGAGCAGAATGGGGGTTAACTCTTCTTTGAGAGTTTTATAGAATTCAGAGGTGAAGTCATCAGGGCCAGGGCTTTTCTTTGTTGGAAGGTTATTTATTACTGATTCAATCTCCTGGCTTGCTATGGGCCTATTCAGACTCTCTGTATCCTCCTAGCTCAATCTTAGTAGATCATATGTGTCCAGGAATTTGTCCATCGCATCCAGATTGTCTTGTTTCTTGGCATGTATTGTTCATAGTATCCTCTAATGATGTTTTGTATTTCTACTTTGTCTGTTGTTATATTGCCTGCTTCATTGCAGATTTGATTCACCTGATTCCTTTCTCTCTTCTTAATAAGTCTCGCTAGTGGAGTATTGATTTTGTTTATCTTTTCAAAGAACTAGCTTTTACTTTCATTTATTTTCTGTATAGTTCTCTTATTTTCTATTTCATTTATTTCTGCTCGTATCTTCATTATTTCCTTTCTCCTGGAATTTTTTGGATTTTTTTGCTGTTGCTTTCTCAATTCTCTAAGGCATGATGTTAGGTGATCCATTTGCCTCATTTTCGTCTTCCTCTTATGTGCACTAATTGCTATGAACTTCCCTCTTTTGACTGCTTTAGCAGTGTCCCAAAGATTATGGAAACTTATATCCTCATTGTCATTGGCTTCCATGAATTTTTTTATTTCAATCTTAATTTCATTAGTAGTTGTGGAGTCATTTAGGACTAAGTTATTTAGTTTCCATGTATTTGAGTATTTTTGAGGATTTCGCTTGAAGTTAAACTCAAGTTTAATCCCATCATGGTCAGAGAAGATGCTGGATATAGTTTCTATGCCTTTGAATCTGTAGAGGCTTGCTTTGTGACTTATGATGTGGTCACTCTTTGAAAATGTTGCATGTGAGGGTGAGAAAAAAGTGTATCTCATGGTTTTTGGATGGAAAGTTCTACAGGTGTCTGTTAAGTCCATTTGATTTATGGTGTCGTTCCTTTATCTCTTTATCTGTTTTTTTGTCTAGATGATCTGTCCAGAGGGGATAGTGCAGGGTTGAGGTCTCCAACAATTAGTGTATTGCAGTCTATCTCCCCTTTTAGATATGACGGTCTTTCCTTCACATATTTGGGTGCTCCTGTGTTAGGTGCACATATATTTGTAAGTGTTATATCTTCTTGATCTATTTATCCTTTTACTACAATATAGTGCCCTTCTTTGTCTTTTTGAACAGTTTTTGTTTTAAAGCCTATTTTGTCAGAAATTAGTATTGCAACTCCAGCTCTTTTTTGGTTCCCATTTGTATGGAATACCTTTTTCCAACCCTTCACTTTCAGTCTATGTATGTCTTTATCCCTGAGGTGGGTTTCCTGTAGGCAAGAGATAGAGGGTTTCTGTGTTTTTATCCATTCAGCCAGTCTATCTCTTGATTGGAGAATTTAATCCATTCACATTCAATGTTATTATCGATGTTACCAGATCTGTCCCGATGTTTAAGTTGGCCATTGTCTTAGCTGCCTTTTATTCCTTTGTTTCTGTCTGTTAATTCTTTAGTTTTCCTGAAACAGTACTTTCTTCAGGGTTTCTTGAGGAGCTGGTCTGGTGCTGGTGAATTATTTCAGGTCTTGTTTGTCTGAGAAGATTTTAATCTTTTTTTCCCATATAAAGGATATTCTTGCAGGATATAATAATCTTGGTCAAATTGTTTGTCTCTTAACACTTTCAATACCTCTTCCCACTCTTTTCTTGCTTGCATCATTTCCATTGAGAGGTCCAGTCGTTAGCCTGATGGGATGATCTTTGTAAGTCACTTCTCTTCTCTCTCTTGCCAGTTTTAGTATCATGCCTTTATCTGTGGTCTTGGAGAGTCTGGCTACGATGTGCCTTGGGGAAGATCTTCTGGGGTTGAGTCTATTTGGAGTCCTTTGTATCTCTTGGGTCTAGATGCTTGAGTGCCTCTCTAGACTTGGGAAATTTTCTTCCAGGATTTCACAGAATAGATATTTCATGCTGTTATTGCTTTCTTCACCTTCTGGGATGCCAATTATTTTGATGTTTGAGCGTCTTACGGAATCTAGTATTTCTCGTATATTATCCTCGTGGTTTTTTTTTTTATTTTTTATTTTTTGTTATTTTCTCTATCTTCTTGGTGTTTTGTTTTTTTTTTCTAGGTCAGAGGTTTTATCTTCTACATAGGAGATTCTATCTTCTGCATGGTCTAATCAACTTTTAATACTTTCATGAGATTTTTTGATTTCCTGTATTACAGACATCATCTCTAATAGCTCCATCTCAGAGTGTCCATTTCTTCTTTCATATCATGGAAGGACTTTGTAATCTCCTGAAGTTCATTGTCTCTTTTCTGTTCCAACTCATAGAGTTTGTTCATCATGAAGGTTCTAAATTCTTACTCTGACATTTTGGTAATGTCCTCAGATTTTAGGAGAGATGGAGGGGAGTTACTCTGTTCCTTTTATGGAGACATATTTCCTGGCTTATTCAGACCTGAGGCTTTTCTCCTAATTCTAGCTATTGGAAGATGTGTTCACATTTTTTTCTTTTGTACATAAATATTTTATTTATATGTGCATAATTTCTAGGTATTGTCCCTCATGCTTATTTATTGTTTGCTAGCTTGTTTGTTTGCCCTTACTATGGAATGGTGGATTTAGTATTGAAGGCTGGCACTTTCTACAATACTTTTAAAATACATTGCATGAACTCTTAGTCTTGCTAATTTTGAAAAGTCTGTTGTTATTTTAAATTGTTTCTTTGTAGTCTCAATCTCCCCCTAACCCTAGCTTGTATATTCTAGCTATTGGAAGATGTGTTCACATTTTTTTCTTTTGTACATAAATATTTTATTTATATGTGCATAATTTCTAGGTATTGTCCCTCATGCTTATTTATTGTTTGCTAGCTTGTTTGTTTGCCCTTACTATGGAATGGTGGATTTAGTATTGAAGGCTGGCACTTTCTACAATACTTTTAAAATACATTGCATGAACTCTTAGTCTTGCTAATTTTGAAAAGTCTGTTGTTATTTTAAATTGTTTCTTTGTAGTCTCAATCTCCCCCTAACCCTAGCTTGTATCAGGTCAACCTTTACAGATACTGGGATAAATAGTTCAGGAGAAAACAGTCTGTGTTTTCACCCTTTTTGCTTTTTTTTACTTTTTATTTTTATTATCATCATAATCTTCTCTATATTACATTGGATTACATATAGCTTTACAGTGTATTACATTGCTTTTTCAAAAGGGCATGCCATGCATGTCAGTCAATACAGAGACATTAATCTCCCCACTTCATCATTCAATATCTTTTCAATGTTTTTCCCAATCATTATTATTATTCTAATTATTTTTTAAACCGTCAATCACTATTTCTCATTTTGCTTGTAAAAAGACTTTACCCATCATGAAATTCTTCTCAGACCAATCCAGTTGAGAATACTATACATGTCATCATCAACAGGTAATAAGTCATATCTGTTTCCCACTGACATCCTGCCTCTCTATTTGTTCTCTTGCTATCTTTCTCTATCCTCTCCTCTTCACCACCCCCCATTCCACACTGTCTTATTCTTGTTAAGTACTTTCACTGCTTTTATGTCCTCCAATATTTCACTCTCTACCATAGAGTGCAGATAGTCGGTATATATTAAGTGGATACATACAATATCTTTCTTTCATATCTTGGCTTACTTCACTCAGCAATAGATCCTCCATATCTGACCACTTTTTATCAAATGCCAGGGTCTTATAGATGTATTCACTTTTGAATACCTCTTAGGAGAACATTTCTTCAACTACAAGCAAGTGTGTTTCCCTTTTGCTGTGAATTGATATGTGCAGAAGTATCTCTTCTGTTGTTTTTAGCAACATGGTCTCAAGAGGGGTACTCTACTCAAGTGTCTGAAGAGTACTATCTACATATTCACAGGTGGTTCAGTATAGAGGAGAATCCTAGGAAACTTTAAAATATAGGGAATTTCAGAATTGCTATTGCATGGTGCGTGATTTTGCCAGTGGGCTAGAGATGGAACAGGGGGGCTCCTGCAGAGCAAGAGCCTGTCTGGTCTGTGGGACAAAGGGGAAGGAGGGTATTAACAAAACAAAAAGGAAGAGCAAAGGAAAAAGAAGAAAAAAATAAAACCCTGCCTACCTTTCAAGGGGGTGGGGTTCTGGTCTTAGGAGTCTGGGAGTGGGCTGGGGGCAGTGGTGCCCCTGCCTCAGTTTCCCTTGCTGGCCAGTGGATTAGAGATGGAATGGGAGGGCTCCTGCAGAGCAAGAGCCTGTCTGGTCTTTCAAGGGGGTGGGGTTCTGGTCTTAGGAGTCTGGGAGTGGGCTGGGGGCAGTGGTGCCCGTGCCTCAGTTTCCTTTGCTGGCCAGTGGGCTAGTGATCCCTCATATGCTTTTTGGCTGTTCATAGGTCTTACTTAGATTTCTGTTCAGGTCATTGTCCCATCTTTTAATTGGGTTAATCATTTTTTGGGGGGTAAGCCACTTGAGTTCCCTGTTTATTCTGGTTATCAGTCCCTTATCTGAGACATATTTTACAAAAGTATTCTCCCATTCTGAGGGTTGTCAATTCACACTAATTACTGTATCTTTTGCTGTGCAGAAACTTCTTAGTCTGATATAGTCCCACTTGTCTATTTAGGGATTATTGTCTGTGCTTTGGGAATTTTATTTAAGAATTCTTTGCCTACTTCAATGTCTCCCACAGTTTCTCCAGTGTTTTCTACCAGTAGTTTTATAGTTTGAGGTCTTTGGTTCAGATCTTTAATCCATTTTGAGTTATTTTTGTTAATGGTGAAAGATAGGATTCAGTTTCATCTTTCTGTAGGTGGATACCCAGTTTTTCCAGCATCATTTGCTAAAGAAGTTTTCCTTTTCCCAATGGATTGACTAGTATTCTTTGTCAAAAAAGTCAATTGACCGTAAGCTTTGGAGTTTATTTCTGGAGGTCTCTATTTTATTCTGTTGGTCTACCTGTCTGTTTTTGTGTCAATACTATGCTGTTTTGATTATCACAACTTTATAGTATAGTTTGGGGTCAGGGAGTGATAGGCCGCACCCACTCCACTCTTCTTGTGCAGGATTGCTTTGGCAATATGAAGTCTTTTATGATTCTAGACAAATTGTGTGAATTTCTTTTCTAGATCTTTGAAGAATTACTCTGATACTTTGATTGGGATTGTGTTAAATATGTAGATTAGTTTAGGTAGAATTGCCATTTTGACTATATTAATTCTTCCAATCCAGGAACATAGAATATTCTTCTATTTTTTTGTGTCATTTTCAATATCTTTTTGACATTTTCATAGTTTCCTTTGTAAAGTTCTTTGACTTCCTTAGTTAGGTTTATCCCTAGGTATCTTATGCATTTTGTGGCTATGATAAAAGGTATTTCTTTCTTCAGTTCTACTTTGGTCAACTTGTTGTTCGTATATAGAAATGCTATGGATTTTTGGAAGTTGATTTTGTATCCTGACATTTTACTGCATTTGTTTATTACTTGGAAAAGTTTTTTCATGGAGACCTTTGGGTCTTCTAAGTATATCGCCATGTCATCTGCAAATAGAGATATTTTCAACTCTTCTTTGCCTACTCAATGCCTTTTATATTGTTCTCTTTTCTGATTGCATTGGCTAAGACTTCTAGTACTATATTAAAAAGTAGTGGAGAAAGTGGGCAGCCTTGTCTAGTACCAGTTCTTAGTGGGAAAACTTTTAGCTTTTCCCCATTCAGTATAATGTTAGCTATAGGTTTTTCATATATGACTTTTGTTGTGTTGTGAAATAACCTCTCTATCCCATACTTGCTGAGAGCCTTAATTATGAAGGGCTGATGCATTTTTATCAAATGCTTTCTCTGCATCAATTGAAATGATCATACGGTTTTAATCTTTCTTTCTGTTAATGTGGTATATTATATTTATGGTCTTGTGTATATTGAACCATCCTTGAATCCCTGGGTTAAAGTCTACCTTTATTCATGATGAATAATATTTGTATATGTTGTTGCATATGATTTGCAAGTATTTTGTTGAGAATTTTTGCATCTATATTCATCAGAGATATTGGTTTGCAGTTTTCCCTTTTTGTCATATCTGTATCTGTTTGGGGAATGAGAATGATGGAGACTTCATAGAATGAATTTGGAATATTTCCTTCCTTTTGGATTTTTAGAAATAATTTGAGTAGAATGGGGGTTAACTCTTCCTTAAAAGTTTTGTATAATTCAGAAGTGAAGCCGTCAGGACCACCTGGGTTTTTCTTTGTCGAGAGGTTATTACTGATTCAATCTCATGGCTTATTATGGGTCTATTCATTTTTTGTCTTCCTGATTCAATCTTGGTAGATTGTATGCATCCAGGAATTTGCCCCTCTCCTCCATGTTCCCTTGTTTGTTGGCACATAGTCACTCGTAGTGTCCTCTGATGTTTGTGTTTCTAGTATGTGTGTTGTAATGTTTGTCGGCACATAGTCGCCCACAGTGTCCCCTAGTGTTTTGTATTTCTATTGTGTGTGTTGTAACGTTGCACACACCAGGGTTCAGTTTGTCCCTGAAACTTTCCCAGTGCATGAGCTTGTACAAATTTATACACTCCTGTGAGTGTCGATTTTCTCTAACACTGGGTAATAATGATTGCCAAAGCCATGGCTGACAATTATGCACCACCTAACGCAGGCTCTGCAGAGTCCTCACATGACCACACAGCATCCCTGCCAAGAAGCAGCCACTCTCACCTCTGTTTCACATGGGGATGACCAAGCCACAGACGGAGGAAGTGACTTTCCAGGATGAGCAGTGAGTGTGGAGCTGGGGTCCAAACCCATGCCATCCGGTCAGCTCGGGCTGCATGATGCTATGCAGGCTGCCCTTTGGTGTGGCTCTGCCATGGGCTGGGATGGCTGTAGAGGCCATGTGCCCAGGGCCACATGCCAATCTACCGCATCATCCACAGACACACAGAGGCCCCGCCCCCAAGGCCCATCCCCTCCTGGGAATAGACCAGACCCATCACTGCTACTTCGGAAACACAGAGTGAGCAATGGTATACTCAAGGTGGGACAATTAATTTGTTATGCTGTAATGATACACAGCGATTGCAAAAATAAGTAACTGTATATAAGAACAAACTAACAAAACAGACATTAAAGGAGTTTTCGAGTCCTTTAACATTTTAAGGCTTTTGCATTTTAAAGACAGAATCCTGTCAAAGGTTATCTGGCAGAATGTTCCCTCACACACCTGAAGGTATGGGAAGTCCAGAGCTGCTGAGAGTGACTGCCAGTCCCACAGTGGGAAGGGGACAAGACAAGGGCCGGGCTTGATTCTCTTCACTGGTCTTGATTTCGGGAGAAATAAGTTGATCTGGAAGAGATCAACATCAGCATCTTTTGTGTCCACCCCCGAGCAGCAGAGCAGGGCAGCTTCTGCAGCCGCAGGACTACACGGTGGTGTGCAGTGGTGTGGCAGTGCCGGGGCCTCAGGCGTGCAGGTGAGCAGCCCCAACAGGACTGCAAGGCCGACAGGAGAGACTGAGCTGGAAAGTAAGGCTAAACTTGGGCCATGGGTCCCCCTCCCGGACAGCTTGAAAATCAGTGAAGGGAGAGGTCCCCACTGCAGTGAAGTTTTAGCAAGGCAGGGACTGTCTGTAGGCTCTCCGGCGCCCCCTACTGTCTTCCCATTAACATAACACACACTACCCTGAGGACAGGGATCGCAGAAAAGCAGGATGATGGGAATCAGGAGGGCCCCTCGCCTTTGCTTGTCCAGGGCCCTTCCGCTGAGGGGTGGGCCGGCCTTCATGTCCTGGAGGGCGCAGCTGGTAAGTGCTGGGGAGGCAGAGGGCAGTGAGAGTGGGGGCAGACGCTGGAGAACACAGCTGTCTCCCATGCACACATTCCTGGTTCCTCTAAAAACTGAATGTTCGCCAGAGACATCTCCGTACACAATTTCATTCTGTCTTCTTTAAAACTAGAATAATTCTAGGGGTTCTGTTGAGTGATGCAGTCCTTTCCACAGATGGGAGCGCCTCACTGCTGAAGTCCAAAGAACGAATAGCAGAGTGTTTTCTTTAGAGGTTTTTGCCTTAAGGCACGAGGGCTTCCTGAAGAGAGAGACAGTGATAGGTAGCTTGTGTGCGCTCTCTCTCTCTCTCTCTCTCTCTCTCTCTCTCTTTCAGAACCAAATAAAGAAACCCCTGTACCTGATCATCCCGAGAAAGGCACTCCTCTCTGGGCCTGGGCCACTCGACTCAGGCTTAGCATTCGTTATTATTTTTGCAGAGTTGGTTATTCCTGTGGACAGAGGGAAAGTGAGAAATCACCCCTGGGGTAAGGCCATGCTATAATCTCTTTTCCTCTATTCTCCTCCCAGGATCCTGGATCTGGGGCATGCATGCACATGCCCCAGGGTGAGTTTCAAGCCAGTAGTCCAGCACTCGAACCGCAATCAGTCATGTGGGAGCCTAGCGACATAATCACTATGCCATCTGCTGCACCTCACAGGTGGAGTTGTAAGGACAAAAGTACCCATCTGCACAATTGACTATCAAATTGATTGCTTTAGCAAATTTCTACAGACGTTTCCAGAAAACAGTGTGCTTGGAGAGGAGTGGTAAATTCTCTATGGAGACTGTCTCTATGGAGACTGTGGGAGTGTGGCACCCACGCCCTCAGCTTCTTTCAGATACAGTGGCCAACTTGGAGATTCCAAGGTTTCAGACTTGAGGAGGATATTGTGAGTAAAGGGAAAAGCGATTCATTAGAGAAAGGCAAGGGGCTACGAGCTGCGTAGGGTCTCCCATGTTCTCGATGCCCCTGAGACTCGTGGGAAAGGCTCACCCCCACTACACAGCCGACAAGGACCTACCACCTCCATTGGGTCTGTGACCAATGGGGACAGAGCCAGAGCAGGCCACAGATGACCCAGCTTTAAACCAGCGCCCTTCCCTAACCTCGCGTCAGCGTGTAATCAGTCCCTGCTCTGCGTGGTGGAAACTGGAGCAAACGTTCCACGTGGCTGTCTCTCTGTGGCATGTTCAGGTTACATCTTTAAGAACTTATATCAAAGTCTCACCCTTCTTCAAATACAAGATAAATTATTAAGCTTTGTGACAATCTGAAATATGTATTAAGTAGCACCCTGTTAATAAACAGCCAGTTCTTGCTGGCTGTAGAAACTGCCCGTTGGAGAGTTGGTGTGGTGAGGTGCAGGGGCAGCCAGTCTCATTGAGTCATGGACTGCACATCTGGCAGCCAGGCGAGCATGCCAGGTCTCGCGCTTTCCCCAGTTGTCCCTCCGTGTATCGGCACAGTCAAGGACAGTCATTAATGGGTCCCTTGAGTCAGGTCCTCAAGTTCAAGAAACCTTACCTGCTCTGTCCAAACGTATCTAGGTAACATGTTGAGCTGCTCGGACAAAACCGTGTTTACCGAAGCCTGACACGTGCACGATGCACGATGCATCTCACGCATTCCAGGGGGAACCCGTGTGCACGATGTCTCTAATGTGTTCCAGAGGTAACCCGACATGTGCACGATGCCTCTAATGTGTTCTAGGGAGAACCCAACACGTGCACAATGCCTCTAACGTGTTCCAGGAGGAACCCGACACGTGCACGATGTCTCTAACGTTTTCTGGGGGAACCCGACATGTGCATGATATCTCTAACATGTTCTGGGGGAACCCGACACGTGCGTGATACCTCTAACGTGTTCCAGGGGAACCCGACATGTGCACGATGTCTCTAACGTGTTCTGGGGGAACCTGACATGTGCATGATATCTCTAACATGTTCTGGGGGAACCCGACACGTGCACTATTCCTCTAATGTGTTCTAGGGGGAACCCGACACGTGCATGATGTCTCTAACGTGTTCTGGGGGGACCCGACATGTGCATGATATCTCTAACATGTTCTGGGGGAACCCTTACACATGCACGATGTCTCTAACATGTTCCAGGGGAACCCAACACGTTCACGATGTCTCTAACGTGTTCTGGGGGAACCCGACACGTGCACAATGTCTCTAACGTGTTCTGGGGGAACCCGACACGTGCACGATCCCTCTAATGTGTTCTAGGGAGAACCCGACACGTGCACGATGTCTCTAACGTGTTCTGGGGAACCCGACATGTGCATGATATCTCTAACATGTTCTGGGGGAACCCTTACACGTGCGCGATGCCTCTAACATGTTCTAGGGAGAACCCGACACGTGCACGATGCCTCTAACGTGTTCCAGGAGGAATTATAAACCTGTGACACAGTGTAACACAACGTTGGTTCCCCTCGGGTTGACATGTCACCATCTGAAAGCACTGAGTAGCACACTACATTCTTGTTAAGAAAGAACAATCATGCCCCTTAATCATTCTGACTGGTTTCTGGTCATGTCCCTGAGGAATCTCTATGTATGGACCAGGCGCGGGGCTTGCTGGGCTTGGCAGCAGACGAGGAAGTGTCCTCGCGGGGACTGCTCACACCACCTCTCAGGTGGCCCAAAGAACCCAGGAAGGTGGCTGAGGCGCCCCTCCGCACTGACTTCACAGAGCTGGCCTTCGGCTGACTTGGCAGCTTCCCTTTGTTTCACGATTCTGACGAACTTCAAAGCTGCCTTCGAGTAATTGTAAGAGAATGAAAACTACGGTTCATTCAGAAAACGAAACTGAAATGGCTAAAAGTGATGAGTAAGAGAAAAAATTAGGGGAAGTTATTAAAAAACAAATTTCCCCATTATGATCGTAATGGGCTTTCATCAAGGGAATACTGACCATAAGTTTGTGAAAAGCAGCAAAGGGAAACAGGCTTACATGAGAACGCAGTAGGCTGGAGCGGGAACTGTCATGTTTTCATAACTGACGTGAGTTCTGGCGGCCTCCCTCTGTGGTAAGGCGTGAGGAGATACTATGTAGAAAACATAGTCCCTGACACATAAAAGGGTAGACCAGGGCAAGCCAGGGGACATTGGTGGTTCAGGTAGCTGGGTCCCCCATGGACAACTATGTGGTTTGAGCCAGGACCCAGTGGTTTAAAAAATACTGGGGTGTGTATGCATGTATGCCTGGCATCCCGGGAGAGGGTGGAGGAGAAGGGGTTGTGGCATGGCCATCCCTTCGGGGGCGCTTTCTCACATTCCCTCCCTCCGTCCCTTTCAGTGCCCTATAGCAAATTAAAACAAAATAAAAATAAAAACAAAGACAAAGCAAACAAAAAAGAATTGAATAAACATTTTATTTCTTTCCACTTTCTTAAACATTCAAAAGGCATTTATGCCAAGTGACCTTGTGCTCCCTGACAGGCCTGTGGCCAGGCTACGGGTTCACTGGATGCTGACATGCCCCAGCCCGCTCTCCAGCCAGCGGGAGGTTAAGAGCTAGCAAAACTAAATGGCCTCGGTGTGGGGTGGCGACTAAGGGCTACGCTTTTTTGATTTAGGACCCAGTTATGTTTTTAGTCTCAGAATCAAAGTCCTCTGGTAAGCCCTGTGTCTGGTCGCTTGGTCACAGGTAGACAACCAGAGATGAGAGCATGCAGTCAGAGACGAGAGGGCCCAGAGACGAGAGTGCAGTCAGAGACAAGAGGGCCCAGAGACGAGAGCGCAGTCAGAGACGAGAGGGCCCAGAGACGAGAGCGCAGTCAGAGATGAGCCACAGTCAGAGACGAGAGCGCTCAGAGACGAGAGGGCCCAGAGACAAGAGCGTAGTCAGAGACGAGCCACAGTCAGAGACGAGAGCGCCCAGAGACAAGAGTGCCCAGAGATGAGAGCACAGTCAGAGATGAGAGCACCCAGAGACGAGAGCACCCAGAGATGAGAGGGCCCAGAGACGAAAGTGCTCAGAGACGAGAGCACAGAGACAAGAGCATCCAGAGATGAGAGTGCCCAGAGACGAGAGTGCCCAGAGACAAGAGCAGTCAGAGACAAGAGCGCCCAGAGATGAGAGCGCCCAGAGACGAGCCGCAGTCAGAGATGAGAGCATCCCAGAGATGAGAGCGCCCAGAGACGAGAGCACCCAGAGATGAGCCACAGTCAGAGACGAGAGGGCCCAGAGACAAGAGCGCCCAGAGACAAGAGCACCCGGAGATGAGCCGCAGTCAGAGACGAGAGCACCCAGAGATGAGAGCTCCCAGAGATGAGAGTGCTCAGAGACGAGCCGCAGTCAGAGACGAGCCACAGTCAGAGACGAGAGTGCCCAGAGACGAGCCGCACTCAGAGAAGAGGCATACAGAGACGAGAGCACCCAGAGATGAGCCACAGTCAGAGACGAGAGGGCCCAGAGACAAGAGCGCCCAGAGACAAGAGCACCCGGAGATGAGCCGCAGTCAGAGACGAGAGCACCCAGAGATGAGAGCACCCAGAGATGAGAGTGCTCAGAGACGAGCCGCAGTCAGAGACGAGCCACAGTCAGAGACGAGAGCGCCCAGAGACGAGCCACACTCAGAGAAGAGCCACAGTCAAGAGACGAGAGTGCCCAGAGATGAGAGCGCCCAGAGACGAGAGTGCCCAGAGATGAGAGCACAGTCAGAGACAAGAGCGCCCAGAGATGAGAGTGCCCAGAGACAAGAGGGCCCAGAGACAAGAGCGCCCAGAGACGAGAGCACAGAGACAAGAGTGTCCAGAGACAAGAGTGCCCAGAGACGAGAGCGCCCAGAGACGAGAGCAGTCAGAGACGAGAGCACCCTGAGATGAGAGCGCCCAGAGACGAGTCGCAGTCAGAGATGAGAGCATCCCAGAGATGAGAGCGCCCAGAGACAAGAGCGCCCAGAGATGAGCCGCAGTCAGAGACGAGAGCACCCAGAGATGAGAGCGCCCAGAGACGAGTCGCAGTCAGAGAAGAGCCACAGTCAGAGACGAGAGTGCCCACAGACGAGAGCGCCCAGAGACGAGAGTGCCCAGAGAGCCCAGAGATGAGCCGCAGTCAGAGACGAGAGCACCCAGAGATGAGAGCGCCCAGAGACGAGTCGCAGTCAGAGAAGAGCCACAGTCAGAGACGAGAGTGCCCACAGACGAGAGCGCCCAGAGACGAGAGTGCCCAGAGATGAGAGCACAGTCAGAGACAAGAGCGCCCAGAGATGAGAGCCCAGAGATGAGAGCACAGTCAGAGACAAGAGCGCCCAGAGATGAGAGTGCCCAGAGACAAGAGGGCCCAGAGACAAGAGCGCCCAGAGATGAGAGCACAGAGACAAGAGTGTCCAGAGACAAGAGCGCCCAGAGACGAGAGTGCCCAGAGACGAGAGCAGTCAGAGACGAGAGCGCCCCAAGATGAGAGCGCCCAGAGACGAGCCGCAGTCAGAGATGAGAGCATCCCAGAGATGAGAGCGCCCAGAGACGAGAGCGCCCAGAGATGAGCCGCAGTCAGAGACGAGAGCACCCAGAGATGAGAGCGCCCAGAGATGAGAGTGCTCAGAGACGAGCCGCAGTCAGAGACGAGCCACAGTCAGAGACGAGAGCGCCCAGAGACGAGCCGCACTCAGAGAAGAGCCACAGTCAGAGATGAGAGTGCCCAGAGATGAGAGCGCCCAGAGACGAGCCGCAGTCAGAGAAGAGCCACAGTCAGAGACGAGCGAGCAGCCTCCTGCCGCATCACTCACAGCTCACGTGGGACACGGCTGCTCAGGAGGACTCCTTCCCCCCTCTCAGCTCCAGGTGCCTGAAAAAGGGAAGTGGATCTCATTTTTATTTCTTTATTGCCTAAGCTTTCTTCAAGGAACCCGGGGAAGGTGGGTGTCCTCCCTCCTGCCATTCCACATCACTGAGGTGCCTGGTCAGCAACCTGATTCCCACCCAGACCAGCAACCTGACATGGAGGAAGCACAGCCCCTGTGGATGCTTACCCTTCACGGTCCACACCGGCCAGGCCTGACTGTTGTCAGATCCCTTACCCGAGAAGTGCCACGTGCAGATAACAGTCACAAATCCCAGGGAGCAGCTACAGTGACAGACCTCCCTCCACATTCATGCCCAGATCCCAAAGTGAGAGTAACACCCACCCCATTCCTAACACAGCGGCCCTCTAACAACTGCCTACTCACACGCCTTTCTGGCATGGAGGTGTATTTCTTTTCTGTTGAAAGTCTTTACTTTCCTATTGAAAGAAATTATCTTTTCCTACTTCACACGTTTGTGGCTTTTTTATTCTTCGTCTTAGAGCAGGTCTCTAACCATAGAGATCTGGACCCAAAGAACCGGGCGTTTCACACAAAGCTCTGTGTGCTCACGGTCTGCCCCAACCTCACTGCATGTCCGGACTCACTCCCAACCAGTCCAGGGCCTTGAGCCACCAGCATGGTCCAGCCCACCCTGCCCTCCCTTCTGCTTTGATTCACCAACTTCCGCAACTAGCAAAGCCGACAGCCAACCAATTTCAGAGCATTTGACGTGGACACCAGTAGCAAAAGAACCATACGTGGGACTGAGCTCGAGAAATGCCTTCTTAAAACCCAAGAACTCTGTAATTTGCAGTGAAAACCAAGACAAGGAGCAGGTGCAACAGCAAGGGCAACAGGCCATGGCTGCCTGTCTGGGGGGAAGACTCCAACCCAGAGCAATGTTGGCAGCCCAGTCAGATGGTCACAGAACTGCAGAGCACAGTGAGGAGGAACAGGCAGCCTCGGCCTGCACCACACCTGATGCAGCACCGACCGTGCCTCTGTCCTGCAGCACCTCTTAGCTATTCTCCGCAGAGACTTTCTGTTTTTGCCAGAGGGCTCATGTGCTCCCTGGAGAGAGAGAAAGAGGAGAAGCAAGAGCACTCTGCCCTTGGCGTGGCCACACCACCGCTCTCTCCTTTGGGACGTGGTGTTGGCCACACACACACCCTGCATGTTCGTCGAGGCATCAGGGGCAGGATTCGAACCACGAGGCTGGCAGTGTGGGAGCCAGTCACCTCAACCTCTGGCCCTCTGCATCTCATAGCCTAGCGCATCCCCAACCGCCTGGCTGTCCTGGGTCAACTGCTGCTCCTCCACCAACCCAGTTGCTGCCCGTGATGTTGGTGGGAGAGTCCTGTCACTTTCAGCAAGACTATGCAAGAGAGAACCAGTCACCAGAGCTCAGCAAACAGCAGAGTCCGGTCACAGGACAGCACTTGGATTTTTGCTGTCAGGAACTGTTTTAAGAAAGTCTTTCTGTGAATTTCTTTAACAAAGAAGTTTATTTTCCTGAGAATTTGAGAGCTATAAGAATGTTAACCTCCAGACCTGCTAATGCTTTCTTCAAAATCCTAACACTAGAGCCACATAGTCCTGCCATACCAGGGAGGTGTTGCCTCCTCATTTTAAAAATGGGGAGTTGAGCCCAGTAAAGCGAATTAACAAGAACACACACTTGGTTAGAACTGGGGCATAACCTGGGTGACCACACAGGTCCTCTTTCAAACTCGGGTGGTTGGGCGGTAGGAGAGAGGACTAACAGTTATGTCGTGAAATGGGCATTAGCTGCTACTGTCTCCGGTAAATGAGAACAGGAAGCCATAACCTCTCTCAAATCAGATCTGCATCTTTTTCTAGAGAGATGTGTGTACTCGCAGGAGAGACAGAGAGACAGAAAGCAAGAAATCACCTCCCCGGGGGGATGGCCGTGCTGCAATCCCTTTTCTTCCATTCTCCTCTGGGGATTTTGGGTGTGCATGCACATGTGCCCAGCCTGGGTTTCAAGCTGCCAGCCACAGTCGGGATGAGGGAATCCAGTGCCTGAGCTGCTGCATCACCTGCTGCTTCCAGACCTTCTGCATCTTACAGTCAGCCTACCCTAAGGCCAACTAGCAAAGATGACAAGAAATTTTGTGCATTAATCCTATTGAAAATAAAAGTGGCTTTCTGATGGAAAAAGTAGTTTGTATTTTGGTTCACAAACTGATTGAAAAATGTTTTAATGTTGATACAATTTTCTGTAATAAACCCTGAATTCGGTCTTTATTAACAAATTAATATCATAACTTTGCATCATCATAACTTGAACAAAACAAAGCAATCAAGTAACAATGTCTTTCTATTAATAATAATCCCTCATCTTAAATAAATAAGGCAAGGAACTCATTTAGAGGATGATTACGAATTAGAATTTGGGCCAGTAGGCAGTCTGGTGGTTAGGGTGCTGGATTCCCACATGGCCGACTCTGGTTCCAGTTCTGGACCTGATGGCTTGAAAATCACACAGCGTGAATGTGTGTGCGTTCCCAAAATCCTGAGAGGAGAATGGAGGAGATGGGACTGCAGCATGGTCATTCCCCCAGGGGGTGATTTCTCACTTTTTCCCTCTCTCTCTCCTCCACCAGCAAAAGCATGTGCCCTATGGCAAAAACCTAAAAAGAAAAAGAAGAAGAAGAAATCCTTTTTTTTCCCTGCAAATAAATATTTAAACTAAAGGTAAACCTCCTACTCCATTACTTTTCCTAAAGGAAACTTTCTATGGTTTGGTATAAATCCTTATTCTTTTTTTTTTTTTTTAATGTTTTTGCCATGGGGTGCATGTGCTCACAGGAGAAGGGAAGAGTGAGAGAGAGAGAGAGAGAGAGAGAGAGAGAGAGGGAAAATGAAAGATCACCCCCTGGGGGGAATGACCATCTTTAATCTCTTCTCCTCATCCTCCTCTCTGAATTTTGGGCACACACACACACACACACACATACACACACACATCTAGCATGATTTTCAAGCCTCCGGGTCCAGAACTCGAACCATAGTCAGTCATTTGGGAGTCCAGCACCTTAACACCATGCCACCTGCTGGCCCCTTGAAATTATTACAAGTCCAAGATTCCTATGTTTCTTGGCCACTTGTGCTTCCTCTTTCCCGAGTTCCTGTCTATACCTTGGCTGTGAGGGTCGTGCTCCCTGTCTGTGGAGGCTCTTAATCCTTCTGAGTTCTAAGGGCTCTGAACCAGCTCATTGCAAGTTCTACCCCTGTCCGAGGCTTGCCTTTTCAAGTGACATTCTTTCATCACACGTTTTAAATTGTAATGTGGTTAAATGTATCAAAAGTTTAGTTTATTACTACTGCTGTGTCTTATTACAAAATTCTTTTCTTAAAAAAAAGTCTTAAAATGTATTTTCATTATCAAGTTTTGTTTGTTACACTTAGGTCTTTACATCACAGCTTATGCTTGTGTTTGCTGAGAGAAAGAGGTATGCTGTTTTCCATTCAGAAAGGTTATTGTACTGGTTCATCAGTAAAGTCATGACGCGGTTTTCTGTTTTCTATGCGAAATGCATTAGGGCTTTTCCAATGACCCAATACCAAAGCCACCTTTATGGTTTTCCCCACTGTCTTTAAATGCTCCCTGTAGGGGCCAGACCTGCAGCAAAGTGCTGAAGGGAGCTGTATCCCCTATGGTTGACTGTGGTTTGAATCCTGGTCCCAGCGGCTTGAGAAACACACCAGGTGCATGCATGTGCCTAAGTCTTTTTTTTTTTTTTGGAGAGGTTTTTTTTGCTATAGGGCGCGTTCGCTCGCCAGACAGACAGAGAGAGACAGAGAGATAGAAAGCAGGAAATCACCCCCCAGGGGGGATGGCCACGCCACAATCCCTTCTCCTCCATTCTCCTCTCGGGACCTTGGGCACGCACGCACACGCGCCCGGCGTGAGTTTAAGCCACCGGGTCCGGGACTCGAACCGCGGTCGACTACGTGGGAGTCCAGCGACATAGCCATTACGCCAACTGCTGGTCCCTATGTGCCTAAGTCTTGACAGGGTGGAGATGGAGAGAGAAGGGTTGTGGCTTGATCAGGCCCTACGGGGGTCACTTTATTGCTCGGTTATTTCCCTTGACAAGAGTATGTGCCCCTTGGCAAAAATGTCCAAGTTTTGAAAACTTAATAGGTCTTTTATTATATGTAATTTGAAGCTATTTCTTAACTAATCTATTTTTTATCTCTGCAACACTATCATACTCTATTTATTACTATAATTGTATAATATGCCCTAGATACCTGTTAGAGAAAAATCATCCTCCTTGTTTTAATTTTTTCAAAATTTTCTTAACAATTTTTGACATCTAATATTTGAAAACCTGTAATACTATATTTTATTTAACCCAATACATACAAAATGCAATTCTTTCGATATAAAAGGGTACACCACGCTCAGTTGAGACCAGTCACATCTCAAGTGCTCAGCAGTGAGAAGTGAAGGCCTGAGCACAGAGGGCGTGGCACCTTTACTGCTGCGAGTGGCTTGTGTGCTTTTTCTTTTTAATTATTGTTGTTTGTGTTTAATTTGGCAGAGACAGGAGAGAGAGTGAAAGTGAAACACGCTCCACAGGGGGACAGTCATCATGCAATCCCCTCTCCATTTCTCATTTCTTTTGAGATTTGGGGCACACACACACACGTACCTGGTGTCCTTCAAGTCGTCTGGTCCAGGACTCAAACCATGCAGTCAGCCATGCGGGATGCAGCCACGTTGACCGCCACACCACCAGCTGGGCACAGGTGATTGTCAGATCCGTGGGAAATGGAACTCTGCTCAGCAGTTGCACTGCTTCCCTGCTCCTCTCTCTCCCTTTGTTTAAATTTCGGGCACAGTTTACATCTTTCTAATGTTGAGTCTACGCATCTGTAAACATGGGGCATCTCTGTGTATTTAGATTTTTGTTTACATACCTCAAAGTACTGCATAATAGTCCAGTTACGAGTCTTAGGAATTTTTGAGATGTACTCTCAGGTATTATCTCTTGACCAACTTTTCCTATTATGTTTGGAAACTGTCTATTGCTAGTGAATGTGAATGCTAATGCTGTTGGTGTTTGTGTTGTCCCTCTGTCAACACTTTTTGGAGAGGTTTTTTTTGCTATAGGGCGCGTTCGCTCGCCAGACAGACAGAGAGAGACAGAGAGATAGAAAGCAGGAAATCACCCCCCAGGGGGGATGGCCACGCCACAATCCCTTCTCCTCCATTCTCCTCTCGGGACCTTGGGCACGCACGCACACGCGCCCGGCGTGAGTTTAAGCCACCGGGTCCGGGACTCGAACCGCGGTCGACTACGTGGGAGTCCAGCGACATAGCCATTACGCCAACTGCTGGTCCCTATGTGCCTAAGTCTTGACAGGGTGGAGATGGAGAGAGAAGGGTTGTGGCTTGATCAGGCCCTACGGGGGTCACTTTATTGCTCGGTTATTTCCCTTGACAAGAGTATGTGCCCCTTGGCAAAAATGTCCAAGTTTTGAAAACTTAATAGGTCTTTTATTATATGTAATTTGAAGCTATTTCTTAACTAATCTATTTTTTATCTCTGCAACACTATCATACTCTATTTATTACTATAATTGTATAATATGCCCTAGATACCTGTTAGAGAAAAATCATCCTCCTTGTTTTAATTTTTTCAAAATTTTCTTAACAATTTTTGACATCTAATATTTGAAAACCTGTAATACTATATTTTATTTAACCCAATACATACAAAATGCAATTCTTTCGATATAAAAGGGTACACCACGCTCAGTTGAGACCAGTCACATCTCAAGTGCTCAGCAGTGAGAAGTGAAGGCCTGAGCACAGAGGGCGTGGCACCTTTACTGCTGCGAGTGGCTTGTGTGCTTTTTCTTTTTAATTATTGTTGTTTGTGTTTAATTTGGCAGAGACAGGAGAGAGAGTGAAAGTGAAACACGCTCCACAGGGGGACAGTCATCATGCAATCCCCTCTCCATTTCTCATTTCTTTTGAGATTTGGGGCACACACACACACGTACCTGGTGTCCTTCAAGTCGTCTGGTCCAGGACTCAAACCATGCAGTCAGCCATGCGGGATGCAGCCACGTTGACCGCCACACCACCAGCTGGGCACAGGTGATTGTCAGATCCGTGGGAAATGGAACTCTGCTCAGCAGTTGCACTGCTTCCCTGCTCCTCTCTCTCCCTTTGTTTAAATTTCGGGCACAGTTTACATCTTTCTAATGTTGAGTCTACGCATCTGTAAACATGGGGCATCTCTGTGTATTTAGATTTTTGTTTACATACCTCAAAGTACTGCATAATAGTCCAGTTACGAGTCTTAGGAATTTTTGAGATGTACTCTCAGGTATTATCTCTTGACCAACTTTTCCTATTATGTTTGGAAACTGTCTATTGCTAGTGAATGTGAATGCTAATGCTGTTGGTGTTTGTGTTGTCCCTCTGTCAACACTGACGTGTACTGTCAGTCCTGATCATTCTGTGTAGGTGCTCGTGGGGATGAGACAGTCCATCACACCATACCTAAGCAAGGCGAGTTTGCTCTCTTCTCCCCCAGTCCTCACACCGTACAATTGTGTTCCCCATTTGCTGGCTAGGAAACCCAGTCTGTTTGACTAATATGGATAATACTGTGTATCTTTAAGTTGTTGCTATCTTTAGGGACTGCCTTTTTTTGTTTTTTGTTTTTTTGTTTTTGTCATAGAGTGTTTGCAATTGGTGGAGACAGAGAGAGGGGGGAAAGTGAGAAATCGCACCGCAGGGGAGACAGCCACTCTGTAATCCCTTCTCCTCCATTCTCCTCTTGGAATTTTGAGCACGCACACACGTACCTGGCATGATCCTCAAGCCACCAGGTCCAGGATTTGAAGAGTGGCTGGTCACGTGGGAGTTAGTGCGGTAACCACAATGCCACTTGCTGGCCTCTAGGGAATGCTTTAAAAATCCACTATCTAATATTGTGGAAGCCAAAAATAAAGATAGTGCACCTTTACCAGATGAAGAAGTTCTAGTCCCAGTTTTCCATGAGATGATGTATTTGAAAGTGCAAGAAAGAACACTCGAAACAGCATGGACTCGCTGAGGTTCCTAAAATTAATCACTGGAAAAAGTTCAAGAAAAAAGGGTGTAACACGTGGTTTCTTCCCATTTCCCCTATATCTACTCATTCTTGATATTTATGTTTTATGTTAATATTTACATATATGGTGGTTCTTATTCTTTATCCGTAGAAGTTACTGAAGAGCTACAGCTTTTGCTGCATGGGCTACATCTGTCCACATGGAGTGTACGTTTGACGGTGCCGTAATCATCCTCATTGAAGGCCCCTCCCTGCCCACCACCAAAGCCCATCAGTACCTCTACACACTCCACTCTGCGCTCTTGGAAACAGAGACAAACAGCGAGCGAGCTGCGAGAGTAGTCCGGAGACGGTTTTGACCACATAGATCTCCCCGGGTCTGCATGCCTTGGGACCCACATCCCCACATCTGCTGAAGGCTGCTCTGAAACTCACACACCTCTGCTCCCCCACAGTCTGTGAGGTGCCCAGTGCAGCACCACTCTGAGCAGGGCACAGGCTTCATCATGTAGGCAGCCACACGTGGCCAGTCTTCCTTCTGCAGCTGCACACAGGTCGTGTGCAATGAACACCCTGGTGTGTGCACACGTCCCTAAGCAGCTCCTCGGGATGAAAGCCTGAGAGCAGGTAATGCACCCCGAGTCTGTAACAGTGCTTCCTGCTCTGACCAAGCCTTTTTTTGAGAGAGGTTTTTGCTATAGGGTGCATGCACTCCCCAGAAAGACAGAGAGACTGAAAGTGAGAAATCACGCCCCCCGGGGGCGTGGCCACACCACAATCCCTTACCCTCCGTTATCCTGGGGGTGGGGGGCGGATCTTGAGCACGCACCGACATGCGCCCAGAGTTGAGTTTAAGCTACCGGGTCCAGGACTGGAACTGCGGTCCACTACATGGGAGTCCAGCGACATAGCCATTACGACAACTGCTGGTCCCCTGACCAAATCTTTTGAGGTGACCCCAGTTAGGAACTAGGCACAGCCGACAGGACCAGTCGAATGAGCACAATTTATCTGGGCAGTTCTCTTGTTTGTACCTCACTCCTTCAACTCTATTTTTCCAGTAAATTGTCTGTTACATAAATGAAAAATTATGGATGTAAATACATATAATTAGTTTTGTCTAATAATAATGTCTTAACTACAACTTTATAGTTTTACATTTATTTTTATTCTTAATATGTCCAATGCGTGTATGCAAATTCGCTAACCATATTAAAAATGTGATACACAGCTCACCCTAACCATCACCATCAAAACCACAGAAGTGGCCCTTCCTGCAGACTTGCCGTGTCTGGGGCGGTGCTAACCCCTCTGCAGAAGCGATCTCGGCTTCTACAACGCGCCAGGTGCAGAGCCGGGTCTGCCCTGGGCAAGAGCGACCCGAGACATCAGGGCCCGCGTCGCAGCCTCCAGGCGGCGCCCAGACCCGCGTCCGGATCTTCCCCGTGCTCCTGGGTCTAGTGCACCTGAGGCGATGCTCTGAGCTCTAAAACAGGGATGTTCGCAGATGACGAAACCACTGCCGGTCCGAGGAAGCTGGCGAACCCGGCCCGGCTCAAATTCCAGAGCCCTGAGCTTGGCGCTCGCTGCAGCGGCTGCGCCGGAAGTGGAGCTGATCTGATCAGGAACCGGCTCCCGTTTGCTCTCCGCAGTCCGAAGGCTTTCGGCGTTGGCTTCGGGAATCGGGTTCCAGAGCAGAGCCAGGTTGGACTCCGGCCCAGGCGCCCGGCCAGCGGCGAGCCCTCGTCTGTCTGTCTGTCCCCTGCCTTGCACGGCTCCTCGTCCCTGAGACCCGAGCTCTCGCGGAGACGGCGGCAGCCTGCTGCGGAGCTCGGTCTCCCCGACTTGGGCTCCGCCGGGCCGAGACACGGGCGGCGATCCGAGGTCCCCTCTGACCCGGGCTCCCTGGTGGGCCCACTGGGTGCCCTCAGCCCACAGACGAGCGTCTGGACACACATCAGACCAGACCTGGCGCCCCTGCCTGCAGCCCTGGAGCTCGGCGCGTCCTCCGCCGGGCCCCCTCGCCGACCTGCACACGGTTCCCTTGGGCTCTGCGCCCTCCTTGGCGGCGCCCTGCCGGGTGAGCCGGCGGCCCGGGTACAACGAACCCTTCGCGACGGCGGGCCGGTCAGGTCAGGCTTCGGTCGCTCTCCCGCGAGTCCTGCAGTCGGGGCTCTGGCCTGGTCGCCCTGCGGCCGCCGGTGACCGCGTGTGGACCCACTCGGGCCCCTGCCCGGATTCCGTCCTTCACACAGACCAAGCCTGACCAGCCATCTTATCCTTCCGATGGTAAAAGCGAGCTCAGGCCCCACTGAGACCCGCCAGCCCCAAACCTGCCGCGGGCTCCGAGAGCCGAGGGACCCAAGACCCCTGCTGGGCTACCTCTCCCCGGAAACGCCCGCGCCCCGGGAGACCTCGGGGACCCTGGAGCTGGGAGGCGTCGGTTGTCACCAGGGGTTCGCGAAGGTCCCTCTGCGCCCTGCGCTCGGAGCCGGTCTGGCCGGCGCGCTCCCGGGGGTGAGGCGGGGGGGGCCGGGGGGGG
>NW_006159879.1:2437952-2438163 GCF_000334495.1 Tupaia belangeri chinensis
GTGCGCGGCGGGCGGAGCCGGGGGGCGGACGCAGGAGTGGTTCTCCAGTCTGCGCGCCAGGCGGAGAGCCCGCGGGGACCTGGGCGACCCGGCGCCGCCACGCCGCCCCACGCCCTGCGCGGACTTCGGAGCTGGCTTCGGGACCGACTGGCTCCGTGATCCGAGCGCGTCTCCGCGGACCCGGGCCCCGCTGGTTAGTCCACAGAAGATG
>NW_006159879.1:2438346-2449568 GCF_000334495.1 Tupaia belangeri chinensis
TGGGGGGCGGCGTCCCTGGAGCGGCCCCGCGGCCGGAGCGCGACCCCGGGTCCCCGGCCCGCGCCCCGGTTCCGGTGGTGCGCAGGGTTATTGCGCGGAAGCCTCTGAGGCCGGACTCGCTGGTAATTTACCGGCAGAAATGCGAGTTCGTGCGAGGGCCTGGTGCCGACTCCAGGGGGAGCCTGGTGAAGAAGCTCTTCCAGGGGCCGGGCAAGGACCGGGCGCCGGGGCCCCTGGAGACCCACAGGGTGGGAGGCGAGGGCAGGGCCAAGGGTGAGGAGGCCGCTCGGACCACGCCGGGCTTAGCACCGGCCCCTGCTCCCCCGGCCAGCCCCAGGGCCCCAGCGGCCGCGGCCTCCTCCTCCGTGGAGCCCGCCGGGGCTCCGGGTGCGCTGATCCGGGAGCCGCGCGTGGCCCGGCGTGGGGGCCTGCACCGCTCGCAGTCAGACCTCAGCTCGCGCTACTCCGCGGCCTTGGCGGAGTCCGACACCTTCTTCCGGTACTGCGGCCTGGACCCAGACGTGGTGGAGGCTCTGGGGAGAGAGAACTTCTCCGCGGGGTCGGACAGCGTGGCCCTCAAGGTGCGCAGCGTGAGCGTAGCCACCTCCGACAGCGGCTTTTCCGGGCACAGCGGCCGGGACGACCGGCTGCGGGAGGACCTTGCGGAACCTGCGCCCAGCACCACCTCGGTCATCGAAAGGAACGCCCGCATCATTAAGTGGCTGTACGCGTGCAGGAAGGCCAGGGAGAGTCCCCGGCAGGGGCCGCAGGGGCCCGCGTGACGGCCGCGTCGTGGAGACCAGGCCCCCAGGTGTGTGCCCAGAAAGCTGGGGGGTGGGCTGCATGCAGAGGGCTTGGCGGGCATGCCCGGAGGTGTATGGCCAGCTGCAGCCACGCTGGGATCCCCGGTTAGTTGCAGCTGGAAGAGGCCCAAGAGCTGGAAACACAGGCTCCTCCAGGTAGTGGAGAGGCGACCAGGCATCCCCGCGGCTACTGCGCCCCTCCGCCAGCCGGACCGCTTGGAGCAGTAATTCTGCAGATTAATGCCATCTCCACTGGCTTGTAATTGTGAAGTCAGGGCTAATCAGAAGTCAGGATTATCAAGCAGGCTTGCACCCTCACTGTCACCGTTTGGCCGGGTCCCTGTGCACTGCTCCCCGGGGTCCCTCTGAGCAGCCCTAGGTGAGGGTGGCTCTCACCTGGAGCAGAAAGGAAGGGCCCAGGGCTTCCCTGAAGGCCTTTACCACAGTGGTGAGAACTCCCCCAAGGATCTTATCACTAGGCTGGCACTCACTTAACAAGAAGAGGTCTTTATTTGGCTAACTGCTGTTCCGAGAGCCTTGGTTTGTTGAGCTGGGGGAGTTAGAGCAGGTGGAAGGAACGGGTGCTTTAACTGCTGCAGCTCTGTGGCATATCTGCCTCCAGTTTCTTTCCTTTGGACAACAGTGTCCCAGGTGGGCATTGCTCTGTCTTCTCACTGAGGGACCGGGAGTGTGACCCCTAAGTCACCCTGTCCTTTCTTCCCTGGCAAGGGCATTTCTGGGAGCAGTGAAGAGAAGGTACCTAAGAGTGCTCTTTTGAGAAAAATTTAAACAATGCAACATCTTCTCTTCTCTTACTCACCAATGACAACTTAAGAGCCATTTTGTAAAGATCATGAGATGAAATGACTCTGCCTGTCATTGAGATAAACTAAATGGAGACGGTGCTAGCCTCCAGGGAGGCTTTCTGTGCATTCCTCACCTGTGCGTGAGGATAAAGGAAAGCCAGGAACCTTCTCTGAGGGACTGCAGCTTAGTATAGACCCGAAAAATAGAGAGGACAGGTAGACACACTGGTTTTCTTGAGTGCAGACTCAGAACTTAAGTTCTCTTCTATATTTATTGAGTATTTGCATTTTCCACCAGCCTAATCCACCAAAGAACGTCTGTAAGGCAGTTGAAGTTTAGAAAAAAACTCATTCTGTATTTTGCACAGATGCAAATACAGAATCTTTTGGATCCGAGAGGAGCCCAGACTGGCAAGGGCGTTCCCCGCAGGCTGCCTGGGCACCGTGTGAGAAGTAGCATCCGGGGCCAGGGCAAGGTCTGGCCGTAGACGTGGTGAGGCAGGTGCAGCCCTAACCCGGAACAGTGAGCCTGCCTTCTGGTAGGGAGTGGCCCCAGGCTTCCAGCCAGGCTCCTGTTGGCCACAGAATGAAGGAATGATTGTTTTGTAATCTGTAGTCAATAATCTGTACAACCTTATGAGTGCAACCAGAGGAGGAATGCTAACTAGACGGTAATGCTGGGAGTTCTATGGAGCCCAGCATGTAGCAGGGTGGAGGAAGATGTTGGGTTCCCACAAGACCAACTGCAGTTCAAGGTTTGGACCTGGCAGCTTAAAAATCATGCCGTGCATGGGACCAGCAATTAGCATAATGGCCATGTCGCTGGACTCCCATGTAGTCGACCGCGGTTTGCATCCCGGACCCGGTGGCTTAAAACTCACGCCGGGCGCATGTGTGTGCGTGCCCAAGATCCCGAGAGGAGAATGGAGGAGAAGGGATTGCGGCGTGACCATCCCCCCTGGGGGGTGATTTCTCGCTTTCTGTCTTTCTGTCTCTGTCTGTCTGTCTGGCGAGCGAACACGCCCTACAGCAAAAAACTTCTCCCAGAAGAAAGAAAAATCATGTCATGCGTGTGTGTGTGTGTGTGTGCGTGTGCGTGTGCCCAAAATCCTGACAGGAGAAGGAAGGAGATGGGATTGCAGTGTGACCATCCCCCCTAAAGGGTGACTTCTTACTTTACCTGTCTCTGTCTCTCTCTGGTGATGACCATATGTGCCCTATGGCAAAAACCGAAATAATAAGACTTGGTGAATGAAGTCCCTCCAAGGAGCCAGAGCACTTGCCCCCATTGGGTGGAATTGGTTGTGTGAAGAGTGGCTGGGAAGAACAAAGCGAAAGGAAGCCTGGCGACATAAAAATAAAACAGCCCTTGCTGATGCCACCACACCCAACCCTGTCTCCAGTGTCAAGATACACGATGACCTGAAGGACGGCTTCGGGGCGAGGCCTCGTAGGAGTTTCCCAAAGCCCTTCTGGGTTGGACTGTGGAAACAGGAGCAGCTAGGATAGCCTACGAGAGCATTCACTTTCATGAGAAGGAGTGACTGAGTGTGAGGGAGTGAGAGCAGGTTAGGGAGTAGGGGTGAAGTGCTGCAGGAGGGAGGTTCCCTGTGAGTCCTGTTCCAAGCAGTGACAGCCCTGTCTTCTGAGCTGCTCCGCATTCCTGTTCAGGGTTGCTGGAACCTACCCTGGCGTTTTTACCAGCACCGTTGTGATGACTTCACAGATTGGCCCCCAGTCCCAAAAGTAGCGCATGTTCTCTGAACCTGCGTGGAACTAATGGAGGTCGCTTGGAAGACTGTGAGGGACGTGTCTCTTGGGCTTTCTCCAGCATGGCGGGCGGTTCTGACCACAGCTCCTGCCTCCAGATTCTGTCGCTTCCTCCAAAGCACCTGGAGAGCGCCAGGACCACAGCCCAGCCCAGCACACTGGTAGATGGCATTCTGACTTTCCACATGGGTCCCTTGTTCCAGGACCAGCTCTCAACTTCTGGACGATGCAGAAGCTGTGCCCTTCTTCAAGTTTACCAGGACATTGGTGTTGCAGTCAGTAAGGGTTCATTTTAGAATATCTTGAAAAACCCAGAAAATGTGAGATGAACAAAGATAGACTTTTCTTTGTTTTTGTTTTTTGTTTTTTTTTGAGAGATTTTCACTGTAGGGCGCGTGCGCTCGCCAGACAGACAGAAAGAGACAGAGAGACAGAAAGCGAGAAATCACCCCCCAGGGGGGATGGCCATGCCACAATCCCTTCTCCTCCATTCTCCTCTCGGGATCTTGGGCACGCACGCACACGCGCCCGGCGTGAGTTTTAAGCCACCAGATCCGGGACACGAACCGCGGTCGACTACGTGGGAGTCCAGCGACATAGCCATTACGCTAACTGCTGGTTCCCCGACTTTTCTTTGTTTTAAGAGAGAGACATTTGCTATAGGGCTCATGCACTTGCAGGACTGAGAGAGACAGAGACAGACAGAAAGCGAGAAATCACTCCCCGGGGAAGATGGGCACGCTGCAGTCCCTTTTTTATTCTCCTCTTGGGATCTTGGGCACACAAGTACACGTGCCTGCATGAGTTTTAAGCCACAGGTCCAGGATTCAACCCACAGTCTACGTGGGAGTCCGGCAACGTAACCATTATGCCATCTGCTGGTCCCAACAAATAGACTTTCTAAATGAAAGAGAAAGCAAATGTATTCTATGGGGTTCTCATGCCCTCTTGGTAGACAGGGACTTATAAAACTATAATAAAAATATCCTATGCAGAACTGAAAAGTAAGCCCACAAGTTTCTAACTCCATGGGAGGAAAACATTTGCTTCTAAATGGAGGGTGATGTGTGGAATGCGCACGTGAGGACCCCTGGGAGCCATGGCTAGCAGCAGTCATGAGTAACCTGGTCCTGTTTCCCAGAGTAGAACTCGGGAATCTTGCTCCTCTGCCTGCAGGTATTTGGTCGTCTCCCTTTCCTTCAGTTCATCAAATTGGGGATGCCAAAATTTTGCACTTTGTAATTTTCTGCCTTTCGCATAGAATATAGAAGTTACAGGGTTCTTTTTTTTTCCCTTTTAGAGGTTTTTGCCTTAGGGTATGTGTGCTCACTGGTGAGGGAGACAGAGAGCGAAAGTGATAAATCACCCCCAGGGGATGGCCACACTGCAATCCCTTCTCCTCCATTCTTCTCCCAGGATCTTGGGCACGCATGTACACACACCCAACTTGAATTTCAAGCCACTGGCCTGGGGACATGGACCACGGTCAGCCATGTGGAGCCCAGCCCAGCGATGTAACTGCCACACCATCTGCTGGCCCCCAGTTTGTGTTATGAAAGAGCAGTAGCTTGGCCCCACCGAGGTGGGTTGTGCTGCAGAGGTGTCGTGTCCCACAGCCAGGACCAGGTGGGAGGCCAGGGCTGGATTCACAGTCTGACCTGAAGGCTGGTGCCACGGTGCACACCGTGTCCCCCGCAGACGGGGCTGCTGAAGCAGGAGGACCATGAGCTCGCGGCTGCCTGGGCAACAGAGTGAAACCCTGTCTGAAAAAGAGTAGCCCTGGTTACCAGGAGGCTGAAACAAAAACTGCCAATACAAGTAACTGGTCCTTTACTATAATTAGAGACACACTTCATTTCAAGGCAGAAATGTTCATATCCCACAGCCTTCCTCAGTTTCCCTTTGATAACAGAGGAGTGCCATGGAAGCTGGCTAAGAGCTCGTGGGACAGACTGGTCTCCTGTTTGCAGACCTGGGGGCGCAGGGAGAGCCAAGCGGCGGGGAAGCCCACACTTTCTACCTCTTTCTTTGACTGGGCTGAGAGTTTTGCGGTGGCCCTCCAGGGGCATGTTTGAGGCAGATGAGGGTTCAGTAACCAGAAGGTCCCCTGGGAGGCCTGCACCCAGGCAGACTGCCTCCTGGCTCTCTGCCCTGCCCAGCTCCTGATAGCCATGCTGGCCTTTCCAGCATTCAGCATGAAGCCTCTACTACCCCCACGGCCCTGTGAGTGGTCATGACAGAGAAATTCCCGAAGTCCAGAAAAAGGCCTGTGAGCGGACAGAGTTATTCTGCCAGAGAAACCAGATGCTATCTGCTTTTAATAAGGCTACCGACTTTTCAAAATTCACAGCACCAGAAGGAGATGTTTTAAAATGCAGACGACACAGAACCAAACCCTGCAGGGCCAGCCCATGTGGGACAGGGTTTAGCTTTCAGCTTTGCCAGCGCCGGGGCCGGCTGACTGTCCTCTTCTCTCCTCAGGAAGCAGACCCCGAGTGTGGACCTCTTGGCTTGTCACGGATGACTCGGGGCCTCGGGGCCACGAGCAGTGTGCCTGGGTGACCCCACAGCTGCTGTGCTTCCCGTAGTGAAGCATCCTTGACAAGGCTGCCTTGTTTTCAGAAGGTCTGGGATACTGGGGAGAAGGGGGCACATGGGCCTTGAACATCGGTGGTGCAGAAGCACCAGGGGACCATCTCCTTGTGTGGCGGATCCGTCCTGTGTCCGGATGGAGAGGACTTCTTGGAAATACTTCCAGGAACATCTTTTGGCTGGCTTTCTGACAAAAAGGTTCTATGATGCATTTTGACAATATATAAATTGATTTTTTTTTTAATGTAAGAGCATTAAAACCAAACATGAATGCTGAGGCTTTTATGCTTTTTGACCATCCTGGGCCAATTTAACCATTTAAATCAAAACTTTGTAATCACAGAAGGCGTAGCCTACTGAAATACTGTGGCTAACAGAACACACACACTCCATGCACATACCCAATACCCGGAGCATCGCCACTGTAAACGGTAGTTAATTCCCAAACTGAGACTAATTTTCTTATTGAGGAATCAGAAAGCTTTAAAACCACTAGAAAATTACGAGGCTGTTCTGTTAAGCCACGCCTCTTGGGTCTCGGGCTTGTGGAAGAGCCCACTACAGGTCCTTAGAGTCGAGGCAGCGCTAGAGCCTTCACTGTCCCTGGACAGTCCCCAAGACCTGGCAGAGGGGTGGTGCCACAGCAGCGTCCTCCAGCATTTGGGCATGCTCCACAGACCTGTCCTCAGGGTCCGCAGTGGGGGAAACCTCGTTTACATGGATGTCAGGACAGCCGTTCTCCCTGACACGCAACCTGGCTCACACGGGTACGCATCTCAGAGCGTCCCACACTCTCACTCACTCACTTCTCTGCAAATGGCCTATTCTGAAACAAGGGAGAGTCTCTGGGTGGTTGGGAGGCTCAGGCCAGAATGTTGGTGGGAAGTTCTGTGACTTGACTCTAAACTGCCGTGCCACTCAGAGCAAGCAGGCTTCAGATGTAGAAACTTCTGAGAAGTCTTCCCAATGATAACCCAAAGAAAATGTGTTACCCGGTCAACTCTTAGAGAGCTTACTATGTTTTATCAAAATATATCTCTTGAAGAACAAAATTATCAGAAGAATATGGAAGGGAGAAAATGGGTTTCTCAATGGTAAAATATCCTATAAACTATTCTATTATGAGGTATCCATGTATATTTAAAATTTTACTCTATTTTTTGGTAACTTTTAATGTAAAAGTATTAGGTCATCGGGTAGTCATGAAATATTTTTCTATGTTTTTCTATGCAAGAATGTATCATGACTTTCCCAACAACCCAACAGATTTTTTTTAGTTAATTAAATATTTATTTTTCACAGTTATTAGTCTTCCAAAGTTTTCCTTTTTTATGGTTTTAATTTTTCACCATATAATTTAAAATCACTTACTTCGTGGTCATCTCTGTGTGTATCATTGAATTGAACTTCTACCCTTCGGCTGCAAGTCGAGGGTCTGCTTCCCTAGGAGGCGCTTGGCCCTGCAGTGCTCTGTTCTCAGCTAAGTCCCCAGTCAATGGGTTGGTGGGCTGTGCTAGCAGAGGGGACCCCCCTCGGCACCCTCTATGCCAAGAAAGCGTTCGTACGGTCGCTCTGAAAACACTGCTGTCTTGCTGTTAACTATATTGCACTGTTAAAAAAGATAAAGTCAAAGATGAAGCCATTTTTAAAGAACCTTTCCATGCACTCAGTCCCCTTCTTTTCAGATGTCCCACTAATTTCACATGTAAATGTGTGCCTTCCTACTGTCAGCTAGAACAAATTGCAGCCTAGTCAGATTTATGTAAGAGCAAAGTGGTGTAGACTCACCATTCATGTGACAGATTAAAAACAGAAAAGCAAGCTGATTTCTATTTAAGACCACCAAGACCTTCAGGAGCATGCGCACTTTCAGTGATGGCACCGAGATAGAGAGGTCGGCTGGAAGCAGGTGTCAGAGTCAGGCACGGGAAGATGTGAGTTCATCCTCCCCCCCCGCCCCCCGCACAGACCTGGCCCTGGGCCTCAGGCTCAAGCATGCGGCTGGAGTTGGGAAGTCCTTCCCTAACCCTGAATTAGCAGTTTGCTGAGTGACTTAAGAAAGTCGAGCTCTGTGGCTCACTCTGGATGAAAGCTGAGTTGTTTTCTGTAAGAGTGAGCAGTAGTTGCTGCTATGAAATACTTTCATTTGCTCAAATGAAATAAAACATAAGGTAACAAGACTTGATAAGTGGTAAGGAAAAGGTGATGGATAAAGCATGGGTAATAACAGGAACCGTTTTCACTAATATGTGAGTACAGATTGGCAGTGCCTCAGACCAAAAGCTACTGACCTCTCTGGAAACTTCATTATCTGTGTGTCTACATGTATATGCATGCACATGCATCGTATGTACACAGTATATATGCACGCGTGCATTCACATACACGCTATACATGCATGCCTTGTACACATGTACAGAAGCATACCTAGTTTCCAGACTACTGCTTGCTGACACTGGAGCAGAAGGGAGGCTTTAGTGAACGCTGTCCTGCTGGTGCGTTCAAAGTCCAGTGCTGTGGTTACAGTTGGTGATGCTGTAAACATAGGCTGGGCCGTTGTCACTGCAGTTTCTGAGCAGAGTATTTTCTACATACTGCTCACAACTGGAGTGCATATTGCATGTCTGTATTAAAGAGATAAAGTATTTTTGTCATTTATTAATATTGACTGTGAGTCTGAATGATGTAGAAAACTCGGGAAGCAAGGGTGTATGTTACGATCACTCGTGTTCTTGATCTTCTCCCTTCTTCTTGAGTGTCATCTCATCAGATCATCAGGAGAAATGACAAAAGCATTCCAAGTCCTGACCCAGGCGGGTCACAGGGTGCCTTAAATCTCCAGATCTCCTGGAGATGGAATGCAGTATGAACAGTTTTAAATATTTAGCTTTTTGTTTTTATTTCTTCTGTATTTTGCCTTAAACTATTTTTCATGCTTTATTAATATCGCCTTTGCAAAATGGGCACAAAAATAAAAGTGCAAGCACCGTGTGTACACTTCCTTATTAGCTTGGAGGCTCAGGCTAGCAGTTCTTGCGTCGGGCTTGTTCCACTCCCGGTATAGCTGGATGTACCCAGTGGTCGGTGGGGCAGGCAGGACACCACATTTTGGTCACTCACTCCCCAGCCCAGCCAGCTTCATTTCCACTCATACACTGGTTTGTGCCCTGACCAATGCAAGCACCTATGGGTGGGCATTTGAGGAATAAAGGCGGCACTCCTTGGTTTCCACAAAAGGCACGTGTGCACTGTCCATGCAGCTGTTCAGAAACAGTCAGATCCGTGTGGCCGCAGAGGCTGACACTGCTGCCTTTCACTCATCTTTCACTTGAATTTCACTCTTTTGAAATTGAAAAGATCTGGAAGGAATGAAATGATACACAGTGACTAGAGTTCAAATACTGCATATTCATTGATGAGTTAAATAGACTTATGTAGTATTGCATGTTCCAGGTGGGAAATACAGACGGAAGAAACACAATGTCTCCATCAGGAGCTTACGTCTTTTTCTTGGACCTAACAGGGAGCAACTGATGGGTAGAAAACACAGAAGCCCCAGAAAGTCCCCTGGCTGGTGACATGTCTCAGTTGTCCCTACCATGGATTGTCATCTTTGTGTTATCGCCTTGAAAACTGTCACTAAAGCTGGGGTGCTTTCTGGGAAAAGGAAGACTTCTTTAGCAAACGATGCTGGAAAAACTGGGTATCCACCTGCAGGAAGATGAATGTGGACCCCTATCTCTCACCCCTAACAAAACCAACTCAAAGTGGGCCAAAGATCTAAACCTAAGACCTCAAACTATAAAACTACTGGTGGAAAACTCTGGAGAAACTCTGGGAGACATTGGGGTAAGCTAAGATTTCTTAAATAAGACCCCCAAAGCACAGACAATCTCAAAAATAGACAAGTGGGACCACATCAGATTGAGAAATTTCTGCATGGCAAAAGACACAGTAACTAGTGTGAATCAGCAGCTCTCAGAATGGGAGAATATTTTTGTAAACTATGCCTCAGATAAGGGATTGATAACCAGAGTACACAGGGAACTCAAGAAGCTTTCTCCTCCCCCCTTATCCACACTCTATGGTAGAAATCGAAATATTGGAGGGCATAAAAGCAGTGAAAATAGTTCATGATGATAAGACAGTGTGGAATGGGGTGGGAGAAGAGAAGAGTATAGAGAAAGATAGCAAGAGAACAAATAGAGAGGCCTGACATTAGTGGGACACAGATATGGTTTATTACCTGTTGGTGATGACATGTATAGTGTTCTCAACTGAATTGGTCTGGGAAGTATTTCATGTTGAGTAAAGTCTTTTTACAAGCAAAATGAGAAATAGCAATTGACTTTAAAAAAAACTGGAATAATAATAATCGGGAAAAATGAAAAGCTACTGGATGATGAAGATGGGGATTGTAATGTCTCTGTATTGAATGATATGCATGATATTCCTTCTGGAAAAAGAAATGTAATACACTGCAAAATTATATGTAATTTACTGTAATATAAACAAGATTATGACAGTAAATAAATAAATAAGTTTTGAAAAAAGAAGAAGCTTACCCCCCCCCAAAAAAATAATATATAACCAATCCAATTAAAAGATGGGAAAATGAGCTGAATAAACAACTCACTAAGGAAGACATATGAACAGCCAAAATGCATATGAAAAAATGCTTAACAACTCTTATCATAAGGGGGATCAGATCAAAACCACAATGAAATACCACCTAGCCCCAGTCATAGTGACTAAGATTAAAAAATTAAAAATGACAAGTGCTGGAAGGGCTATGGTGAAAGGGGAACTCTCCTACACTGCTGGTGGGAATGTAAATTGGTCCAGCCACTGTGGAGAACAATATGGAGGTTCCTCAAATATCTACAAATAGAACTACCATATGATCTAGCAATTTCACTCCTGAGTATCTACCCAAAGGACAGGAGAACGCTCAACGGGAAAAGCACGTGCACATTTATGAGCAGCACTATTCACAACTGCTGAGACATGGAACCAACCCAAATGTCCACAAACAGGTAAATGGACTGAAAAATATGGCACATATACTCTTGCTGAGTGAAGCAAGTCAGGCTATGAAAGAGAGACATTGTATGTCTCCACTTAATATACACCGACTGTCCACACTCTGGTAGGGACTGAAATATTGGAGGACATAAAAGCATTGGAACTAGTTATGGACACTGGAGACAATGTGGAAGGAGGGGGGGAGAGGGGAAGAGGGTAGGGAATA
>NW_006159879.1:2449583-2464371 GCF_000334495.1 Tupaia belangeri chinensis
AGAAAAATAGAGAGGTAAGACATTTGTGGGATACAAACAGTTTATTACCTGTTGATGACGAGTACAGTATTCTCAACTGGACTGGTCTGAGGTGTATTTCATGTTGGGTAAATTCTCCCTACAAGTTAAATGATATATAACAATTGAATGTATAAAAAATACTTTAAAAATAAATTTAAAAAATAAAAATAATAAAAAGCTGGGGTGCTTTCTGAAGAGGAGGGTGCAGTAAGCATAGATTAAGCTCCTTAGAAAGTGAGAATCTGAGCCTCAGGACCAGACAGAAGAGAAGCATGGAAATTGTAAACGGCATATTTTCTTCCACTGTGGTTTATTTTCACCTCTGCAGCTCCTTCACCCAGATAGCTTAAAGCTTTGGAGTCTAAATGGAACAGAAAGCAGAAGACTTTACAAATGAGACCTCGAATTAGCCTACAGCTGAGCCAGGCTGCGGGTCTTGGCTTTCAGCGGATGTCCACGTTCCAGACCTATGGAGAAAGCAGAGTGGACACAGCCTTGGCAGTGGCTCTCAGGCCAGAGCAAGACAGCTCAGGAAGTGACCTCGGAGGTCTGTCACCAGGCACACCCTTAGAGGTAAACAGCAGGCGCAGGCCTGGTCGAGTTAGGCTGATGCGATCAGGACGCGAGGACCCTGTTTTCCTCTCAACCCGTTCGGCAAGTCAGTTCAGAAAGGGCATGCACCCGCGGGCGTCTCCCTGCTTCCCTGTCAGGAGAGAGCGGTGGATGTCTGGGGCTGGGGCTCCTGCTCAGCGGGGCTGTACACAGCATGGCAGAGGTGATCTTAGTGGTCACAGAGCTGGCCCTCTCATCTCCTGAGACGGCGTCCTCGTGCACAGTCCTGGAGGGGGACCTGCCCTCTGCCCAGATCTGGCTTCCAGGGGCCCTGAGTTGGGAGGGGACATTCCTGAGTGGCCTTCCTGCTTGCCCAGGACTCCCCAGTTTTAGTACCAAGTTCTGGGAAACGTCCAGTGCCTAGCCAAGCGAGAAGGCTTCGTACTGAGAGGCCACAGTTACCTGCTTCTGGGTGACACGATCTTGACCTCACTTTGGTTCCCACTTTCCAAGGAAAGTGATGTCGAAACCACTGTGAGCACACCACCTCCAAGTGCTCGGTCTGCCCTGACTCAGGAAGCATCCGGCACTTGCTGCTGGGGAAAGGTCACCTGGTCAGGGTTGAGGAGAGCCTCACCCTTCTCTGAGTGGACTAGGGGATGATGACGGAGCTTTGCTTCACTGTGCGTGGGAAGGGTCTGGCCGTGAGGAATGGCCACACTGGGGGAGTCTAGCACTTCTGGGCATCTCCAGAGCAGGAACCGTATGACGTTACCATGGTTATTTGCTGTGGGATCATCATGTTATGGATGATGGAGCCAAGGTGTGGAGATTGGAGACCTTGCCTAGGTCAAACAGCTACAAAGTTAGTGGAATAAGGCTGAACAAACTCAGCTGGTTCCAAAGTCTGCTCCATTCTCTGTGCTGGAACAGGGTAGCACAACTAGACCCACATAGGAAGTCCAGGGTTCAAAGCCCAGGGCCTCCCTCCATACTTGATGTACATGTGCCCATGACCCAGGCTGGCTGAGGCTGAAGATGGATTGCAATGTAGACAGCCTATTGAGGGTGCTTGTATTTCTCTCTCTTTCTCAGAGAAAATAAATAATAAACTCTTTTTAAAATGTATTTAAAAATGATTAATGTCAACTAGAATTTTTTTTTCTTGAGAGGTTTTCGCTATAGGGCGCGTGCACTCGCCAGACAGAGAGAGACATAGAGACAGAAAGCGAGAAATCACCCCCCGGGGGGATGGTCATACCACAACCCCTTCTCCTCCATTCTCCTCTCGGGATCTTGGACACGCACGCACACGCGCCTGGCGTGAGTTTTAAGCCACCGGGTCTGGGATGCGAACCGTGGTCGACTACGTGGGAGTCTAGCGACATAGCCATTACGCTAACTGCTGGTTCCCCCAACTAGAATGTTTTAGAGGGTTTTATAACTTCTCACGGGCATAAACTGATCCCACAGACCCAAATGTGCACTTGGGTGGGTTCTGGTACAGGACAAGTTCTATCACTTTCAAAGGAGCCCACGTAACCATTGCCAAGTGACTTGGGTAGGCGGCTGCCTTGTGAGGACAGTGCTGTCCCACACCTCTGTCCAGACATGCGAGGTGCCTGCAGATGCTCGGACTGTAGGAAAGGCTTTCATGTCCAGCCTACGTAGACAATTTCATGTGAGACAGGGTGCGTTTTATAAACAGGAACAAAAAGAAACTCCTACGGAAAGCAAGCGAGCTGTGACAAAAGAGCACAGAAAGTGCTGGTTGGGCCACGTCGAGGCCAGTGGCTGCACTAGGCAATGGCCCACGTGGAGGCACGAGTCCCCTCAGGGCTCTGCTCAGCAAGTGTGGCTGCCTCGGTGCCATGGAAGCAGAGGGCGGCTGCCGGGATCGGCTCAGGGAGTCAGCGTGACTGTGGTGACTTCAGTGGTGGCTAACTGTTGATTTAATAGATGGGAAATGACCACAGCTCTACGAAGAACAGGAACTTCCTTTACCTTACTTTGAAGTGTTGGAAGTTTGGCCCAGGTTCAGGTTTTTGAGGGTTTTTATCGACAATAGTAAAAACACCTAGTACAGACTCGCCATTCACAGCATGTGCTCCAAGGCTCTGCTAACAGGCAAGAGGAGAAACTGAGCCAGCGGTCTACACTGACCATCCAGGAAGAGGCAGGAGGAGGCATTACTCTCCGCCCCCACTACTCTGGTTGAGGGGGCAGGTCATGTGAAGATGGCGAAGTCTATCTCTTCTCTGCTAGTTCCTCAGCTCTCTGTGCCAAAGTCACAGGTGCACCGACATGGTCAGCACAGACACCAACAGTTTGTGGCGTCAGGGACTTAGCAGAGAGCTGCAGGGTCTTCTTCAAGTAAGAATGTTTTATGTTTTCAGCAAATACGCAGAACAAGGCACTTCCTGATCAGCTCTCTGCTTAGCTAGTCATCCCCAAGACAAAAACTATTTTCAACAGAGTGAGAAACCATGTTGATGGTTCCAGTGGGTTCAGGAGTCGTCCCGCTGCTGTGGTTCAAAAAGTGAGGGTAGGTTAGAATTTCAAAATAGAGAACAAGGAAGAAAGCACACACCTTCTCCCCCTGAACTGGAGAAAGCTTTATAACTACACTCAGAAAATCTGAAGAATTGTGAGATTTGCTGATCATACGCTTGGATGTCTAGAAGGTGCTAATGAATTTTTTTTTATTTAATTTTATTTATTTATCATTTTTATTTATTTTAATTTGACCAGAGAGAGACAGAGAGAGAGAGAAAGTGAGAAAGCAAGCTGCCAGGTCTGGGACTTGAACTGCAGTTGGCCATGTGGGAGCCAGCGCCCCCGTCCCGCTGCTGTGGTTCAAAAAGTGAGGGTAGGTTAGAATTTCAAAATAGAGAACAAGGAAGAAAGCACACACCTTCTCCCCCTGAACTGGAGAAAGCTTTATAACTACACTCAGAAAATCTGAAGAATTGTGAGATTTGCTGATCATACGCTTGGATGTCTAGAAGGTGCTAATGAATTTTTTTTTATTTAATTTTATTTATTTATCATTTTTATTTATTTTAATTTGACCAGAGAGAGAGAGAAAGTGAGAAAGCAAGCTGCCAGGTCTGGGACTTGAACTGCAGTTGGCCATGTGGGAGCCAGCGCCCCTAACCACCACACCACCTGATGGCCCCAGTCCTAATAAATATTAATGGAAAAGCAACAATGGCATGTACTCATGGGAGTTAGGACAAGTTGGGTCAAGTTAGGTTTGGGCTTTTGTGATGGAATGAATGTATAAGAGCAGGGCATGAGTTCGAGGTCAAACTATGGTTCGAATGTTTCCTGCCTCCCAAACTCACATTGAAATTTAATTGTGATTGTGCCAGTATTAAGGTGTAGACCTTTAAGGGGTTATCAGGCCATGAGGTGTCCACCCTCATGGACTATTGGGCTATTATAAAAGGTGAGTACCTCCCCTCCTGTTCTCTCTCAGCTCTTCTTCTCGGAGACAAAGTCCTACCCCTGCAGAGGATGAGCATTCACGACCCTGTCATGGGATGAAGACCAGGCCCCTCCCAGACATGGAACCTTCTGACGCATTGATCTGACTTCCCAACCTCTACAGCTGCGAGGTAATACAGTCCTGTCCAACTACCAGTCTGTGTTACTTTGTTATAGAAACCCAAAAGGACTAAGACAGCCTCTCTTTCTCAATATGATAGTGATGGAGAGAGGGAAATAGTTGAAGAGAAGACACCCAAGGAAGAGGTAAGCATGTCTGAAACCCCTGTGATGGAAAGATTTTGATGGGCTGAAATTGAGTCTACTGTCACTGAAACATAGGTGGAGGCAAAGCTATTAGAGAAAAAGATGGTGGCAAGGAGAGGCTTGGGTCACACCGGGGACGGTATAGTTGTTTTTAAATCTTAAATGCAATGGGAAAACCATTAGAAATCTCAAGGAATTAAATAGCACAATTAAATTACACACACACATATATGTATATTTATGTATATGTATATATATTTAAAAACCCACTTTAGCTGTTGGATGGCAAATGAATTGAATAGCCGTGAAGATTCAGTTTGGTGTGAAAATTCAGTGTGCCTGTGAGATAGTCAGGACCCGGGCTGCAGAGGAGAGGGTAGGATTCAGGAAGGCCCGAGGGTGGGGGTAAGATGGAACAGTGTCTATTATTTTGACAGTGTAGTGCCAGCTGGGAGTTTCTTAGAAAGATTCATTGGGCTGGTATGTTACTTTGTTTTGTCTGGGTTTGGTTTTATTTTGGAAAGGGGGTTTCCAAGCAGGAGCGACAGAGAATGAGTAAAAGATGGGGACCAGGAGCGAGATGTGCAGGGAGAAGGTGAGCCGAGAAAGGACCAGAGAGATGAGGTGCTGAGTGGAGAGGCCAGGTCAGGGTGAGCCGACCATGTCTGTGGGGAGACTAGAACCTGGCCAGCTGTTAAGAGGACTGACTGAGGGGCATAGCAGACAAGGTGGGAGCAGTATGGCCGCCGGCCTCCAAAGGCTGTGGAGGTGGGATGCAGTGCTCGGGGAGACCCAGCCTCTGCACCGCGCCTCTTTGCGGTGAAGTGGTGACATATGTTTACATGTGCGTCTGCAGCACCATCCGTGTGTCCAGGTCCGCCTGTTATCAGGTGCACTCTTTTTAAAAATGTATTTGATATGTTTAATCACTGTGCATCACCACAGCTGGGCAGTCCTCCATCTCTGAGCCCCTCACTTGTTTCACTCTCTATTCCTCTCGATTTCCTTCCTCTCACCCTCCCCTACCTTCCACCCTCCTCCCACACCGTCTGCAGTGTCTGCAAGATACTCTTGCTGTGGTCAAAAGCAGTGAATATCCACTTGCCACTACCAGATGGTAGCTGCACTCTAGAGACATCTTTCTCCATTTATTTTAGTTTAGGAACCTGTCTCATTTGCACCTTATGAAAATATCTCTGATGGAAAGAAAGAAGCTTAATCACAATTGAAGTTACATATTCAGGCTGAAGAAAAAGGCTGCAAAATCATTACTTCTATGAAAGGCACAATAGGACTGCCAAGCAATTTTCCATCAGGCACTCTCTTCAATGAATACTCAAACTTTAAAAATATTCCAGCCTAACACCTTCATTTTATAGATGAGCATACTGAGGACTAAGTAGATTAAACAAACTCTCTAAGATTAAAACACTCCCCCAAGATATGAAGCTGGTTAGTGGCAGAAGAAAAACTCAAGCCTAAGAGACAGAATTTGCTGCTCAATGCATTTTTCATTACGCTGGTTTATTTAGTTGAAACAGATTTATTTTTTAAGCTTTAATTTCTTTCTTTCTTCTGTGACTGAGAGAAGCACAGAGGTAGGCACCTCCAACAGGGCTTTGATGCCACAACCAGCCCCAGCCTCAGCCAGCCGGGACCTGGGTGTGCACACACCTCCCATGCTCAGAGGTCTCTAGGTGTGAACCTGGAGCCCGTTTACCACTGCACCACCAGTGGGCCCGTGAGACAGATCTCGAAAGTGACTCCCCATGAGCTCACTCATGAGTTTGAAGGAAAGGAGGTATCTCATAACTTTACAGTGGCTTTTTTTTTTTGGAGAGGTTTTTCGCTATAGGGTGCGTGCGCTCGCCAGGCAGACAGAGAGAGACAGAGAGACAGAAAACGAGAAATCACCCCCAGGGGGGACCCTTCTCCTCCATTCTGCTCTTGGGATTTTGGGCTCCTACGCACACGCGCCCGGCGTGAGTTTTAAGCCACCGGGTCCAGGACGTGAACCGCGGTTGACTACGTGGGAGTCTAGCGACAGCCATTACGCTAACTGCTGGTTCCTGATAGTGGCTTTTCTTGAGTACTGTACCCCATCCTACCACCCTCCTCGGGTCCAGCTGAAGAGGCCTGTCTGCTCTTGACACTTTTGTGTGACTGTCTGGTCTGGTCTGTACGCCCTGACATGAGGACTGCCCTGCCCCACTGGCCAGGGAGCACCTGCAGCAGCAGCTGGGTGCGCGGGTGAGAAGTGGGCGGGGCCAGGTCGGAAACAATCTGTACTTGAAGATGTGGCTCAGGCCAGGCTGCCTGGCCAAGGGAAGCTAGAGCAGACGTGGCCGCATACTTTAAGGGAGAAGGCCAAGGGCCCGAGCAAGGTCAGAAGTGGCTGGAAAGACAGAAAGGAAAAACTGAACAGTAAATCTAGGCCCAAATGCGAAACAGCTCGAAGCCTTCAGCACTTCTTGCAAAGTGGTGCCAGGCTGTGGGACTACTGATTTGAAACCCACGTGGCTCAGGAAGCATCTGCCTTGCAGCCAGTAGGATCTGCACAGACAGTGGCCGGAAAGCTGTCGGCACTGCCCTGAGTCGTGGACACAGGGTGACCAGAACGTTCAGGTTCTGTCCAGGCCCATGGACGGCGAGCACACAAGGTACCCACATAGTTCTCTTGGGACAGATGGAGGAGTTAACTCTGGAGAGCTTCAAACTCAGAAGGGCAAGAAAGAAGCGAGGGAAGCTGGCAGCCCACCCAGAGCGCCGGCCTCACTCTGTAAGTGAAGGTCCTGCCTGTGTAGACGTGACAGACAGGGACTTCTTTTGATTACCACCTGAATCTGCCATATCGCAATCCTCACTGCTCCATTTCTTAGGCATATTCTGAATACCCATAGCAGGTGCACTCGTGTCATGAAATAAACAAGAACTCAATGAACACAGTAGGTAAGTTACACTGGAGCCCAGTAAGCGTCTCCCGTGGAGAGCAGGCGACCAGGAGTAAGCCAGGGCATTGCAGAGGGCACTTCGTCGCGCCCGTGTGTCAGTGAGCTCTGCACAGCCACAGTGGACATGGGGACTCAAAAGAGGGGGCCCTAAAGGCCGGCAGGTGGGATCAGCTCGACTCAACCGCAGCTGGAAGCAGGGGAGCCTACGTCTGGCCTGCACTGCTTACTTGCCCTTGCCTGGGCCCCTCGGCTCCTTGGGGGGAGTCCAGGTCCTCTCCACACAACTCCAGTTCAGCAGTGCTCATCTGCCAGAGCAACCCAGTCATTTAAATTGTCTTTAGACAGAGAATCACAGAAAAAGATCCAAACCTATGGGGGTACTTCAAAAAGTGTGTGGAAATGCAAATAAAATACACCTTTATTTTGGTGCAAAAATATTTGAAATCATAAATAGTTTTTCCACAGTACATATTTTCTATGAGGGCCAGATGGTAGTTAAGGTGGCTGGATCCCATGTGGCTGACTGCATGGATCAAGACCCAGACGAGTGGCTTGAAAAACATGCTGGGTGCATGTGTGTGTATACATGCCTCAAATCCCAAGAGTTTGGAGAAGGGATTGCTGCATTGCCATTCCCCCTGGGGGTAGATTTCTCACTTTCTCTCTTTCTCTTCCTCTCTCTCTCTTTCTAGTGAGCATACATGTCCTATAGCAAACTAAAAATACGTATTTTTTCCATGAAATTGTTGAAGACTCCCTCATATATCAGTTATTCTAACTTGAGTACATAAAAATGTGCATTTGTTTATGAACCTTCTGCTGTAAGGCCTGTTCTCTGAAATCTCCATTTTCTTTGGAGGTTCTTGCTTTAGGGCATGTGTGCTTTCTAGAGACAGAGGCAGTGAGAGGGAACATGAGAAATCACCTGTGGGGGCATGGCAACGCCACAATCCGTTCTCCTCCACTCTCCTTCCAAACTCTTGGGCATGCATGCACACACATCTAGCATAATTTTCAAACCACTGGGTCTGGAACTCGAACCACCGTCAGCTATGTGAGAGTCCAGTGACATAACCACTACACCATCTGCTAGTCCCTCCATTTTCTTTCTTACACACACTATTCTCATAATGTGCTATCTAAGACCTCCTGCTCTGTGCTTTATAATGTGGAAGAGAGATGATAGACTCTTGCACAAAAGTATGAGTGTACTAATTTACACTCCTGCCAACAGTAGGAGGGTTCCCTGTAAAGATGTACAGTGATTAAATGTAAATAAGAAATGAAAGGAAAAAAAAAAAAAGAAATGTGTCTATCCCTTCACTTCTTCCATTACTCACCTTCTTTTAACTCAGCAGCTGTTTTCCTAGCCTCGAATCTTTACCCAGTCTACACAACCTTACACTGTGTTCCCAATAGCTATGCTATTCCACTTTCTTCTTTTACTGCCTGGCAGCATCTTTAATCAGCTTGTGTAACTATAATAGAGCTGGCATAGCAGGCATGAGGGCCAGCTACTGTCGCCCGGAGTGCATGGCCACCCGGGGAACACAGGTCACAGTGGGCAGTGCCAGACTGCCCTCCGTGACCTGTCAGAAGCTGCCTGTGCTGTCCTGACCTGGAAGCAGACTCGGGATTTGTTCCCAGGCCCTGTCTCTTGTTCTCATTTTGCTCCTAGCCAGGTGGCCAAGGGCTGGTGCCCACACCAGGGATCTCTGGCTCATTTCGGGTGGTCAGTGCCCCAGCTTCACTTCCTGGAAGGCTCTTCAGTGAGCATCTGGCCACTAGGCCTGGCACACCTCTAGATATCTCTTGGTAGGTGCCTAGGTTATGCATGTCATCAGCTAATTTTTATTCTCAGAGCTGGGCAGAGTCAAGGCCAGAGATCTTTAGCGAGGGAAGGCATGGGGGAGCTCCCTTACCCGCCAGCTGTCTAGCAGCCTCAGCTCTTGTGGAGCTATCTGGGTTGCCTGAGGCTTCAGTTCAGCAAAGCCTGGGGCACCGGGTGAGCCTGTGGTAGGCAGTTAGTCATGAGCGGGCAGCCCTTGAAGAGCGAAAGGCTCACCTAGCCCCGGGAGCCAGGAGGGCAAGGCAGTTTGCCATCTTCTTTCCTTGAGGCCTGAGGGAAGCACACAGGGATGATTTTTAGAATTTTCTTTTATCAAAATTCCTAAGTAAGTGTATCAATCAATGCCCTAATTCCCATTAGGGACATGGACTAATTGGGAAGTCTAATTGGGGCAACCTGGCTCACATTGGACATGTGCAATTAGGTGATCAAGTTCCTCACTTTACCTGTGAGGAAGGTGAGCAGGTGCAGGAAAAAGGTGTGGATTCAGATTTGAAGGAAGGGCATAGGCAGCGTAATGGGCCTCCCACTAATGAATATTCATGACCTCTACTAATAAAACGATGGTTGACCAGTGCCTCATGCAGTTGCCACTTGGCAGTCTGCCCGCCCAGGGGTCTTCTGGGTGTATTGCTCTTCTTTCCTATTAAATCTTTTTTTTCTGCCTACTTTACCTTTGGTTACGGTCTTATTTTGCACCTAGGGACAGATCTCTAATCTTAGTGATCTGGACCCAAAGAACCAGGGATTTCACAACATTGCTTGACACTCTCCCATCGGTTAACAAGCCCAGGAAGCCCTGTACCCGAGGCCCTGCCCTACATGCCTCCTGCAGACATCGTGCAGTGTCCAGCTGTCACTCTGCACAGCGCATGCTCAGTCCTCCTCCCCAGATGGCAGGGGAAGTGCGTACTGTTGTGCGAAGCGCACTTACGTAATAATGTGTATGTGCCATTACTGCCAGTGTGGACAGAGACTCTCTGTAAACACCTAATCCCACCAGGGTCACAGAGCACCCAGGGGAAGGTACCATCTCCACGTAGGCAAAGGGGCTTCACGTGTTTCGTTTTCATGGTTTAACATTCACAAATCTTAGAAAGAAAGCAAGTGTGCTACACTTTTTTTTATATTTTATATTTTTATTATTTTTTATAGTCAGTCACTGTATATTATTACAGCATATAAAATGAATACACTGTATATTAGTTCAGTGAAAGATATTACCATAACTATTATCGTCAACAGATAATTTTTCATTTGTGTCCCTTAGATGTTTTGCTTCTTTCTTGTTCCCCTTGATTCCTTCCTGTCACCCTCTGCGATTTCCCTTCCTCCTCTGCACTCTCTAGTGTCCACAGCTGCTCTCCATGTGTTTCTGCCGCAGAGTGCAGACATTTGGTATATACTGAGTGGGGACATACAAAGCATGCTACATGTTTAGAAAGCACTTTATTTTTGGATTGGCATTTTCAATACATATTTCTATTTCAGGGCATTTTAAGATTATTCTAGTGAACATCAAAAATATAATTCTTCAAATTCAAAACAACCACCTTCAACACAGTAATTAAGTGACTCTTATTTTATCATAAACTAAGAATCTACAGTAAATGCTGCCACTGAAAATACCCTAACAGTTGCTTAGGCTTGGTTTATGGGACAACTTTGCGAGTCCACACTCAGGCCTGGGAGTAACTTTGGAACTTTGGCCACTCTGCTGCCCAGTGTTCTGAGGGCTGGGGCTCGCCCCGCCCACCGGGAGACTTGAACCTGGTCTGGCAGGCCTCCTCTTGTGAGTCCATGCTTGAGACCTGGGAGTAACTCTGAACTTTTGGCACACCAGCCCACACTGTACAAAGCACAGCGTGTGACTTGACCCTCTTCACCAAGTTCCATCTCCTTAGCTGGCAACCCTCTCCTCAAGAGCTGAACATCTATCTGGAAGAGGAGCCAAGCACCTGAAGCTACCTCTCCCTGCTTCAACCTGGGAGACACAGCCCTCTGGTAGGAGCACACCTGGGAATGAAGGGTGACATTTTCTCTACCAGCACTACAGAATCTACTCCAATCAACAGAAAAAAGCAAAAACTGCATCAGATAACTAGAAACCAGCACAGATCTTGAAGAAACATGAGAAAACAAGGGAGGGACTCTGCCCCAGGTGAACATAATAGCCTCTCACCAACAGTGGACAACACAGAGAAATACACAGAAATGTCAGGAAAAAAATTTCCAAATATTCATAGTGACCAAACTCAATGAGATGCAAGAGAAAACAGACAATCTGTTCCAGGAAATGAGAAAATCACTTCAGGACATGAAAGAGCAATTTTGTAAAGAAACAACACACCCTAAAAAAGAATCAAACAGAATTTCTGGAAATGAAGAATACAATACAAGACATTAAAATCTCCCTAGAAAGCATTAATAGCAGATTGGACCATGCAGAAGAAAGAATTTCTGACATTGAAGACAAGGTTTTCAACATAGACCAGATTACCAAAAAGAATAAAAAAAAAACAATGATGACAATATACTTAGAATTCTAGACCCCATTAAATACCCAAATATTTGTATAATGGGTATTCTAGAAGGTGAAGAATCTACTAAAGGCATGGAAAACCTCTTTCATGAAATACTATCTGAAAATTTTCCAAATATAGAGTAACGTGGAGAAATTTAGACCTGAGAAATAAAAAGGACCACAAATAGAATCGACACAAAAAGATCTTCCCCAGGCACATCATAACCAGATTGGTAAAAATTAAAGACAAAGATAATATTCTAAAAATGACAAGGAAGTTATCAGGATAACTAAAGAGAGACAAACATAAATACAAGAACAAAAACAACTGAGAAAATGGCTATCCAAATGACAAGGATAGGTCCGCAAATATCAATAATAACATTGAATGTTAATGGATTATATTCTCCCATTAAAAGACACAGACTGGGACCAGCAGTTAGTGTAACAGCTATGTCGCTGGACTCCCACGTAGCGGACCGCAGTTCAAGTCCCAGACCTGGTGGCTTAAACTCACGCCGGGCGCGTGTGCGTGCATGCCCAAGATCCCGAGAGGAGAATGGAGGAGAAGGGATTGCGGCGTGGCCATCCCCCCTGGGGGGGTGATTTCTTGCTTTCTATCTCTCTGTCTCTCTCTGTCTGTCTGGTGAGCACACGTGCCCTATAGCAAAAACCTCTCCAAAAAAAAAAAAAACACAGACTGGCTGAATGAATACAAAAATAGAAGCCATCCATCTATATGCTGCTATTAAGAACCACAACTCACTGATAAGGACGTACATAGACTGAAATTGAAGGGCTGGAAAAAGATACTCCATGCAAATGAAAACCAAAAAAAAAGGATGGAGTTGCAATACTGGTATCAGACAAAATAGATTTTAAGATGAAAGATGTAAGAAGAGACAAAGAAGGACATTACATAACACTAAAAGGACTTGTTCATAGAGAAGATCTAACACTTGTAAATATCTATGCACCCATTACTAGAGCACCTAAACATCAAAGAGAGACTGTTAGATCTCAAGGGAGAGGTAGACTACAACACAACAATTGTAGGGGATCTCAACACCCCACTGTCTCCTCTCAACATATCATCTAGACGAAAACTAAACAAAGAGATACAAGATCTAAATGATACCATACATGAAATGGACTTGACATACATCTACAGAGTATTTCAATCACCTACCACAAAAGATACACTTTTCTCACCCCCATGTAGAACATTATCGAAGACTGACCACATGATAGGGCCCAAAACAAGCTTTTACAAAAATATATAGAAACTATATCCAGCATCCGACCATGATGGAATCAAACTTGAAATCAACTACAGAAAGAGCCCTTGAAAATTCATGAGCACATGGAAAGTAAACAACCTACACCTGAACAACTTTACAACTATAAAAGAAATTAAGACTGAAATAAAAAGTTTCATAGAAATCAAAGGTAATGAACAAACAAGTGTGTATAACCAATGGGACACAACAAAAACAGTCAGAAGCTAGAAGTTCATAGCAATTAGTGTCCACAACAAAAAAGTGGAAAGGAGGGAAATAAATAACCTAATGACACAAATCAGGAAACTGGAAAAACAACAACATAACCCCTTAAAAAATTCCAGGAGAAAAGAAATAATGAAGATTTGAATAGAAATAAGTGAAATAGACAATAAAAGAACTACACAGAAAATAAACAAAACCAAAAGCTGGTTCTCTGAGAAGATAAACAAAATCAACACACCGTGTAGCTAGATTAATCAAGAACAGAGAAAAGAACAAGATGAATCAAATCAGCAAGGGAACAGGCTTTACTACAACAGATATAACAGAAATGCAAAATATCATCAGAGAACACTATGAGCAACTGTATGCCAGCAAACAAGAAAACCTAGATGAGATGGACACATTTCTGAACACATATAACTTACCAAGATTGAACCAGGAAGAAATAGAAAGTCTGGATGAACCCATAACAAGCAATGAGATTGAATCAGTAATATACAGTCTCCCAACAAAGATGAACCCAGATCCTGATGGCTTTTCTTCTGAATTCTATAAAACCTTTCTATATACATAGAAAATCCAAAAGAATACACACATGGACACACACACACAACTCCTGAAAGTGATAAATGAATATAGTAAAGTGCAGGATACAAAATAGACATAACAAAAATCCATAGCATTTTATATATCAATGGACAAAGTAAGACAGAATTAAAGAAAGAAATCCATTTACAAAAACCATAAAACCAATAATATATGTAGAAATAAACCTTAACAAAGACATCAAAGATCTCTACAAGGAAAGCTATGAAATACTAGAAAAAGAAATTTAAAATGATACAAAAAAGTGGAAAACTATTCCATGTTCCTGGATTGGAAGAATTAATACAATCAAGAGATCAATCCTGCCCAAATTATAATGCAATTATGATCAAAGTACCAGAAATATTTCTCACAGAAATAGAATAAACAATTGTAAAAATCGTCTGGAAGCATAAAATGCCCCATATCATGAAGCTATACTGTGCAAGGGGAATAAAGTAGGAGGCATCTCACTTCCCAAAATCAAAACATATTACAAAACTGTGGTAAATAAAACAGCACAGTATTTACTCAAAAACAAACAGGTAGACCAGTGGAACAGAAGTGAGAACACCCAAATAAACCCCAAAACATACAGCCAACTGATCCTTGACAAAGAATACAAGACGATCCAGTGGGGAAAAAAAATCTCTTCAGCAAATATTGCTGGGAGTATTGGATAGCCATATGCAGATGAATTAAGCTAGATCCTTACCTCTCACTACTGACAAAAATTAATTCAAAATGGATTGAGGATCTAAACACAATACCTCAAACTATAAAAATACTGATAGAAAACACAGGGAAAACTCTTGAAGACCTCGGAGGAGGCAAAAACTTGTGGACATGTTACCGAACTCAAATCAGGTTCGCTCGCCCAAGCGCAATAAAACCAAGCCATAGGCACATGGTGTGGTGAAGGAAAGTACAGCTTTATTGCAAAGTGCAAAGCAAGGAGAGCGAGCAGCTCATGCTGAAAAGACCCGGTCTCCCCGAGATGTTCCCCACATGCGTTTTTGTTTTTTTTTTTTTTTTTTTGGAGAGG
>NW_006159879.1:2464463-2467122 GCF_000334495.1 Tupaia belangeri chinensis
GCATGATCAGTTCAGTGATTGGTTCAAGAGGGTGTGATCAGCTCGTGAGCATTCTTGATTGGTGAGGCCTTAGATAATCAAATTCCTCTTCAGGTGTCTGGAACCATTCAGCCTGGAGTCTCTGAGCTCACAACCAGCAGTTTCCAGTCTACAAAACATTTTACATATTAAAATAAAAACCTTTTTTCCTTTAGTGAGAGTTTTTGAGGTCAAATGGCCCTCACTCATGGTCCATGTTGGTCATTATTATAACCAAAGTCTGAAGGCTTACTCCTTACTCTGGGTCATTACAATGCAAATGGACTTTATATTTTAAAAACCCTAGAAAATACATTAGGGGATTCTTGCTCTGTTTCAGACAGAAGTCTGACTACTTTTCCTATTCTTCCAAAATCTTTTCAGAAGGGACTGGGGAAGTCATGCCACAAACATTAACAGACCATTTATTTTTTATTAACAGAATTCTTCCTACCTCCTGTTCCTGGCATAGTATCTTTGACATGTATATTTCAACCGATTACAGTATATTCTTTTGCTTATCTCTTCCCAAGACACAGAACTTCCCTTTTCCTTGAGATGTAGATTAAACCTTTCTTTAACTAAGACACAGATCTTCCCTTCCAATCACCAACCTAAGAACTGTGGAACCCACCTATAACCTACAAGCCCCTGCTTCTACATGCCCTGCCTTTTTGGACCAGACCAATGGAAAATATTTTCACTAAATGTTGTCTGTCAATCTCAAAAACAAATAAAAGGAACCCCTGTACATGATAACCCCGAGAAAAGGCATGTATGCCTCTTCTCCAGGCCTAGGTCACTCACATTTGGCTTGGAAATAAATTGCATTAATTATTAATTTTACAGTTGGTTATTTTTTCCATTGACAGACTTCTTAAAGAAGACCTCCAAAGCACAGGCAATAGTCCCAAAAATAGACAAATGGGACTATATTAGGCTGAGAAGTTTCTGCATAGCAAAAGAAACAATAAGTAGAGTGAGACAGCAACCCTCAGAATGGGAGATTATATTTGCAAACCATACCTCACATAAAAGACTGATAATTAGAATGTACAGGGAACTCAAACAGCTTTCCCACAAAAAAATCCAATTAAAAGATGGGAAAATGAGCTGAACAGACAATTGTTTGAAGGAGACATACAAATGGCCCAAAAGTCTATGAAAACGCTTGACATCTCTTATCATAAGGGAAATGCAAATCAAAACCACAATGAGATACCACTTAACCCCAATCAGAATGACTAAAATTTAAAAAAAAAAAAATTTATGGTAAGTGCTGGTGAGGCTGTGGTGAAAAGGGAACTCTCCTACACTGTTGGTGGGAATGTAAATTAGTACAACCACTTTAGAGAACAATATGGAGATTCCTCAGAAACATACAAATGGAGAAAAATGTACTGATGGTTAGACATCACCGGGATCTTACAGAATTTACCCAAACTCCAAGTGCAACCTCTCATGAGCTTTTCCCTAATTCTGTGCTTTTTAATACCTGTCCTTGGTTTCACCTTTCCTGGTCCCCGAGGTCAGTTAGATGTATCTGGCCCATCCGTGTGGCAGAGGCATGCCCTAAGGTGCTACTCATGGTGCCAGTGAAGGCATCTCAAAGCTGTCAGGCAGGACTTGGGACAGGATTCAAACCTCACTTAGAGGGAAGGGCTAGTACAATTTCAGAACTCAGGAACAGTATTTTCCGAGACTAAGATTCTTATTTAATGCCTAGGACGACTCAAGACAAGACCTGAACCAGAAAGCATTTAGGAAACGCGTAGTCAGCACTGTGCTCACCTAGGTTTCTGCCTACTCCTTTCATTAAAAGCAAAAGGGCCTGGCGGATTTCTGAGCCTGTTCTGTCCCATGTGCAGGCCAGCCTGCCTCAGAGCAGTCCCAGGCACAGCGGCCTGCCTTGGTCCAAACTGTCTCTGCACACGTGAGGCAGTGTGTCCGTTTTTCTCAGACCTGCGGATGTTCCAGCCCGCTTCCTTCAGTTAGCCAAGCAGGGCCTTGGTCCAAGCTGTCTCTGCACACGTGAGGCAGTATGTCCATTTTTCTCAGACCTACGGATGCCCCAGCCTGCTTCCTTCAGTTAGCCAAGCAGGGATGGGAAAGCTCTCTTGGATGTGCCAGTTACTATCTCAGCCCAGGAATGTCTAAAAATGCCAACTGTTTACTGAAATCCACGGAGCGGAGCATGTCTCTAGTGTTGCTTTGATATCTGTTTATACAACTGTGCTCTCAGCCTCAAGAAATGAAACTCAGATTTTCTTATGTAAGATATTTGTGAGAAACAGACACAGCTGAAGTGAACCTACACAAACTCTTTGTCCTGTTTTGTAAATTGCCTAGACCTACCAGGAGACTTCATAAAGTTCATAAAAAATCCATACTATGAAAAGGTTATGCACAGGTTTCAAACACTTTGCATCAAAATAAACTTGTACTTCAATTCCATTTTCCAAAACCATTATTATTTTGGGGGACCAGCAGTTAGTGTAATGGCTATGTCACTGAACTCCCTCAGTGTGTTGACATCAGAACCTAAAGACAAAAGTGCAGAAGATGCAGAAGAAACATCTGAGAGGTAGAAGTCATTCCCGTAGCAGTTAATATAGGTTCTAGTTTTTTCCTTTTTTTGGGG
>NW_006159879.1:2467146-2471272 GCF_000334495.1 Tupaia belangeri chinensis
TTTTTGCTGTAGGGTGTGTGCACTTGCCAGAAAGACAGAGAGAGACATAGAGACAGAAAGTGAGAAATCACCCCTCAGAGGGGATGGCCACACTGCAATCCCTTCTCCTCCATTCTCCTCTCGGGATCTTGGGAACGCACACACATGCGCCCACGACGGCGTTTCAAGTCCCGGACCTGGAGGCTCAAACTCATGCCAGGTGTGTGTGCGTGCGTGCCCAAGATCCCGAGAGGAGAATGGAGGAGAAGGGATTGCGGTGTGGCCATCCCCTCTGGGGGTGATTTCTCGCTTTCTGAGTCTCTGCCAATCTCTATGTTTCTGGCAAGTGCACACCCCCTACAGCCAAAACCCTCTTTAAAAAAAAAAAAAAAAAAAACCTTTATTATTTTTTAAATCACACTTGCTTCAATGTGTTTTTGGGTTACCACAATGATAGTACATTAAGAGCAATTCTGTTTCCAGCAGGAGAACTGGGCTGCGCTTCAGGTACAAATACAGTCAAAGCAAAACACTCTATCCCCTGTGCATCTCAATAGTTGAGCAAATAAACTCATAACATGGCCTAATTGAGATGCTCCTTGGCAGCTTCCCAAAAGTGGTGACTTCAGGCCACTGCCATTTTCTGGGGCTGCCATTTTAGTCTCGTGGCCTCTGACGCATGCGGGAGAAGTAAGTCAGCCATCAGGCAATGTCATGGGCAAGCGACTGGTAGTGAGCCTCACTTCTGCCACTACCCTCCCAGCCAGACTTAGGCTACCTACAGCAGGGGCTGGGATGTAATCCTTCAAGTTCAAGCCAGTCAGAGAACACCAAGTTCCACAAACTTCTGAAGTCCCCTCACATTGTGTCTTTATTTAAAATTACCAACAGACCCTCTTTCTTGTTGCATTCAGACTGTTTCACCAACTGTGGACCTGGCTGGGGGGATTCCTTCACTGAGTGGGAGCCTGCTCCTGACACTTGCTAGAGAAGGTCTCCTCCCTCCACTCACTGTCGTAAAGTGCTGGTTCCTCGTTGCATGTTGACGTCTCATCTTGTGGAGCTAAGGCCTGCCAACACTGCCACTGAGGGTACTCGGTGGAAGAAAAACTGAGGCACGGTCACTGAAGATGTGACGTTGAGCAAACAGCCTCATAATGACAGAAAGAGACATCAGGGTGACAAGGCAAGTAGCTGCCACATCAAGGTGCCAGAGTTAGAGACACCGAACGTCCTGCCCTCACCACGTGTCCCCTGCAGCTCCTTCCTCACTACGACCTGTGACAGTCGCAGTGCCCAGGGTCCATGTGGGCAGTCAGACTGCGGACCCACAGAGCCTGGTCAGGGTCCAGATCATGGCATGTGGTCTCGGTTTCTATCCTCTAGGTCTAGAAGAATAAGTACAGGAGGGGGAGCTAAATTAGAGGCAGAGGAGTAATGTCCCCAAAGGTGGGCAGGCCTCTGACAGTCATGTGCTCACAAGTACCCTGGGTTAGCAGCCAGAGTGGTGGTTGGTGCCCAAAGCCAAATCATTGTCCCCTCACCTGGAACTGACCTGGCCAACCTCGAGATAGCCATAAAATATGCAGTAGACAGTGAGTGTTTGCCTTTACTTTTGCATTCATGTATGTATGTGTACATGTCTACACACACATATGTTGTGCACATTTTTTCACATGTGAGGATATATGCAGGTGACGTGAGTATGTGTGTGTGCTCATGTGCATGAGTGTGTGTGCATGCTTGCTTTCGGGTGCACTGAACAAAAGGTGGAATGAGACAGTTGCAGAATAGCACGGGCTTAGAGAAAATCTTCCACCATGGGTCCCCGGCTGCTGAGCTAGCTCCATTTCACCTGCTGGCTGGTGGCAGGTCTCTCCGCATTTCTGGTGATAACTGTGTTGTGATGGGTCATCTCCGGTAGACACCGGCAATGCTGGATGGAGGCTTCCTCCTGACTTCCCTCCCTCCACACCCCTGTCCTCATCTCAGCCCCAAGTTCAGGTGACTGAGGTAAAGGAGGACCAGTTAAAGTAACCTACAAAGCAGGGAGATGGCTCTTTCTTTTCTTCCATCTTTATCGAGGTGTAACTGACAAGTAAAAGCTGTGTAAGTCCAAGGCTCACACCGTGCTGACTGTATACATCGATAACCCATCTCCTGACCAGTCCCCTCGTGTGGGCGTGCAATCAGGTGCTCAGCACCTGCTCTTGGCAGACTCCAGGTGAACACTGCAGTATTACAAACCAGTCGCCATGCTGCACGTGCAACGCCCAGAACCAGGGGCCAAACCCTGCTGACCACCATTCTCCTCTCTGCTTCTTAGTCCAACTCTCGTTACATTTCACACTGTTAAAAGAAAAATAAACCAGCCACTTTAATAGAGATTTTTTTTTTTTGAGAGGTTTTTTCTATAGGGCGTATGCACTCACCAGGAAGACAGAGAGAGAGACAGAAAGCAAGAAATCACCCCCCAGGGTGGATGGTCATGCTGCAATCCCTTCTCCTCCATTCTCCTGTCAGGATCTTGGGCACGCACACACACACTCCTGGCATGAGTTTAAGTCCCCAGGTCTGGGACTCGAGCCACAGTCGACTACATGGGAGTCCAGCAACATAGCAACTATGCCAACTGCTGGTCCTGCCAATTTAATAGTTTTAATAGAGTAAATCTTAACAGGATTTAAATCGAACAGTTGTCTCCGGACTTTCAAACAACTCTGGCCAGCCTTGTGGTCAACTCGGCCTTTTAAGTCAGCAGATCAGGAGAGTGAGGTTTGCAGTAAACAGAAAGTGTTGGGATGGGATGGAGAGACCATTGGTTACGTTCTGAAGTCTGTCTGCATTAACACTGTTTAAAAGGCTGGATGCCTGTGATTGATGAAGCCCAGCCGCCTTGATTGGCTGTAACTTAGCAACTCAGAACAACAGCCTAACATGTATGATTTTGGCCTACCCATACGAATCAAAGTGTGGGAGTACAACAGCTGTCTTAGGCCAAAATAGTTTAATTTAACAACACGCAAGTAAGATCATGTGGTCTTAATCTTCCTGTCCCTTGTTTCACTAAACATGTTCTTCTGGCTCATCTATGTTGTCCAAGTGACAGGGTTTTCTTTTTAAGACTGAATAGAAGTGTGCTGCGTAGAACCACCGCATCCTCTCTTTTGCTACCACATCTTCTTGTTTGTTTGTTTGTTTTGGAGAGGCTTCTGCTATAGGGCATGTACGCTCGCCAGAAAGAAAGACGGAAAGCGAGAAATCATCCCCCAGGGGGATGGCCATGCCACAATTCCTTCTCCATTCTCCTCTCGGGATTTTGGGCACGCATGGTGCATGAGTTTAAGCCACCAGATCTGGGACTCGAACCACGGTCGACTACATGCGAGTCCAGCGGCACAGCCATTATGCCAACTGATGGTCCAAAGCTACATCTCCTTTGTCCGTTATCTGTGGGCGGATGCTCTGATCATTCCCACATCTTACTTTTGTGAATAACCCACATGAACACAGCAGTGTAGGCACGTCTCTGGGTCCCAGTTCGTTTCTTGTGGCTGTATACACAGAACCCAGACGGCTCTTCATGACACTCTGTGAGAGGCCCTGAAAGCCCGTCACCACACCCAAGTGAAGCTGCCAGTTAGTAAGAATAAGCCTTGTGGCTCCACCACCCAACATTAGAAGCTTTTACAAGCTCCAGCAGTATTAGAGAAGAATTTCTCTCTACTGAGGAGAGACAACCTCAGGCTGTTGCAAACTGCACACTGAACCAGAGCTGTGGCAAGCCCAGACTGGACCTGAGGGATTAATGGGAGGCAGGTAAAATAATTAAGCAATAAAACACAACTGGCAGCCCTCCAGAGAGCTGCTGACTGCCCCAGGGAGGGCGTGTGAAGGCTACAAACCAGCAAAGTGCCTGCACAGCTCAAGGAGTGCAGTTTCCCCTCTGTCCCACGATCTGCCAGCCTCCAGCCACAGTGGTGGGGTTAGCACTCGCTCCCACGGAGGCAGCAAATGATGTCAGACAGTCTGCGCGGAGGTGGGCGCGCGCGGAGGTGGGCGCGCGCGGAGGTGGGCGCGCGCGGAGGTGGGCGCGCGCGGAGGTGGGCGCTCACCGACCCTCAGCACGTCTACTGTGTAAACTGCC
>NW_006159879.1:2471647-2474082 GCF_000334495.1 Tupaia belangeri chinensis
GAGGTGGGCGCTCACGGACCATCAGCACGTCTCCTGTGTAACTTGCCTTCTAACTTACTATGTTATTAGCAGGCAGTGGGGCCCCTCCAGCTGTGGAGCTAAAAGTGCAAGACACACGCACAGTGCTGGTGCAGGGGCAGGGGCGGGGCACGCTGGCCAGTTGTCTTCCCGTGGGCAGACATGTGTGCCCAGTAAGGCCGCTGCCTGTTCTGCTTCGAACTGTCCCACATATTGGGATGGCTGTTCACCCAGAAGGACACAGCTGTCCCTGGAGCAGAGTGCTCCCAACCTCACTGTGTGAAGCAGGGGCCAACCTCTGATCCCCACAACTGTCACCTGTCATAGCATCTTACAGGGACCTCACCCTCCTTGCCTGGTGCCAGACCCTGAGGAAGCCAGGTGGCAGGAAGGCCTAGTCCTTGAGAGCTTGAGGCCACGTGGCCTGTGTCTGGATCCTTCTCAAAACAGGAGAGGCCCGACCACCCTCGGTCTAGCCAGGGGCTTCATCAGCACCACCACCTGCCAGGTCTCGCCAGCCACATCAGGCCTGAGCGAAACCCTGAGCCCCCTCAGCAAGCTGCACAGGCTCCCCAGAGAGTGCCGCCTTCTGCTGTCGCCTCACCTGGGTGGGCCTCATCCAAGTGGGCGCACATCTGCACGTGAGACAGCCCGAGAACGTCAGTCAGACCTACTCATGGAGTAAACTCTCATCCCCTCTCCTCTGACACGCTAATACGAGGCCCGTGACCAGCAGTTAGTGTCTCCTCAGTCTGAGAGTCCTGGTGAAGACAGAGACAAGACAGGTGGTCTGGCAGGGGCAGGGTGACTCTGACATTCACGGCGTGCAAAGTGGCACCCCAAAATAAAGCCCACAGGAGGGCCCCCTGCCTGGTCCCGCTCACCCTTGCTGGCTCACCTCAGGCTGCTGTCTGAGCCCAGAAGGGAGGCTGAAGCCCTGAGCTGAGCTTGGGTGCACCGCAGATGGGGAAGCAAGTCCTTCCTGCCATCGGATACTGCAGATGTCGCCCTCCAGAAGCACAGTTCGGTCCGGCTCTTTCCCAGCTCCCCCATGGGTGATGGAGCTCATGGGACTCAGGCCACGGGAAAGCTGGGGTGGGGGAAGGAGCTGTGCCACGCCCTGGCTGCCCTCATCCCGGCAGGCACTTCCGCACTGCGGTCCCTGGGCCATCCTCCAATCCTAACCCAGGCCATTTCTCTCTAACTCAGCCACAAAAAATTTCAAGAAAAAATGTTTTCAAGTATTCTCAAGGCAACTGATGCACAGCTGGCAGGTCTCCGGGCCCCAGGGCCCTCCCGCCCGCACGTGCTCAGTCCTGCCGCTGCTCCTGCTGGTCCCCACTGGTGTTTGCATCTCACACTTCACGGGGTCAGGGTCCAGCTGCTCGCCCAGATTTCCACTCAGAGTGACTTTGCAGCAACACGGTTCTTGCCGGCGCCACTTCCAGAACATCAGAGAGGAGAGAGACGGAGACAGAGAGACAAGGGGAGGGAGACAGAGGGAAGGGAGGAGAGATAGAGTGATGGAGGGAAAATAGGAGAGAGATAGAGATGGGTAGAGAAGAGAGATACATAGGCAGAGGGAGGGGGCAAAGGTGGGGGAAAGACAGGTGGGGGAGGCAGAACGACCTGGTCCCCAGCTCTGTGGCCCAGGTTAGAGTCACGTCTTCACCTCAGCCTCCATTCCCCACCAGGATTGGCCGCTACTGCAGCTTTCTTCCTCCACACAGATGGTTCAGAACTTGACACCCCAAAAGATCTGGCTTTAGCATGTCAATCATCTTGAGCTGAAGGAACTGGAGAGATGACCTCCCCTTCCTACCTACCAGGGCACAGACTTCTCGTGAGAAAGGCACTCTCCCGGGCCAGGAGAAGGGTCTCGCCACCAGAGTGAGAGGCAGAGATGAATCTGCACTCCCAGCTCTGCTAGCAGCCCCATCTTCCCTGAGCGTCACTGGACATGCCCTCGCCTTCCCTCCACCTTGTCACATCTGCCCTACTGACAGTCTTTGCTCAAACAGTCCATAGGCTCTTGGGCCTATCCACTTCTTTCTGAGTCTTTATTTCTTCTATATAAGGACCTCCATATAGGTACAAAAATATTACAGCCAAGTAAAATCGTCATGCTTTTCTCCTGTTAATCTGTGTCTGTTCTATCCCCAGGCCTATCTTAAGGTAGAGAAAAGTTTTTTCCTCCCTGCACCCCTTGAAATGTATCCACACTTTCCTGGACTCACGGGCATGTCACCAGAGCACCACAGGGAGCAGCAACACAGGTGACAGGAAGGTTTCCCTTTAACCTCTTAGCGGGGCACCTCCTACTTTCAGTGGGTTTGTGCTGCTGTGTGTCCTCGGGCTTTCCCTGCCCCTGTCCCGGCAGCCCCTGCCCCCTGCCACATTCTGCCTCCTCACCCGGA
>NW_006159879.1:2474480-2484046 GCF_000334495.1 Tupaia belangeri chinensis
GCAGGAAGAATGACACAGCCCCTACTGCCTTAGGTCACACCCTTTGCTTCTGTCAGTCCCCGAGGATGCTCGGTTAATTGGAGCTCTCTGTTGCTCGAAAAGCCCTGCAGCACTATCAATTGCTTCACACCCGATTCTTTGGTGCCCTCGAAGTGACTGACTCAGCTGGAAGGAAAGCCTGTGCCCACGTTCCCAGTTCCCAAGCATCGCTTCTTCGCAGACTTCCGGTGAGGCCCCATCCGACCTGAACAGGGAGAGGGCTGCCCGACTCTCTAGTCTCTTGGCAAGATCAGGCAGGAGAGGCTCTGCTAGTTAAGTCCACCTAGGACTCGACTTCTTCCCCGTCTGCTCTGCTTGGTGACGATGGCATCGTCCTGGGTGGCCCCACTCTGGGGCAGTGGCATCTGCAGCAGTCCCTCCTGAGCTTCATTCTTCTCCATCAGAGTGGCACATAATTATTCCTGCCACGCACCAGGAAAGCCTGCGTTCACCCACTGCAATGCTGCAGGCCACAGCCCAGCTCCCTTGCACCTGGCAAGTGTGCAGCTGTGTGCTCTTCCTGGGGATAGTGCTGATCAGCTCAAGCTCAGCTCCAACCACGTTCCAAGCCACATAACTACATATCTGCACTAACCTGGGAAGACCGAGGCTCAGTCTCGGTCTGCTCTGATAGGCACTCAGGGACCTTGTCCACAGAGATCCCTCACAACTGCATAAAAAGAGAAGCACTCAGTCCAAACATCTTGGTGGCATCGGCACCGTGACCCCAAGCATGCCAGACTCAGTGTCAAGGGTGAACAGGGAGAGCTGGGACTTAGTCTCAAAGAAGCAGAATGGGTGAGGCTGAGTTGACAGTGGAAACGTTCCACACCTAGAGACACCTACAGAAAACACTGAGTCACACAGACTCCTACAAAGACCTAGGACTCGGGATTCACGTATCGAAGTAAGCGGAGGAGACATTGTGGCAAGAACAGAAAGCTTGGAGCGTATAGGACAGGGAGACCCCAAGACCCTGGTTACTGCTCGTGGGCCATCAACTACTGTTCCCTGAGTCCAGAAGAAACAGAAGGTGGCCCTCTAGAGAAACTGAAACAGGAACTCTCTAAGCTCTGGGACACCAGGTGGCACAACGTTATGAAGAGAGGAAATCTGCCACTGAAAAGTGGAACCCTCAGGTCCCTTCTGCCACTGGGCTCCCAGGGTGCTGGGGGCCAGGCTTGTGACCCCAGGCCAGGGACTCTTACCTGGAGAAGGACCTAGAGATACCACATCTCCAGGGTTTCAACCCCCAAGGGACTCTCTCTTCAGCGAGGTCCACCATCCATGCCACAAGAGTTTTAAACACATTTTCTCATTTCCCGTGGTCCTGATGCTCATCTCTGGAGCCCTGCTGACGCTTCTCTTGGCCCCTCTGAGTCTCGTCTGGTGTTTGCCACGTGACAGCCCTGCCTCCTGTTCTGGGGACCTCTTCCCTCATGGCAGTCATGCCCATGTCTACGAGAATTACCACTGATTAAAGAAAACCCTGCGAACATTTAAACGTGGGGCTTCCAAAGGAACTTTAGAACTTTCTTTATATGGAAAACTTAAACATACATGTACAGCTAAATTCTCACCTCATTAGGGGTTATGAAGCTAGAATTGGTGTATAACGTGAAAAATTGTTTTTAAATTTACACTTAATTTAGCTATATTTGTAATATTTTGTTTAAGAAACAAATATGACAAAAATTTGCTGTTTTATATCAATGGTGCATATGTCTGTTATTAATGTCTGTATTTTCTACATGTTTGAAATACTTTATACTTGAGGGGCCAGCAGGTGTCATGGTGGTTAAGGCCACTGGACTCCTACATGCCCAACTACAGTTTGAGTCCCAGACCTGGCAGCTTGCTTTCTCACTTTCTCTATCTCACTCCCTCTCTCTCACTCTGTCCCTCTTTGGTCAATTTAAAATAAGCAAATAAATAAATAAAGTTTTAAATAAAATGATTCTTAATAAAATAAATATTTCATATTTGAAATGGAAATTGTAAAGAAAAAAAAAAAAAACACATGTACACGCACGATGAACACCGCAACCCCTTCAGGGCAGCCAGCGGTTTCTGACCAAGCCGGTTCTTCTGCTTCCCCGAGGAGGTTCATGCATTCTATTAGTAGATACGTGCTTTAAGCCTATATAACTTATTCAGTTCTTCGTTTTTCTTGTAGTTTATTTGTTGAAGGAGTTGTGATTTTGCTGATTCATCTTTAGAGTTGAAAACAGAATTCCACAAATAGAGAAAAAGGAAAGCAGAAAGGAGAAAACGATCATAAAAATGTAATCAGTGGAACTTAAAATGGTGCTTTGGAAACAGTCTGGTAGCTCCTCAGAAAGTAAAAGATAAAATTCACATTTTACCCATCACTCTACTTCTGAGTGTGTACCTGAGGGAATTAAAGGCACACCTTCCACATACGCGTGCACAGGTGTGCACACCAGCATTACACAGCCGGAAAGCAGAAATGGCCCAAGTGACCATTCACTGGTGACCAGGTAAATACCAGGAGGAACCTCTTGACTGAAGACCCTGCGGCTCACACACGAGTCATGCAGTGGCACACACCCAGTATGACAGGCAGCAGAAGACTCAGGCCCCCCACAGAGGGTGACTCCTGTATTCTGAGTATCCAGGACAAGCCAACTATGCAGACCAGGAGTAGGTCAGTGGGTGCCCGGAGTAACTGATAATGAACTCAGGGCTTCTTTCTGGATACTGACAACTGTGGAATTTGATGGTGATGATGGTCATGCAACTTTGGGAAAATACTAAACAGCACTTCATCACACACTTTAGACAGCAAATCACAGTATGTTAAATATACCTCAATTTGAAAATCAAGAACATTCTCCAGAAATGGAGTGTATGAGTTTCCAGACTAAAACAATTTATGGGACCAGCAATTAACATAATGGCTATGTTGCTGAACTCCCATGTAGCCGACTGCTGTTCAAGTCCCGGACCTGGAGGCTTAAACTCATGCCAGGCACATGTGCGTGCCCAAGATCCTGAGAGAGGAGAATGGAGGAGAAGGGATTGCAGCATGGCCATCCCTCCGGGTGTTGATTTCTTGCTTTCCATCTCTCTGTCTCCTTCTGTCTTTCGGAGTTCACATGCCCTTTAGCAAAAAAAAAAAAAGAAAGAAAGAAAGAAAGAAAGAAAGAAACTCTCAAAAAAAAAATAAAAGATTTATTAAGTTCCCACCAAAATGAATCTCAGTGTTTTGTTTTGTGAGATTATTTTTGATATAGGGCATATGCACTTGCTGGAGAGACAGAAAGAAACAAAAAGAAAGAAAGTGAGGACCACCGCCCCCAGCAAGGAGGGATGGTCACGTTGCAATCCCTTCTTTTCCATTCTCTTCCCAGGATTTTGGGCATGCATGCACACATGCTTGGCATGAATTTCAAGCTGCCAGGTCTGGGACTCAAACTGCTGTCAACTAAGTGGGAGTCCAGTAATGTAACCATAATGCCATCTGCTGGTCTCAAGGCCCCTCTCCAGTGAGGGCGCCGGGGCTATGGGTGCGGCCCACAGTCAGACTTCACCAGGGCAGGCTGACGTGAGGGAACAGCTCCCCTTCTTCCTTCATGTTCACTTTCGACTCTGATCTAAAATCAGAAGTCTTCTTTGTTCAGATGTCACTGATCTCAACAGTGACCCTGAACCGTTCACTGCTTTGCGCGAGGCTCTCCTAACTTGGTCAGTTAGCTGGGGATGTGCCTCGAGCTTAGCCTCACTGTGAGGGTCATGCGTGCCCGTGACAGAGCGATGGAAGCCCAGCCCGGCCTACTCTAACTACTGAGCAGGTAATCGCATGCTCTCACAGGACACTTGAATAAACACCCTTCTTGCCTCATGTAGATCAGACGCCTTAACAAATTTGATGAAATCTGACAATCTATGTTTTGAGTCTTTTTCCCAGAACATGCAAAGTACTGAAACAAACCAGAGGATGACAGCTCCCTGAGGTCAATGAGAATGTGTTCTGACACACCCACCACAGCTGAAGTTTGGTGTCTGCATAGATCTTTCACTATCTCGCCCTCAGCTGGCTTCGTCCCTCCTCCTCCTTAAAAGTTCCAGACCTGATCTATCTGGGAAGTGGGCTGATGCCCAGAGTCTGAGGTTGTCCTCTGTGGAAACGCTCGCTGTTTCAGAGACCGGCTTTTCTGTGCTGTGAGTGACTAGGTCTGGCATAAAAATGGAAAATTACCAGTCGGTGATGATGTGTACTGTATTATATTTGAACCAATGCAGTACAGCACAGGCCCAGTGAGGGCTCGGCCGAGAGTGAGGCTCCTTCAGACCCCAACCCAGGCTCTGTGATCTAAGCCACAGCTAGGCCCTTCTCAGTGTGTGATTCGTAGTGTTTAATGTTTAATCAAAGACACATACTCTGTTTACTTATTTCACAGTAGCTCACCTATGCTCGACTGTGCCATCTCAGGGTCAGCTGTTTCCAAGAATCTGGCCCCATTTCCTGGAGCCAGTTAACCGGGGCTCTGATGTCAGTGTTATCTGTGTCTGGAACCATGTGGTTGGAAGTACAAACTGTGTAGGTGTGTTGAACAAGACCTTAGAGACAGCATTTCTTCTTCTTCCTCTTTTCTTTCTTTCTTCTTCTTCTTCTTTTTTTCTTTTTTTTTTTAACTTGAGCTGTAGCAAAAGCCCGGGGGAAGGGGTGCTGCTTGTCACTGGAACAGACCATGGCACATGGGTTGGAATGAACAGGGTACCCAGTGACACACAGTGGGCCCTTCACCATGATGTAAGGCCAGCACGTCCCAAAGGGGCCCCTCCCCTTTCAAAGGCAGGTTCCTACAACTCAGACTGGGAAGGAAAACAAGTGGAAATGGCCCAGGGGACAACTCACAAGTACCCAAAAGAAGAGAGAGCACAGAGCACCTGGAGATCCCGAGAGGAGGATCGTGGGGAACCTGACCACAATCGGCCACCCTTAGAGCAGGCCGTGACAAGACCACAGCCTCTCTCCACCTGCGGCTGAGCATGCATGGCCATTCTCCTTCAGCCTTCACACCAATGCCAAGATGAGGGCCTGCCTTCGCTTTCTGCATGAGAATCCACGGGAGTGAGAACCCACAGCACTTGGGGGCAGCTGTGCCTGCTCCTTGTTTCAAAGCCCCTGCTCCTTTTCTGCCTCTAACATGGACCCTGACAGCCTGTTTGAATAAGCATGTAAACACATAACCACAATCAACTCAGGTAATAAATAATTGAATTAAAGTAAATGCTGGTAAGACTATGAGTAACTGAGGGGTTTATTCTCAGTACAGTTGTGCATTACTTGACGATGAGGAAATATTCTGAGAAATGCATCAGATGGCTTCACTGTCATGTGAACCTCCCAGAGGGCACCATGGCCTAGCTGGTATCTCCTACACACAGCTGTGCACACAGCATAGACACTGACCCTGGCTACCAGCTAGATAGCGTGTTACTGAGGGCAACAAACACAATGGCAAGCACTTTGGAATATGTATGGAAACACAGAGAAGTGAACATAAGGTACAAGGGTAAATGTCCTACCTGTGCAGGGCACCCGTCATGGGTGAGCCTGTGGGGCTGGAAGTTGCTCTGGTTGAGTTGGTGAGTGATCAGCTGGTGGATGTGAAGGCCAGGGACCTGCGCTGACCAGTGAGGGCCGGGACCTGTGCTGACGGACGTACATTGAATGACGGAGTGTTTGCTCCAGGCTCCACAAAACCAAAACCAAACCCCCAAAAAACTAGGCAGTATCCCCTCTAAGGCTGGGTATTTATAGAGGGTAATTGTATTCTGAAGGAGAAAAACTAGTCTGTTCTCTTTTTATAGCACTCTGGAGGCAGTGAGAGGGACTTATCTGTGAAGAATTTGTTTCCACAGTGCAGAACGAGGCACACACCTAGCAAAGAAAGTTCTGCCTCACTCCAGTCCTAGCTCTTCCTTCCTTTCCAGGAGTGCTGAGGTCTCCAACATGACCGCCCCCCACACTCTCCCGCCTCACTGCAGCATGCCCCAGCGTCTCCCTGAGGTTGGCACCTCAAGGCAAGGCTTTTTAAATGAATCTTTGTTTTACTGTGATTCAACTAGCACCTTATGACTCATTTTATCACTGCAAGGGTTATTTTCCTTTTAAGAGCCCAGAAGGGAGTGGAGGCAGCAGGTGAGCAGGCTAAGCTCTTAGTCAGAGTGCCCTCCCCATGAGCTAACCCACAGCATAGGTCCACGTCTGAAGTCTCAGCAGCACAAGTCGCACTGGTGCTGCATACACGCCTGCTCACAGCTGCTCTCAGGCCTGCAGTCAGTAGTCTCTCCCAGTGCAGAACACAACGATCAAGGCTGCTTATTAACTTTTCATTTTAAAAAGATGTTTCCCCCAAACACTGAGGATAGAATGAAAGGCAAGAAGCTTTGGTGCAGATCTCTGCTACAGGACAGTCTCCTACCGGCTTGTTGGAGTAAGTGCCTGGCTTTTACATGGACGTCTCTCTCTGGGACCCTATATGCCCTCGGTAGCTACCCCAGCCTCTGCGTGGGCCCTTAATGACTGCTTAGCTAAACACTGACTTTCTCTGCAGCCCAACTGGAACTGTCTTTATGTCTAATTTCTGATTTTCTCACTCCTACACCAAACCCAGTGACAGATTGTGCCCCCGTCATCTTTAGACCAAACTCCTACTTCCTCCTTGACTGGCGTGCTGCTCACACCTCCCACCAGACCTAGCCCTACTCAGCCCTAATCCACGTTGGTCAGGTCAGGCTGATGCAACAAACCCAGACCTTGAGGTATCAGTAAAGCTTTACCTCATTTATTTACATGCCCAACACAGCTCTGCTCTGCCGTCAGCACTCACCAAATGAAGCAGACACCCCAGTTGACACTGGCCTCACCTGAGCCTCAGCCAGGCTTGGACTGTGGCAAGAGTGTCCAGTACACTCGAGAGGTCTCCGAAAGCAGACCCAGAGCCAGCCCACAGGGGCCAGGCTTGCGGTGTCTCCATTTACCCTGTACTGACATCAGGCCCCCACTCATGTCTTCCTGGAGAAGTGTCCGTCCGTGCACTGTGTAATCGGGTCGTCCTTCATGTATCTGGGTGACAGGTCCTTGTCAGATATATAGTTTACAAATATTCTCTTCCATTTTGTGGCTCATTTCATAGTCTTGTGTTTGTTTTCCACTTTTAATGTCTATGATTATGGTTTGGTGACTTTTTTTTTGCAGTGATAGAACATAATTCCTTTCTATTTCTCATTTGTGTATCTAGTCCACCACTGCGTTTCTAGTCCACCACTGCATTTTGTATTTTCTTACCTTTTTATAATGGCAATTGTTGTCCTTTGCTTCCAAATATAGGACACTTTTTTTTTCTTTCTTTCTTTTTTTGGAGAGGTTTTTGCTATAGGGCGCGTGCACTCACCAGACAGACAGAGAGAGACAGAGAGACAGAAAGCGAGAAATCACCCCCCAGGGGGGATGGCCACGCCGCAATCCCTTCTTCTCCATTCTCCTCTTGGGATCTTGGGCACGCACGCTCACGCGCCCGGAGTGAGTTTAAGCCACCGGGTCCAGGACTTGAACCGCGGTCGACTACGTGGGAGTCCAGCGACATAGCCATTACGCTAACTGCTGGTCCCTAAATATAGGACACTTTAAAGGATTTCTTGTGAGGTGTTGTGATGGTGATTTTCCTGTTTTTTCTTGTTTTGGAAAGACTTTATTTCTCCTCTGGCCTAAAGAATAGATTTTCGGGGTATGTTTTTCCTTTTAATTTTTTACATTACTGTATATCATTACAAAATACCAAATGAATTTTCCCATCATGAATATACTGTATATTGGCTCAAAGATATTACCGTACACATTATCATCAACAGGTCCCTTAAATGTTTTGCTTTTCTTTTTCCCCTGATTCACTCCCTCTCATCCTTCAAGCAAGATGAAGGAGAGGCATTGTATGTCCCTACTCAAAATATGCCAAATGTCGGCACTCAACGGCAGAAACTGAAAGATTGGGGGAAGAAAGAGCATGAGTACATTTTAAAAAAAATTTTAATTTAATACATTTTATTTTAATCTCTTTCATACATTCAATCACTACATCACCTAGCTTATAAAGTGAATTTTCCAACATGAATACACTTCACACCAGTACAGCTAAGGATCCTATACATGTTATCCCCAAAAGGTACTCCTCCATTTCTGTGTCCGATAAATGACTTGCCTCTCTATTTTTCTCTTTAATGTCTTTCCTCACATTGTCTCTAGTATCCATAATCATTTTCCATGACTGGCAGTTTTTCTCTCTTCGTATATTGAAAACACCATCCCATTTCATTTCAGTTTTTTTTAAATGCCAGAGGGTTCATGCAAGATAAGAGATACAACTCCCAATGTGGCCTGGCCACACAGTAATCCTTTCCCCCCATCTCTCCCCTCTTGGCATCTTGAGCACATGTTAATTAAAAAAAAGAAGAAAAAGAAAAGAAGAAAAAAAATTCTTTTGCATCAGACCAGCAGGTGGTGAAGTGGTTAAGGTAGTTGGATCTCACATGGCTGACTCTGCTGACCAAGTCTCGGACCCGGTGGCCTGAAAAACATGCCGTGTGTGTGTGTGTGTGTGTGTGTGTGTGTGTGGGAGAACACAATCCCAAGAGGAGAATAGAGAAGAAATTGCGACATAGTCATCCCTTCTGGGGATGAGGGGTTTGGTTTCTCACTTTCTCTCTCTGAGAGGGAGGAAATCAAGGGGAAAAAGAAAGAAGCAAAACATTTAAGAGACATAAAAATGGAAAATTATCTGCTGATGATAACGTGTATGGTACTAACTTTGGACTAATATCTAGTGTATTCATGCTGGAAAATGCATTTTGTATGTTGTAATGGTATACAATGATTAAATGTAAAACAAACAAACAAAAACTTTCTCTCCAGTGAGTGCACGTGCCCTATAGCTAAAATCTTAAAAAAGAAAAAAAAAATTCCTTTTGTATCAACTGTCATGATCCTGTGTTTTTCCTACATTCTCTGTATCCAGCATATTAACTACCCATTATACATGGGATAAAGCGCTATGGTCATGAACATAAGGTTTTCAAGATACTAGTTTCAATTTCTTTTTTTTTTTTCTTTTGTAATTGAGATTTATTGGTTGTATAAAGGATCAGTACAGACGTTTCAATTTGTGCCCAATTCTTAACATACGGATCAAAAATTTAAAAAGCCAAGTATAGCGATTCTTTTTAAGTTATTCCAGAGACATTCCAGCTTCAAATTTGTAGGCAAATTTTCCTTAAGAGGATATCAAGAACCACTGTCTTCAGTTGTTGAAAGGTGTTATGTAAGTCCCACCAAATCACAATTTAGTATCATACAGACAGACTACACACTTCAAATTTCCAATCTTTCACAACACATTAACAGAATTATTAGGAAAACTGGACTACCACGACCAAAGATGTTACAGAGTGCACATAATTCTGACAGGGAGAGCAACAATCAAAGAGTGGTTTTCTTTAGG
>NW_006159879.1:2484751-2495839 GCF_000334495.1 Tupaia belangeri chinensis
CTCCCCTTGGCTCCCCTTTTCCCTTTTGTTTGCACTCTTTTGTCTGAAGATTTATCCTTCCCTGCCGCCTTTTTTGGCTTCGTCTCCACTTTTGCAGGAGGTTTAGCCGACAACCTCACCGATCTCCTCTTGGGCTCTTCCTTGGCCGCCCCCTCGGCTGAGCTGACCTTCCTCTTGGGCATCTTGGCTGCAGACAGGGTGCATGCTGGGTGCCTGATGAGGCCGCGAGGAGCCTACAACCTTTGTGGAGTTGAGCGGTGCCGGGGACTAGCCTCCGCGTGGGTGGGTTATCTTGATGGAGGCGGCGAAGGTGAACAGAAGACAAAGGCCTCGATGCCTTTTCATGCATGTCTTTTGCCGGGACACCCCTCAAAGATCGCTCTCCTCGGGGCTAGTGTTTCAATTAACAGTTCATAAAGTTTTTAACAATAGAGAACATAAATTCTATTCAGGGTTGGATTAAGGGTGGGTCTAGTGCAATTCAGAGTTGGATTAAGGGTGGATCTAGTGCAGTTTCGCAATTGTAGGTGGGTCTCCATGGAATGCAGTTTCGGGAAAGCGGTTCCGGTAAGCAGAGATGATTATCAGCTGATGCGGCGCAGCAGCCATCTTGTGATTACCGGGAATGGTGCTGAAAAAAGAAAATCTCAAGATTAAATATTAGTTTTTATGGATCTTAATAAAGAATAATACTTATACAGTTTTGTAGGGATTTAAAACTTAATTTGAAGAATCCTAATATATTTATCTATTTCACTTGGAGAGGGCAGAAGTGTCCTGGGCCAATTTTGGCCTAATCCTATTTTACGTAAAAAAAGGATTAAGTTTACCTTAAATGTATTTTAAAGGGCCTTCCAAAGGTCAAGATTACTTCTGCCTAAAAAAAACTTTAGCCCAACCTCTATTGTGACCATGGAGATAAAGCATTGTAATTAATAGTAAGTGATCAGAGCAAAGGGGAGCGGTTGGGGGACTTCCTGGAAGATTTTATCATACACTCAGGATGTATAAGAGAGCTATGTAATTCTTTTATAGTAGTTTATTGGGGAGCCAGAGGGGGGGTCGCTTCCCTGGGGGGGGTCACACAGTAGCAGCCTTGCCAACGTACTAAACCGACCGGAAGGTGGGGGGGGGCTCAGACAGATCCTGGGGCCCCGCCGGGTCGGACTCCTCCAGAGCGGATAAACCCTCTCAATTTCTTGATAGTATATTAAATACCAATATATTTATGCTAATAACCAATATTGGTCAGGGCGGTCTGCATAGCCTAGTGGTTGAAGAGGCTACATCACACATGGACTGCCATGGTTTGATTCTCATCTCCAGCGGCTTGAAACAATCACTAGGTACATGTGAATCTGTGCACATAACTCTGACAGGATGGAAAGACAGAGGACAATGGATTGCCATGTAATCGAACTCCATCAAGAATGCGTTCTCTATGTCTCTCTTATTCTAGTAAACAAAATCTCCATGGGACTAGCAGCTAACGTAATGGCTATGTCGCTGAACTCCCATGTAGTCAACCGTGATCCGAGTCCCGGACCTGGTGGCTTAAACTCACACTGGCCGCGTGTGCGTACGTGCCCAAGATCCTGAGAGGAGAATGGAGGAGAAGGGATTATGGCGTGGCCATAGCCACTGGGGGGTGATTTCTTGCTTTCTATTTCTCTGTCTCTCTCTCTCTGTCTTTCTGGCAAATGAACACGCCCTACAGCAAAAGCCTCAAAAAAAAGAAAAAAAAAAAAAAGGAAAGAAAAAGAAAAAAGAAAACCTCCAGAATTTTTTAATTTTTTTCAGTTCAAACTCATTTTCCTTTTATTAAAGTCCAAGTTCCCATTTTATGATCTTAATAAAGGAAAACTTGTTCAAGACTGTTTACAATCAAGTAGCAACAGCAATAAATCCTTGAGAAGCCCATCCATGGGCTTTTACGCTTTGTCAAGACCCAGTTCCTCTGGAGTGGAGATGCCCAATTCATTTAAAGTTGGTCTAAGTTTCTGGATGACATAGGGGTAGATTTCCTTATGTAGTCCTGCTTTGTCCTTAACAACTTGTAGGATGCGAACTGCACTGGCAAAATCATTTAACCGTCTGCACGCCCACAAGGCAGCATCAATGATTTTGGGTTCTGGAACCAGATCATAGCCAACCAGCGTGTTTGTCCCTTTGCGCAGTTCCCAGGCATCTATGTCTGGCTTGTTGAAGTATGTCAGGGTTAGAATTAGGGTAAGGGTTCAGATTAGAGGGTTTGGGTTTGGGTTCTAATTAGGATTAAGATTCAGATGAGAAGACCCAGGTCACGCACAGTTGGGGTCAGAGTTCAGTGTTACGGTTAGAGTTTGGATTAGGTTAGTGTTAGGGTTAGGGTTAGGGGTTATGATTTGGATTAGGGTTAGTGTATAGAGTTTAGGGTTAGAGTTAGTATTATGGGTTAGGGAAGGATTAGGGTTTAGGGTTAGGTTTAGTATCTAGGGTTAATGATAGGGTTGGGGTTAGGGGTTAGTGTTGAAGCTGGAGTTGGAGTATGGTTAGGGTTAGGGTTTAGAGTTAGGGGTTAAGGTTAGGTTAACATTTTGGTTTACTGGTAAGGGGTTAGGAGTTAAGAGTTAAGAGATTTAGAGTTTTAGTGGGTTTCGTAGTTAGAGTTAGGGTACAGTTAGGGTTAGGGTTAGAGGTTAAGGGTTAGATGTTAGGTCTAGGGGTTAGTTGTAGGGATTAGGATTTAGGGTTAGGTGTTGGGATTAGTGGGTATGTTTGTGGTTGTGGTAGGAGTAGGTTTAGGGTTTAGGGTCAGGGATTAGGGGTTAGGGTTTGAGTTAAGGTTAGGATTAGGTTCCAGGAGGAACTCTTCTGGACAGTACCTCAGGCTACAAAACCCTTTGAGGCCTCTGGGTGGAAGACTTCTTCCCAGAACACAAGACTTCACTAACAAGAGGCTTGTTGGAGAAAAAAACTTCCGGTCAGAATGCCAGAGTGCACTATTCTGAGGAATCTGGGAGGAACATTCCAGGCACTGGGCCAAATTACAGTGCTCTGAGTCCCTAAGGAGGAAAACATCTAGCCAGAATACCAGACTGCACCACCTAGAGGGTTTTAGGAGAACTTCCCAGAAGTATACCAGATTACACTACCCTAAGGCCTTTAGTCAGAAGACTTCTGGGAAAATTGCCAGACCCCATGACCCTGACACTTCTGAGAGGAAGACTTTTGGCCAGGACGCGATACTGCATTCCCCACAGTCCTGCGGGATGAAGACCTCCCCACAGAGCCCCAGACTACCCTATCAGGGGCCTATGCAGGGAGATTTCCAGGTTGAGCAGACTACACTACCCAGAAGCCTCTGGGAGGAAAAGTTCTGTCTGGAACAGCAGAGTACATTTTCCATAGTTGCCAGGATGTAGATTTTGGGGTAGAAACACCAGACTACACTATCCTGAGACCTCTGGGTAGAATTCCCAGCTGGGTGCCAGACTATAATTTCCAGAATCCTCAGAATTTAGACTGCTAGAAAGATTCCCAAAGTATACTACCCAGAGGCCTCCAGGTGAGAAATCCAGCCAGTAGGTCAGGGCAAACTTCCCACAGCCCTCTAGGAGGAAGACCTTTGAGTAAAGCCCAAACTACACACATGGAGGTCTCCATGAGGAAAACTTCCAGCCAGACTGCTAGGGACGCTGCCCAGAGAAACCAAGAGGGAATTCTGGGCGAACACTAGACTATACCACCAAGAGGCCCTGTCAGGAAGACTTCCAGGTTGACCCTGGACTATACTCCCCAGAGTCTCCTGGAGAAAAAGTGACAGACTACACCTCCCAGACACTTGTGGGGAGAGTGGGCCCCAGAGAACTGCGTCAGGAGGACTCTGGGAGGAAGCCTTCTAGGCAGAGTGACAGACTACACCTCCCAGACAGACACTTGCAGGGAGAGTGGGCCCCAGAGAACTGCATCAGGAGGACTCTGGGAGGAAGCCTACTTACAAGCCTCTGGGAGTAACACCATTCGACACCCCCAGAGAGGCCAGATGGAAATCTGGGAAGAAGATTCCCAGACTTCACTACCCAGATATGTCTATGAAGAAGATTTCTGGGTAGAGCCCCAGATGATACCACTGCAGAGGGAAAACTTCTAGCAAGAAGGTGAGAGCACCCTGACCAGAGCCTCTGGGGGGAGACTTCGGTAAGAAAGGCCAGACAGCCACAGAGGGGCTTGTAGGTTATAGGTGGGTTCCACAATTCCTAGGTTGGTGATTGGAAGGGAAGTTCTGCGTCTTGGGAAGGGGGTAACAAGATACACTGTAATCAGTTGAAACTATACATCTCTAAGATACTATGCCAGGGACAGGATGCAGGAAGAATCCTGTTCATGGAAATAAATGGTCTGTTAATGTTTGTGGGCATGACTTCCCCAGTCCCTTTTGAAAAGATTTTGGAAAATAGGAAAAAGTAGTCAGACTTTTGGTTCTCACGGGATTCCCATTTGTGCCTTCTCCGGGTGGAATTTAATTAAGGAGAGGATGAGGCATAACCCCCTGGAGCTGGCATGGTAACTTCACTAAAAACACCTTGGAGGGGTATTCCTTCTTCCTACCTAAGAAGTCAGAGTCTGTAATAAAGACAAGGATAGAGAGGTGGGACTTGATAATGAAAGAAAGTCTTTTGGAGTCAGGTAGACCTAAGGGTGTAGATCCCAAAGCAGCTGTAGAGGAGGAGGGTAAGGGAGCTGCAGCTTTTTGGCCTGGAGCTACCCTGCTGGCTTCCCAGCCCAAACCTGTTTGCATATCAAATGACACTAGGAGAGAGCAGCGCCCACTTTAACTCACCACCGAGAGCTTTGCATGCTGCCTGCAGGCAGAGGAAAGGATATTTTGGGATTTAGATTATGTCAGGCTATAGAGGCTCTCAACCCTGACAACCCCAGGCTGATGTCCTGAGGTCCTTGCATAAGCTTGACCCTGTGGTGCTGGACACATGGTGGCACTAGAGATGCTGCTCAATCTGCGTTCACACCTAATGATTGGCAAGTGTTAGACAAGGCGTGCTTGTTGCGAGATTATCTTTTATGAAAGTCAGATTGGTCTGAGGAAGCCCAAGAGCAGGCGAATAAGAATGAACAACATGAAGTACCTATCATATTTGAAATGTTGACTGAAACAGGGAGCATGCCGTACTGCACACAGATGGGATATACACCACAGGCATGTCAGCAGGTTAACATTATATGCTTGAGATGCTGGAACAGGCTTCTCGGTCAGGATCTAGGGACAGGCAGATTGATCAGTGTATGACAGGGACCTAAGTGAGTTATATCAAATTTTACCTCCTGCTTGACACAAGCCATTTTACGGCTATACTCTATCTAACCAGGACACAGACAAATTGTGTGGTCATAACTGGCCGCTGGAAATGCTAACCCTTTTGCAGAGCAGCTGTTATCCCATCCAAAAAACAGGAGACAGTGGCTGATTGTGTTAGACCTTATCAGGACACTGAAAAAACTTATTTAACAATTTCTGCCTATAAACCACATATTCATAAGCTGCTGATAGGTACTAAAAGCCAAAATTGCTGAGAGTTTTAGTATTCTGGTAAATATGTAAAGTCCTACATACAAAGCTACAACCTTAATGACCTTTCCATAGGTATCAAATTCCCCAAGCTATTAAAATAATAATAGTATTAGCAATAAATAATAAATATAAGTAATAAATAATAGTAACAAATAGCAGATAATAAATAAAGCTAATTGTACTACTGCAATGCCTTAGTCACAAATTAAATGATTATCTTTAAATGCTATATACAGTAAGAACAACTGTCTATCTGTATACTTTGTTCTCACTGTTTTCAGTTTTGTCATTCAGCGTTTCAAGACTGCTTCCCATGGAAAAGACTCGAACAAGTACCTAAGCTTCTAGAACCCCTGAAAAACACTACAAAAAATCGAATTTTTTTTCAAAAACTTTCTGGATTCCACCTATCTGCTTCATATGAAATACTTATGCACTAAATAATAAGGCGCCAAGGGCAAGCAGGTAGCACGGTGGTTAAGGGCACTGGAATCCCATGTGGCTGACTGTGGTTCGAGTCCCGGACCTGGTGGCTTGCTTTTTCACTTTCTCTCTCTCTCTGTCCCTCTCTGGTCAAATTTACATAAACAAATAAATAAATAGATAAATAAATGTTAAAATAATAAAAAATAATTTAAAAAAATAAATAATTACTAGGCACCAAGGAAGCTGACACTCTTCTTTCTCTCTGCCTATGGAGTAGCTCCATTTCCACACCAGGCCTCTTGGAGAGAAAGGGTCATACCCCCCCCCCCCCGCCACTCAATGAAGCTCGGTAAGGACATAGCCCCTGCTGTGTTAGGCCATAATATACTCTGTCCATGCCAGAAATGCCTTTCACTTCTGATCCTCTATATCCCCAGCTGGATAGAGCAGTGGTCAGGTGGTCTGTGTTCCAGGTACAGTGACATCAGATCACCTCAAGTTTCTGGTTCTCTGAATTCCATTTTGGATGGTAAAAGGTTGGACTAGGTAGCCCTTTGTTATGGTTTCATGATAAGTAAACAGCATCAGCCAAATATAACTCTTTTGGCCAAAATGTCAAGTATTCAAGAATTAATTTTAAATACTCAAGAATCGTTCAATACCTGTACCATAATTATGGCCCAAAGACCACCTCCCCACATATGAACTGACAGGTGGTGAGGGGGACATGGTACTACAGGCAGTGAATGAGATCTTTCTTCAGAAAAACATCACAGAAGCCCATGTCACCAAGAAGCCTCCAAAGTCCATGATGAAGGTTCTAAGAACCCCAGTCCCTGCCAGCAAGGCTGCCTCCAGCAGTATTCAGACCTGAATCTCACAGTGCTTGGCGAGGAGGAGCCGTATCGAGAGATGGCCAAGGTGAGAGGCCCATGTGGGATAACGGTCCTTGGCTAGTCCAAGTGTGGCCTCTGTCCTGCCTCATCACTCCTGCCTCAGGTCAGCAAGGGATCTCACGTGTGCAGAGGAAAGCCAGACCAGGGGTCGCTGCTGACGAAGTGCTCTGCTCCTCGCTCAGTGTGAACCAGTGTTTCCAGAGTATGCTCAGGCATCTGCAGCTGACAGCAATGGCAGGGTCTTTCTTCCAGGGGCACTTTGTTGCTGTTCTGTTATACAACTTAATGGGGGACAGCTGCCACCAGAGGAAACCCTGGGTCAGGGTTCTAGCACATACTAACTACAGGGACTGACTTCTTGCGATCCTTGTGTTGGGTGGCACAGTGCAGGTAGCCCAGAGGCACACTCTCAGGTCCCTGCTGTTTCTGGAACATACGAGAACCCTATCCAGAACTTTCCATGCAGGTATCTGTCCTCTCGCCTCTAAGAGCCCAGAAGGAGATTCGTGTACTTACAGAACTACCTCTCCACCATGGTGGCACCTCAGGACTTGATGCCCAGAAGAAATCCCGCCAGGCCTGGCTCACAGCCAGCGGGTTCCAAGCGCTGGGTCTTTAGAGCATCAGGAGCAACCACCAGGACCTCGGTTCCCTCAGGCCATCAAGGGCTGAATGAGGTCCAGTGAGAGGAGCAGGGCTGCAGTGGGGTGTCCACAGGGACGGCTCTAACTGATCTGCTCCCGGTTTAGGAGTGGAAGGAAAGCACACTGCTTGCTAACATGCTGGAGTCAGCGCTGGATCGAGGCAGGTGGAGCTGGGACCGATGCCACCTGGACTTCAACCTATACAAGTGGCCTCCGTTCTTCACGCTGCCCCCTTCTCCAGTACTGAAGCCTGTATCAGGTGAGAGGAGACCTTGGCCAAACCGAGCCTCCTGACGCTCAGGTACGCAGGAGCTGTGTGCAACTGTCACATTATTCATCCTGCTTCAGTTACCCATCTAACCTTCCCATACTAGGAAATCAAAGTTCGGAATGTGTCTGGTGTAGACAATGGCAGGCTGAGATGCGGGGAGCTGGGTTCTAGTTCCATGGGAGACATTAGTTGTATGACTTTAGGCAAATCCTTTAGCTGCTCTGGGCTGGGTTTTTCTGTTATACAATGGGGGAGTCCTAAGCCTGGACACCTCGCCCACAGCTGGGGCAGAGGCTCTGGGTGTCACTGGGACCTTACAGTTCCTTTCCAGCTCCAAGATGCCTTTCTCCTGTGGGGCTTCACCAAGTCCCTCTGCGTCTTCTCTACATCTATTTATGGAGACACCTCAAGATCATTTATAGGTTGATATAGAACTCAAGTTTGTCAGTTACTCAAGCCAGATCTTTGTTCAGTGAGAGAACAAGTTTATCTGCTGACGGGATTCTAGAAAAAACTTTCCAGAAAAGCTCAATCAGATAAACAAGCTGAGTCTATTTCTTTGCCCAATCCAAGGACAGCTGGCAGCAGCTACACTGACCAGGTAGGGTGCCAATAACCTGCTGAGGCACCCTCTGCTCGCCTTGACTGCGCTCCCCCCTGCCCCTGGCATCTGGGTCCCTGGAAACTTGCAGCTGCTGTGTGGCTCTTAAGGAAGCCCCTGCTGGGAGCCAGGAGTGCAAGGCTGCCTCCTCAGCAAGGCTTCCTAGTCACAGATCCCAGAACACCTCACTGCTCAGAGGGGAGACACATGCTGGGACCTCAAACCAAGCTGGATGAGGAGTGCTGGCTGCTAGTGGGGACCTCCCATGTCCCAAGCTTTCAGTGAGGCCCTCTTTCAGGGAGCTGCCTAGGAGGTAGGGCCCAGCAATCCTTGTCAAACTTCTACGGTGCAGAGGAGCCCTTGCAGCCTGCTACTGTACAGAGCATACTCTACATTTTGTGGGAAATGCCCCCTTCCCTTCATTACTTACCCAACAAAGGAGAACTCTGGTTTCACTGGAAGGCTGCGTCCACTCATAGAATTTATGACTCCATTACCAAAATGCTGGCAGGATGCTCAGGCCAGCCCACCATGCCAGCTCAGGGGCAGCCTGAGGAGGTAGTTCCCACCCTGCCTCCTCTCTGCCTATTTTCATATATGATTTGTACATGAAGGGAAAATTGTGGCCTCCTCTCTACTCAAATGAATGTCTGTGATAGGGCTTTTTGGGACAGCAAACTCAAGGACTAGTCTAAAACTTGAAGACTGCCTGAAGGAAGAGGCAGGGACCCAGCGAGTTTTACAGAAGACTGCAGAAATGGCCTGAGGAACATAAGGGCCCATTAGCACAGCCTCCAGAACAGTGTCCTCGTGAGTATGGAGGTCAATCCTTGCAAAGAATCAAAAGGAAGGCCAGCAGGTGGTGTGGAGGTTAAGGCTCTGGATCCCACATGGCCAACTGTGCAGTTCGAGTCCTGACCTGGCATCTTGGAAATCACTCCAGGAGTATGTGTATGTGTGTCCAAAATCCTAAGAGAATGAAGAAGGAATTGTGGTGTTGACATTTCTCCCAAGGGGTGATTTTTCCCTCTCTGTAGTGAACGCTAACAAAAACAACAACAGATGAATTAAATAAATAAAAAGAAAAGTCCTAGGTGGGATCAAGTATATGCTATTTTATACCAGGCATCACCCAAGAAGGATCCACAATAACCCCTAAGATTCTGTGGCCCTGGAATGGGCACGTGCCAGGGTGAGGACAAGGGGTTGGAAGCCATCACAAGGAGTAGTTCTGGGGGTCACACTGCGAGAGGCCCAGCCAAGGCCAGAAGTGCACGCACACCATGACATCTGCATTCTTCTTCATTCAATGGGTCCTGGTACAGGTCTTATGAGTTTTGTGTCTTGTTTAAATGACAGACCTGTACACGGCACTTCGAGCTGTTTCTTAGAGAAGGTGTGGTCTGGTAGAAACAACTCTCCCTGCCGGGCACACCATGGGGGCCCCAGCTGTTTCTTAGAGAAGGTGTGGGCTGGTAGAAGCAGCTCTCCCTGCCGGGCACGCCATGGGGGCCCCAGCTGTTCCCTAGAGAAGGTGTGGGGTGGTAGAAGCAGCTCTCCCTGCCGGGCACGCCATGGGGGCCCCAGCTCGAGCTGCCCGCACTGGTGTTTCCTCAGCAGCTCCGTGTCTTCTCCATTCAGCAGCTGTGAGCACTCAGACAGCAGGGCCTGAAGGTCCAAACCTAGAGGTTCCCTCAGGGAGGAGAAAGACCTCTGGTGGTAATCTGGGAACTTGCAAGAACCCCGAGTTCTCCATCTTCTGAAGAGTCAGTTATCCAATGCCTGCGGCAGGTGGTTGTAGGGAGCACTGTCCCCTGCTCAGGTCGTCCTGTCCAGAGGGTGGGCACAGACGTAGGCTCGCTTCTCGAGGACCTGCTGGGCAACTTTCTTACTCTGCTCATCCAAGTTTTCTGGAGCATCTGGGAGGGAAAAAGTGGGTGACCGCTCTGCACTGTGACAATACAAACACGGTTGGAGTGGAGCTAGCCCCTCCTCCAAACCCCAGGAAGTGCTTCTGGGCTGCAGAGAGAAAGGGATGGAGGTGTCGTGCTGATCAACCAGGGGATCTCCCTGGTAATCTCGCAATGAAGACCTGGTGGGGTGAGTGGGGAGAAGGCCTGCTCGGGGAGTGGCGGAGCTTCAAGTCCAGCCTGTTGGAGCAGAGTCACTGTGTGGCCCTCCACAGCTGTGACGGCCTGTCAGCGCTGCGGGGTGTGGCCCAGCCCCAGAGCCAGGAGCTGCAGTCAGGGCCACTCCCCTCAGCAGGCTCTGGTGCTGGGGCCTCTGTGCCCTTGACGGGGAACAGAACTGGGCTCTGCGGGACACTCACCTACAGGACCACGAAGGTTGGTGTTAGAACATGGCCGGGAAGCTACAAAAGAGGGACATTCCAGGCACATGGACAAGCATGAGCCAAAGCCTGTGTTCTCCGGGGCCTATGCTCAGGCACGCCAGAGAGCTGCAGCTCCCTTCTGGCTGGTGTGCGGGACACGAAGAAGCAGGTAAGATGCCGTCTCCTGAATCAGACACGATACCTCCTTCTTCCACAAACCTTCCCTGGGCAGCTCTGAGAATACGGCCAGCAGGGCCTGGCACGGGGGTCTGTGTGAGAGCCCTTCAGACTGCCTTGCTGGGATGCCCGGGCCTTACACAGGCTCTAGGAGCCTGGCAGGGCCCAGAGA
>NW_006159879.1:2496099-2498050 GCF_000334495.1 Tupaia belangeri chinensis
CCCTGCCGGGCTCCAGCAGGGCGAGAGCTGAGAGGCAGGCAGGGGGTGACGGCGCTGGGCTCAGGAAGCCCTGCCGTTTACCACCTCCCCTCTTCCCAGGCAGGAAGACGGAGGGCACTGCCCGCCTCCTGCAGCTGACACAGCAGCCCCTGGCCTCGAGTGGCACCTGTGTATCCGCTTGTGACTAAGCCCCTGGTGACCACCACCAGGACCATGGCCTGTGATGGCCCCTTTCCTGCCGTAGCCACTGGCTTCACTGAAGTGCCACCAGCAGCAGTCCCAGGGCAGGCTTACCTCGTGGTCGTGGTTCCGCAGCCCGACACGGACTGAGCGGCTGGCACGCGACAGCACGGCCGTCATGCCGTACAGGTTGATGAGGATGTCGGCCACCCGCTTCAGCAGCAGCTGCTCCTCCACGAGGGTCTGGGGACAGGTTCTGAGTGGAGACATGCTACCCGGACACCGCACATGGTCCCTCCCTGGAGCCAGAGTCTCACTGGCCCATCTCCCAATAATGTCCCCTCAAGCGGCAAGGCCACACCAGCTCCTAGAAACTCAGCTGGGACCAGAAGCTGGCACTCCATGTGTTCATGGACCCTTCGGCACAAGGAGTCCATAGGCCCCCAGATCCAGGCCTCCTCCACACCCAGGAGCCCTCTTCACCAGGAAAGTGTGGGGGAGAATCCTACAGAAAGCTCTCCTGGCAGGGGCTCCCAACTGAACAGCTTGCTAGGCCTTGGGACTGGCAGACATGAATGGTCAGCTTCCCCTCCCCTCCTGGTCCCAAAAGTGGTACTTGGCAAGGAGAGGCCTCATGGGAGTGGGTCAAGCCAGAGGTCCCAGGCCCCGGCCTACCTTGCCAAAGCGGAGCAGCAATGTCTCGATGGTCCGGCCAAAGTAATACACATTCTCCTCGAGCTTGCTGGCGCTATCCTACAGGCCAGAACACGGGCCTCAGCTCAGCACCTGTGCCCACCAGTGTAAGCTTCCACCTAACGCCACAGGAAAGGGTCGAGGGCCCGGGTGGACAGAGATGGCCAGGCACCTGAGTCCTCCTGGGATGGGGAGCCTGGCAGGAGGGAGCTGATGGGCCCACTCACCACAAGACTGGGGTGTATGATGCCAAGATCGCCTGCCAGCCCCAGGTCCATGGTTCGGCCCAGAGAGTCTCGAAGTCTCTGGCTGATGGTCTCCATGACGGCGGTCACTTTGCCCCGTCTGAGCTGGCTGCAGAAAGCACACAGTGCCTGCCTGAGGGTTGCTGGCCCCACTGCCTGGCAACATGGGTCATGACTCCTCCAGCTCCTGGCCAACTCCTGCCTGCCGGGGAGCAGTCGCCTCCTCAGGGAGCCATACGTGTTTGCTGCACATGAGCAGAGGCCGCTCGCTGCCTGTGGCTGCCTCCCTACTCCGGAGTCTGCAAAAAGCAGCCTGGACCGGCTCCAGCAGCTGTGCCCAACTGCTCTGCGCCAGGACGGGGTGGGGGCCAGAGGTAAAGAGCAGAGGCAACCCGGTCCTGGCAAGAGGCTGGCAGCTAGAAAACAAACATCACCCACTCCTCAGGTCCTAGAAAGCCAGCTTCCCAGTGTGCGCAAGGGGTGAGGTGGACTTCCAGGCAGGCTGGGGCAGAAAGGGCTCCTTAGGCAAGCTGCCCCAGGCACCCACAGGTGAGGGCCCTGTACTTGCCAGCCAAGACCCCCCAATTCCCTAGACAGGGCAACCCTTTTCTCCTGCCACCCTGGAGTGACTCCGATGGGCAGGCGGGACCTGAGCAGCAGACGGGGAATGCTACCTACTTGATCCTTGAGGTCAAAATGCGGCCGGCATGCTGCAGACCTGTCAGGGCGACGTACATCCGGAGAATCTCGTTGGTGCCCTGTGGCCAGCAGTGCAGCAGTCACAGGGCAGCCCTGGCAGGGCCGTGACCGCAGTGGGGAGCCGCCAGCTGGCT
>NW_006159879.1:2498871-2499601 GCF_000334495.1 Tupaia belangeri chinensis
TGCTGCAGACCTGTCAGGGCGACGTACATCCGGAGAATCTCATTGGTGCCCTGTGGCCAGCAGTGCAGCAGTCACAGGGCAGCCCTGGCAGGGCCGTGACCGCAGTGGGGAGCTGCCAGCTGGCTGCAGCCTCCCGCAGGGACATGCCACCTCTCGTGGCCAGTCACATGCCATCCCTCTCTCCAAGCCTCTGGCTCTTCAAATGGGAACCAGCTTTCCTTGGAGGCTGAGGAGTGCTAATGCCCAGGGCTCGGCCAACACCAGACAGGTGCCTGCTGGCTCTGGGCTGAGGCCAGCTCAGAAGTCTTAACTGCTGAGAGCAGCAGCTGAAGCTTGAGTTCAAGGACCCACAGCCCCCCCTGCCCACCCGTGTCCTGCAGATCACCGAGGGTCACTGTGTACCAGGGTGCCGTGGGTCAGGTGCAGGGCCTACCACAGGTCACACAGCCAGCAATGGGGCTCAGGACCGCTCTGTGGACAGTGAGGCTCCTGCAGTGGCAGGAAAGAGAGGCCTCCAGGCAGAACCAGCCCCCGCTCTAGCAGGAACACCCGCTGCACACAAGGCTCAGCGTGATGGCAGCTGTAAGGGTGTCTTGAACCCCTGCTGGCCACCCCACTCCACCAGAGAAGAGCCAGCCTCCTGGGCTGAGGGAAGCTGCCCTGTGCCCTCAGGCTAGCCTCGGGCCTGTCTGTCTGTCGGAGGGAAAGCTGCTCACACAGGCTGTGCAGG
>NW_006159879.1:2499638-2500293 GCF_000334495.1 Tupaia belangeri chinensis
AACCACGGTCAGCCCCATTTGTCTACTCCCAATACCCCCCTCCCAGAGGAGGGCCCCTGGCCTCATCCCTGTAACCACCCTCCACATCACCCCAGGGGAAGCTCCCAGAACACAAACAACCCAGCCGCTCCCCGCTCTAAGCTCTAACCTGGGATGACGCTTATGCTTGCCAGTAGGCAGCTAGCAGCTCTTGCTGCACCTCGCCCCAGCCCCCCAGGCAGCTGACCACTCCCAGGAAGGCTTCCTTGCCTTCTCCAGGGGCTGGTGGTCAAGGCCCAACTAGGGCTGCACGCTGTTTCCCTCCTAGCCCTGCTCAAAACCCCGCGTGTTCCCAGGGTCAAGTGCGTGCTTTAGGAGGCTCAGTGCTCCTGGATGACGCCTGCCCCTTAGTGTCCCACTGTGCTTGTAGCACCATCCTCCTTGGTGGGCCACGGCGTCCAAGGTCACCTGTAAGGCCCCTCTTTGCCCCTATGCCACTCGGCACACGTGGGCCGAACTGACACTTCGGGTGTGTGCATTCAGAGCTGTGATCAGAGGCAGAGCTGGCAGAGGGAGGGCCCAGCAGCCGTCCTGTGGAAGTGTGCACGAGGTGGGGCTGGGGCTGGAACCTGGCTCTCCTCCAGGAGCTGCTCGTCCACTACTTCCAGCCAGAAGC
>NW_006159879.1:2500726-2501547 GCF_000334495.1 Tupaia belangeri chinensis
CACCTGGGTTGACTTTTTTTTTTTTCAAAACCCATCTAAGCTCTCGCCTCAAGCATCTCCAGGAACTGGAAAAGGACAGGTGGGTCCCAAAAGCAACAGAAGGAAAGAGACAGTGATGACCAGGGCAGAAATGGATAGAATACAGACAAGAGAGCTACACCGAAGGAAAAGTCAACGGAAACTCATCTCCAGAGGATGCATAAAACTGCTAAACTATTAACTAAATGATAAAAAATAGGAGACCCAGCTAGCGAAGAATAAAAAGGGCACTAGTACAATAGAGGGTCACGGAGACGTGGGAGACCAGCAGGGTACCGGGAGTGACTACACGCCAGCCAGCTGGGACCCTCGAGGAGGGGACGCGTTTCGGGACATACATCAAACTGCGATCAAACCAGCAAAGAATGTAACAGGAGACCCATTACACGCCAGCCAGCTGGGACCCTCGAAGAGGGGATGCGTTTCGGGACATACATGAGGTACCACAATCAAACCAGCAAAGAATGTAACAGGAGACCAAACAGGCTGCAAGTGGTGAGACGGAGTCAGTAATAAACCGCCTCCTAACGAAGAAGAGCCCAGGTACAGATCACTTCACCGCCGAATTCGCACAATTTCTTCTCAAACTATTTCAAAAAATACAAATGGAGGGAACCCTCCTAAATTCATTGTATGAAGCCACCGTGACCTTGTTACCAAAGCAGACCAGGACACAACCAAAACAAGAAAACTGGGCTAGCAGGTGGCGGGGTGGTTAGGGCGCTGGACTCCCCCATGGCCGACTAGGTTTGAGTCCTGGACCTAGCAGCTTGTTTTCTCAC
>NW_006159879.1:2506784-2508241 GCF_000334495.1 Tupaia belangeri chinensis
ACACACACACACACACACACACACACACACACAGACAACTGTGGGTTACCAAACTAGGGTTTTCATCTCTTTTATGACAGATAAAAAAATGATACACCATCTCCCCCAAACAAAATGAAAGCAACAGAAAATCCATCAAATGTTTTATGAAAGAAGTTTTGATACCAAAATGCAGGAAGGTCATAAGCTCCGAGAAAGTTCTTTCCAAGAATCCCAGATGCTATTTCACACGGATCAAGTTATAACAATGGTCTGTATTTTGTTGTTTTGCTACAGCTCACTGGTCCACCAGGGAAAACCTGGCACAAGCACACTGGGGATGCCCGCGTTGTTTACACATGAACACTCAGCTGGGCACTGTTCTTTGCTGCTTTTCCCAATCTGTGTCTTTGGGGCCTGCCTAACCCTGAACCACTGCACATGGCGGGCCTGTCATAAATACTGACAAACTGGCTACGGACTAGCTAGGAGGGAGAGCACAGGCGGCTGCCGGTTCTCAAGGCCGTCTCCCTCGGGCACCCGCTCTATAGCTTTGCTGATTACCTTCACCATGGCTGCCTCGATGGAGCAGTCGGGGAAGCCCGGCTGGTCTAGCATCCCAGCAGTGAGGTAGGCCATGCTCTCCATTACGTATGCCTTCTGGGCCATCAGCGTAAACTTTCCCTGGAGTATCGAAAAACACAACCAAGGAGCAATTAGCATATATGAAGCCCACATCTGCCAACTAGTAGAGAAGATAATTAAGTCAGAGGGCTCATTACCCAAGACTCCAAGTCCTGGCACTACAAGAGGGCTTGACATTACATAATGCCTTATCTAATCGTTCCCAGATCCGTGCATGAGGGTCACAACTACAGACACCAAAGCGCCCACTCTCACACACAGACAACTGTGGGTTACCAGAGCAGGGTTTCCACACAGTGAAATCGATGAACTCTGCACTTTCAACTTCTGTACCTGGATTAATCCAAAGTCACTGAGGTTCTTGTTGAACTGTTTCCTTGTGCAGGCATATTCGGCGGTCATTTCTGAAGAGCAGAGTGGTTAAAGAGAACATATCTGGTTGTCCAAAAATGACTTTCCACTGCTGTTATCACTACCTTTCAACACTTGCAGGAACAATGAGAAACGTGTCTGCTGGGATCGAATGCCTCTGGTCAGTGCCTCCACTTTCTAGCTTATGTGGGTCAGAGGCAGGAACTCCCGCTCCTGCTGGCACTTGTTGGCAGAGGCCTGGGGCAAAGCACAAGCTCAGGGTTAAATGCAGATGGGAGTCCTGGCACTTACTGGCCGGTGGATGGGCCAAGAGCTTTGCCACTCTGAGCAGCCTAAACCCTGCCCCATGCTCCCCCGGGTCACTGCCAACATGAAATCGGAGAGAAGTGTCCAGGCAGAGGCAGCAGCAGGCCCAGACCTGTCACAGGCCTTCATGACCGAAGCAGGAGGGTGGCCTGGTT
>NW_006159879.1:2512950-2513757 GCF_000334495.1 Tupaia belangeri chinensis
AGCCCTAGACCCAGCAGCTTGAAAGTAACGCTAGGGATGAGTGCCTACATGATCAAAATCCTGAGGAGAGTTTTGTGGCGTGGCCATCCTCCTAGGGTGTGATCTCTCACTTTCACTGTTTCTATCTCTCTCTTTTGAGTGTGTGTGCCCTATAGCAAAAATCTCTAAAAAAAAAAAAAGGTGAATTTTACGTTAAATTTTGTCTCAGGGACCAGCAGTTGGTATAATGGCTATGTCACTGAACTCCCATGTACTTGACCGCAGTTTGAGTCCCGGACCCAGTGGCTTAAATTCACGGCAGGTGCATGTGTGTATGTGCCCGGGATCCCGAGAGGAGAATGGAGGAGAAGGGATTGTGGCATGGCCATCCCCCCAGGGGGTGATGTCTTGCTTTCTGTCTCTCTGTCTCTTTCTGTCTTCCTGGTGAGTGTACACACCCTATAGCAAAAACCTCTCAAAAAACAAATTGTCTCCATAAAAAATAAATAAATCTGATTCTGCGAAGAAAAGAACAATGAGGGCAGGGACTCCAGACCCAGCACTGTCTGCTCACAGAACCTAGGCTTATGAAGGCCACAGGCCTGCACCCTCATACCTGCAGGGAGGGTCCCACTCTGAGACCCGGGAGAGGAAGAAGCCCCATCTTGACCGCACACTCCATTCCTCGAGGAGCCAGCTGGTCTCCCCCTCTCCATTTTGCCAGTTTCTCAGTAGAGAACCACATGGTTACCTGCCAAGTACAGGCTGGCCTACTGTGAGCAGGGGTGCCAACAGGAAGCTGGCAGACCACAAGCCCCACGCGGCCTG
>NW_006159879.1:2514234-2531411 GCF_000334495.1 Tupaia belangeri chinensis
GTTTTCGCCATAGGCCAGGTGCACTCACTGGAAAGACAGAGAAAATGAGAAATCACCCCCCAGGGGGGATGACCACACTGAATTCCTTTCTCCTCCATTCTCTCGGGATTTCAGGGGAATACATGCACATGCGCCTGGAACGTTTCAAGTCGCTGAGTCCAGGACTCAAACCTTGGATGACCATGTGGGAGTCCAGCTGGCCCTTGTGTCTTTCAAGAGTGAGACAGTCAGACAGAGCACCCAACGGGTCTCCACGCCACGACCCCCCAGTCCTAGCCAGCCCAACTGCGAGCACATGTGCCTGGTACACTCAGGGAGGTCTGGACGTGAATCTGGAACCTCCCCATGTCAGTCAATCGTGCAGAGAGTCACGTTTTACTGTTGTGCTGCTGTCTGGTCCCTGGTCCCAATTCTGATCTGGAATAAACCACGCTTCTGCGGAGTAACTACGCCGGCCCGAGATCAGAGAGATAAGCTGTCCTGAGGGGAAGGGCTGTGGATTGAGAAAGGACAGAACAGAAAAAAGCAGGGGTCAGGCAGACGTGGTGTCTCTGCTAGAGAATGCCACGACCTGAGCTGGCCTGTGGTCTTTCTTTTGAAGGGGAGGCAAAACCACGTGCTTCAGCTGTGGAGCACCTCGTGGCTGTAAACAAGCCTCTCCTGCCTTCTCTGGGTAACACTCAGGTCACTGCTAGTTTGTCTGACCTAGTCAGACAACTAGATCCAGTCCAGTTAATACTGCCCAGCAGTAGTTTATGCCTCTGTTGAGAGCTTTTGCACGCCCTGCAGCATCAGCTCAGTGACTGTATCCACTTCAAGGTGCTCCCTGCAAGTAACTGGAGTGGTCTCCCACCACTGGGGGTCGGCTACCTGCTCCCTGATGCTGACGCGCAGGCTGTCGTGGGGCTGGTGCCACCAATGCAACACAGCACTCCTGACAGGAGCGAGTGCCTGCCACGTGCCCATGAAGAATATGCCCACATAGCAAAGAAAACATGTGGGTCAACCTGAACCCACTACACAGCCAGAAGTAGGTTTCCCAGGACACTTGGGCTATGAGAAAACAGAAGTCGAGTCCCGAGCTGGGTGTCTGGAAGGGGTCATCGCAGACCTTCCCAGGGAGGTGCTAGGCGTGGAGATCGCAGGCAAGGACAGTTAGTGAGCTGCAGCCGTGGAAGCTAGGTGGCAGGGGAAGGCAGTACTCAGCAGGCTGGGGACAACTCTCCTCCAGGACACAGTCCCAGGGAGCTGAATGAGCAGGGACCATGGGTGGGCCGGCGGCAGGAGAGAAGAGGAAGGAGGAGCTTAGGCAGGAAAGACAAATGTTTCCTAAGGACGCCAGACTACCTGTAGACCCTTCGTGGCATCCACTCCTACCCTGCTGTGAGGCTGAGGGCTCCGGCAGTATCTCACCCTGAGGTCACCTCTGCACAACCCGTGGAGAGCTGAGAGTCTGCTGAGTTAATGGGTCGGCCGCAGGGGACCCGTCTACACTATGTGCAAGACCGTGTGGCTGTCTACGCTGGGCTCTGCGAAAATGCTTAGCTGGAACCACAACCATTTAAACCTCACTTTATCTGGCTGTGGGTGGAGTGGAGGGCCGGCAGCACACCCTTTCTACACACGTGCACACAAGTACACATGCCGACTTACTGCCACAGCCCCGGATGCCCACACTCTCTACACACACACAAGTGCATGCGCACACACACGCCTACTTACTGCCAGAGCCCCGGATGCCCACGCTCTCTACACACACACATGCATGCACACACACACACCTACTGTCAAGAGCCCCAGATGCCCACACACTCTACACACACATGTGCATGCGCACACACACACCTTACTGCCAGAGCCCCAGATGCCCATGCTCTCTACACACATATGTGCATGTGCACACACACCTACTTACTGCCAGAGCCCTGGATGCCCACACTCTCTACACACACACATGCATGCGTATATAAACGCCTGTCAGAGCCCTGGATGCCCACTCTCTCTACACACACATGTGCATGCGCACACACACACACCTACTTACTGCCAGAGCCCTGGATGCCCACACTCTCTACACACACGTGCATGCGTATATACACGCCTACTGTCAGAGCCCTGGATGCCCACACTCTCTACACACACGTGCATGCGCACATACACGCCTACTGTCAGAGCCCTGGATGCCCACGCTCTCTACACACACATGTGCATGCGCACATACACGCCTACTTACTGCCAGAGCCCTGGATGCCCACGCTCTCTACACATACATGTGCATACTCACATACACGCCTACTTACTGTCAGAGCCCTGGATGCCCATGCTCTCTACACACACACGTGCATGTGCACATACACGCCTACTTACTGTCAGAGTCCCAGATGCCCACATGCTTACACACATGCCCACATGCTCTCTACACACACGTGTGCATGCACACATGCCTACTTACTGTCAGAGCCCCGGATGCCCAGCTTATCTTCAGGTTTCCCACTGGTGACGCCCCCAAAGCCTCTTTCCACGATGAATGCTGTAATTTTGTCTTTGGCTGAGCCGTCCTGGGCGACAACCTCAGTCTTTGCAAACACAGTGAAAACAGTGGCCAGCCCTCCGTTAGTGATCCAGACCTGAGGAAGGAAAGAAGGGGTTGGGGACAACGCAGCTCCTACACACACCTCTCGGAACCTCCTGCCCAGGCCAGGCACACAGCCTGGGCCCTGCAGACGCTGACACTGCATGGTCAGAGGTCAGGGCTCAGCCCAGCACAAGGCTCGCCCAAGAGAGGCCAGTGGTCAGGGTAGAGAGCAGCCAATGGTACTAGGACAGCCCAGGCTTTACCTCTATACCACTGGGTTTTCTCAGGAAAAAGGACTTTAACAATACTTGTCAGTTTAAAAAGCAGAGGAGGGGGAGGAAGCAGGGGAGAGGGATGGAGACACTGTCAACGAGTCACATGTTTGGGACTTATTTGGATCTGGATTCAAGTCAAAAAACAAAAAAAAGGTAGATAATTAGAAAAATTTGAACACTGACTTTTTTTTTTAAGAATAATTTTATTTAACTTTATTTATTTATTAATTTATTTCAGTTTGACCAGAGATGGACAGAGAGAGAGAGAAAGCAAGCCATCAGGTCCGGGACTTGAATTGTGGTTGCCCACATGGGAATCCAGTGTCTTTAACCACCACACAACCCGTCGGCCCCATGGGTTTGTTTTTTAAATAGTTGTATGCTGTAGAAGTAAGTGTTGAGGGGCCAGCAGGTGGCATGATGGTTACAGAACTGGACTCCCACATGGCCAACAGTAGTTCGGGCCCCAGACCTGGTGGCTTGCTTTCTCACTTTCCCTTTCTCTCTCTGAGTGTCTCTCTTTGGTCAAATTAAAAATAAATAATAACAAATAAAATTAAATAAATGTGCAGCTCATGGTGACAATGTGGACAACTGAGCACAGCAGGCTGTGAGTGAGCAGCTGCTGATGCAGGGTGTCAAGTGTGGGAAGTTCATCACTCCCGATGTCTGTATATGTTTAAGTTTTGGGCTAAAAAATGTTAAGACAAGCACATGGGGCCAGGTAGTGATGCAGCGGCAGACTGTGACACTCTGTGAGGCTAACCCACATGGCAGGTTCCCACGGCCTCCCTGGGTGTTCCAGGCATGTGAACCTGTGGCCATTGCTGGCTTGGGCTGGGGTGGACTGTGGCATCAAGATCCTGCGGGGGGGAATATTTCTTTCTCTCGCTCATGGGAGAAAGAAAGAAAGCAGGCAAAGGAAGGCCTGCAGGTAGCATGGTAGTTAAGGCACTGGATCTCTAACTTCATAGTTCAAGTCCCAGACCCATCAGCTAGAAAAATACACCAGGCACATGTGCATGCATGCCCAAAATCCTGAGAGGAGAATGGAGAAGAAAAGACTGCACTGTGACCATCCCCCTGGGGCGTTATTCTCACTTTCTCTCTCTCTTTCTGGCAAAGTGCACACACCCATAACATAAAAAGTTAAAAAAAGGGAAAAGAAAAACACACTGGCTGGGTGTGCACATGCATGCCTGAACTCCCGAAAGGATGGGGAGACAGAGAAGGGCCTGCAGTGTGACCATCTGCCATGGGGTGTCTTCTCACTTTCCTTCTTTCTCCCTCAGTGCATGTGGCCTTTGGCAGAAAGAGGAGGAGGAGAAAGAAAGGAGAGGGGAGGAGGAGACAGCATGTGTGCGCGCGTGCGTGCACACACACACACGTGCCGCTGGGAGGTCACAGGCACCACAGATGCACGAGACCCTGTGGCCTCACAGTCTAATTCGGGCTCTGCCACTGAAGAGACACTGGCCTTGAGCGAGTTATGCAACTCCCTGTGCCTGAGTTTCTCTGTCTAAGCAGCGACAGTTGGTGGGGACGCTAAGTGCACGCCCTTTACCACTTGCACTGACTGGAGCCCCGTCACGCGGACGCGGGAAGGCTGAGGACCCCGGGTGGAGGCTGTACCTTGGAGCCATTGAGAATGTAGTGCTTCTTATCCTCACTCAGTGTGGCTCTGGTCCGGATGGAGGCCGCGTCACTCCCACTGCAGAGACAGAGAGGTGAGGTCAAGGGAAACTGCAAAATGCGGACAGGTCGAAACACTTCAAGTCCTAAAACAGAGGTTTTGTAGTGCCCCATCAGGGACAGGCAAACTTTTAAAATAAAAGGTCACATAAAAGGGCCAGCAGGTGGCATGGTGGTGAAGATTCCCACATGGCTGACCAGTTTAAATCCCAGACCTGGTAGCTTGAAAATCATGCCTGCTGTGTGTGTGCATGCCGAAAACCCCAGGAGGATGGAGAAGGCATTGCGGCATCCACGGCAGAGTTGGTAAGCAGATTAACTTGTTCTTCCAGTGATTTTAGAGATGATCTTGAATTGTCTATCAGAGTTTATACTGAAAATGGAAGACAACGTTTTTCCTCTATTAAAGCACAGAATTCTTGCTAGTCAGATCATTACAGCAACATGGTAAAAAATACTCTCTCCATAATTAAATCTGGGAGATGGAAAAAAAAATTTGAGAGGAGAGCAAGTAGTAAAATCTACTTTAAAGGAAAGCAAACAAACTTCAGCAATTTTCCAAATTCAGTTTGCACGACTAAGAATACTTTTACCCGGGCTCCAGGTTAGACATGATGTGGCCCCCAGAGTACTACGGGTTACCGTGAGGAGGAGCCTAGACCTCCCGGGAGGGGTCACCACTCCTGGGCCCCCAAGTGAAAGGAAGCAGGGTGGAGCACGGCCCCATGACACACTTGCCCCAAGTCCTGGGCCCTGCCGTGGCGATAGGGGTAGTGCTCTGCTGTCCGAGGCCGAGGTCTTGTGGGAAGCCTGGGTTCTGTTCCACTTCAGCAATTTTCCAAATTCAGTTTGCACGACTAAGAATACTTTTACCCGGGCTCCAGGTTAGACATGATGTGGCCCCCAGAGTACTACGGGTTACCGTGAGGAGGAGCCTAGACCTCCCGGGAGGGGTCACCACTCCTGGGCCCCCAAGTGAAAGGAAGCAGGGTGGAGCACGGCCCCATGACACACTTGCCCCAAGTCCTGGGCCCTGCCGTGGCGATGGGGGTAGTGCTCTGCTGTCCGAGGCCGAGGCCTTGTGGGAAGTCTGGGTTCTGTTCCAGCCCAGCCTGAACAGGCCACGTAGTGTGTGTCTGTGGTCTCAGCCAACCAGAAGGCTGAGACAGGATTGAAACACGGAAAAGTTCTTTCAAAAGTACCACTTTTCTCCCTCCTATGCACTTTCTCTCATTAAAAATAAATACATAGGAGCCAGCAGGTGGCAGGGTGGTTAAGGTGCTGGACTCCCACGTGGTCAACTGTGGTTTGGGTCCCAGACCTGGCAGCTTGCTTTCTCACTCCTCCCCACCCAATGTTTCTCTCATTGGTCAAATTAAGAAAAAAAGAAAATTAATAATAATAGTGATAAAGTTAAATAAAGTAATTCTTAAAAAAGAAACAAACAAATAAATAAATACATAGGAGCTAGCAGGAGCAAGGTGGTTAAGCAACTGGACTCCCACATGGCTGACTGAAGTTCAAGTCCAGGATCTGGTGGTTTGAAAATCACGCCAGGGGGACCAGATGGTGTAATGGCTACATCGCTGGATTCCCATGTAGTCGACCGCGGTTTGACCCCTGGACCCAGAGGCTTAAAACTCACACCAGGGATATATGCGTGAATGCTCAAGACCCCGAGAGGAGAATGGAAGAGAAGGGATTGTGGCATGGCCATGCCCCCTTGGGGTGATTTCTCACTTTGTCCCTCTGGTGAGTACGCACACTCTATAGTAAAAATCTTTCAAAAAAAAAAAAAAGAAAGAAAACCAAGCCAGATTGAGGTCAGCAGGTGAGTGGTGGATAAGGTGCTGGACTTCCACAAGGTCAACTGTGGCTCGAGTCTCGGACCTGGCGGCTTAATTTCTCACTTTCCCGCTCTCTCTTTCTGTCTCTGGTGAGTGCATGTGCCCTATAGCAAATTATAAAAAAGTAATAGTAATAAGAAAATGAAATAAATAATTCTAAAAAGAAAAATAAAATGACAGGTGCATGTGCACGCATGCCCCAAATCCCCAGAGACGAGGAGAATGGAGGAAACTGACACGTGCCTGGTGTGCTTTTCAAGTCACTGGGTCCAGGACTTGAACTGTTTATCCCCCCAGGGTGGGTGTCTCACTTTCCCTCTCTGTCTCTCTCCAGTACGCATATGCCCTCTAGTAAAAAAGTAAAACAAAAACCTGAAGAAAAATTAAATGAATAATTGACTGTCTCAAGTTCTACCCGGACCCTGTTCACCCTAGCTGTGTGACTCTGGGCTGTCTGGCCGGCACCATCTCTCCAATGGGCTCTGAAAGGTGCTGAAGCCCGAATGCATCCTGTGCACTAAAGGGGGTTGTAGACCACAACACTGATTCGACAGGTGCTACCAGGTGTGGTACCTCTCTGTGGGTACCCTGCAACAGTGAAGTGAGGTCGAGGCGGGAGAGCTCTAGATTTTAGGTAGGGAGAGATAAGTCAGCCCCGCCAGGCCCTTGCTCTGGTGACCCGGGAGAATGCCCTGGATGCTGTGAGGGAGGGCAGACCTGGCCGGCTCCGTCAGGCAGAAGGCTGCGATGTGCTCCCCTGAAGCCAGCTTGGGCAGGTACCTGGCCTTCTGCTCCTCACTGCCAGCCAAGAGGATCCCCTAAATGAAGCACACACAGTCACTTCAGCTGTGGGAGAAAAGAGCGTGTGAGGCGTACTTGGGAAACATTCCCCCCGTGAGGAAAGTATTTACTTCCTGCATGAGAAGAAAGTGGTGCTCAGAGCTGGCGGCCACAGGCAGCTGGTGCCGAGGACCCTGCCCCACAACACAGACAGCAGTGCGGGGCCGTGGAGTGGCAGAGTCTGGGATTTTTGTCACAGTTCCTGCACTTCCCCACCAGGCAGGCCTCGGGCAAGGCCTTGGGCAAGAACAGCCCTCCTCTGAGCCTTCATCTGGTCATCTACAAGTGGGGACATCTCCCCCCATGGCAGGGGGGGCCGGCAATGAGATGTGAAGTCCCCTTACGGGGTGCAAGGGCCGCGCCCTGAAGGAGGAAGACATCAGTCAGTGTCAGGGCTGCCCGTCCGCCCACTGCCAAGGACACTGGTGTTCACGCTGTCTGGGTGTGCCAGCTGAGCACGGCACTCACTCTGCTCTGACACCTACGCGGACAGAAGTCACCCGGTGCTGTGGCTGGGTGAACGCTGTGTCCCCAAAGGCTTGTGCTTCGGGATCTGGTCCCCACTTGTGATGGCACCGGGAGGTGGTGAGGCCTCATGGTGGTGGCTGGATCAGGGAGGCATCGCCCTCATGACTGGGCTCATGCTTCGTAACGAGGGGAGTGAGCCTGTGAGGGGAGTGACCTGAGAGGAGAGTGAGCCTGCAAGGGTGGGTTGCTGCAAGCTCTGTGGCCTTGGACCTGCCCAAGCCCAGCAGGGTGAGGAGGCTGAGTGACACAAAAGTGGGGTCTCGAGAGCTCAGTAGGGCCGGCTCACATCCTAGCACCGACCTGGGCCCGGAGGGTGGGTCATGGGCAAGGGGCACAGGAGGATGCAGAGGAGCTGTGTGATCCAGGGCACTTCTGTGTGGCCACTGGAGGCCGCAGGGCAGGCTGCAGGGGTAGCCTGGGCTCACATTCCTCTAGGAGCCCCAGAGAGCAGAGGCTCACGTCCTCCAGCCTCTACACCACCGTGTAGCCCAGGAGAGCTTCAGAAAGAATCTAGCAGAAACCCTGACACTCGACCTTGAGGCCAAGGGCCTGGTGTGCCGCCAGGGTCACGGCGATGGACGCGTCTTGGCTAATGATCTCCCCCAGCCGTGAGTACATGGTGTTGGAGAGGCCCAGGCCACCTAGGAGAGACGTCTTAGTCACAGTGCAGCCCGTGCCCCCCAGGAGACAGATGGCTCCATGAATGATAGCTCCAGGGTGCCCCACTGCCCAGTGGACTTGGGACGGGGCTCCTGCCGTGGCATTATAACCTGTTGACAGAGAGAGAGGCCAAGTGAGAAAGAAAGCCACCAGGTCTGGGACTCGAACTGCAATCGGCCACGTGGGAGTCCAGCGCCTGCTTACCATACTCTTCCGGAATTTGCATCCCAAAAAGCCCTAGGCTCTTCAATTTCTGGAAAGTTTCGTCTGGAATTTTTCCTTCCTGGTCAATTTTTCGAGAGTCCACTGTCAAGAGGAAATACCTCGATTAAACAAAAAATAAACTACATTTATACAAATTTAAGAGGAAACAGTTTTGTGTAGGATATAGCCCCTGTGTCAGAAAGTTTTCAAAACTGGAAACTGTCTAGTTGTGTCATTTAACACGTGTTTCAGTTTAAATATTTAGTCCAGCAAGAACTATATGTATTTTTTTGTTTTTAAAATATTTTTCATTAAAAATATTAGGTTAGGGGCCAGCAGGTGGCATGGTAGTTAAGGTGCTGGACTCCCAAATGGCCGATTATGGTTTGAGTCCTGGACCTAGAGGATTGCTTTCTCACTTTCCCTTTCTCTCTCTCTCTGGTCAAATTGAAAAATAAGTAATAATAAGTAAGAGTAAATAAATAATCTTTAAAAAAATATATGAGGTTGGGGCCAGCGGATGGCGTAATGGTTACATCGCTGGATTCCTACATAGTCGACTATGGTTCAAGTCCCGGACCCAGCAACTTAAAACTCACACTGAGAGCATGTGTGTGTGTGTACCCAAAACCCCAAGAGGAGACTGGAGGAGAAGGGACTGTGGCGTGGCCACCCTCCCAGGGGTGATTTCTCACTTTCTATCTGTCTCTCTAGTAAGCACACATGCCCTATAACAACAACAAAAAATCTTAAAAAATTAAGTTAACATATACTGCATTTGTTTTTTCTTTTATTTGCAGTAGGGTGTGTGCACTTGCTAGAGAGAGTCAGAGAGAGAAGAGAAAGTGAGAAAGCACCCCCGAGGGAATGGCCACGCTGTAACCCCCACTGTTCCACTCTCCTCTTGGGATTTTGGGCACATGCACACACTCACACAGAATGGTTTTCAAGTAGCGTGGTCCAGGACTCTAACCATGCAGGCAGCCATGATCCAGCTGCCCAAACCACCACGCCACCTGGGTATTTACCTTTTTCAATGAAGCAAATAAGAAAACATAGTAGTTCTCAAATTTCTCCATTTTAACTCCTAACAGGGCAAATATTGATAAATAAAACCCTGGGGTCAGCAGATGGCATGTAGCTGTATCACTGGACTCCCACGTGGCCGACCACAGTTCAAGTCCCAGACACAGTGGCTTTAAAATCACATCAGGTGGGGACCAGCAGTTAGCGTAATGGCTATGTTGCTGGACTCCCCCCAAGTTGACCGCGGTTTGAGTCCCAGAACAGGTGGCTTAAAACTCACGCTGGGCGCGTGTGCATGTGTGCCCAAGATCCCGAGAGGAGAATGGAGGAGAAGGGATTGCGGCGTGGCCATCCCCTCTGGGGGGTGATTTCTCGCTTTTTATCTCTCTGTCTCTCTCTGTCTGGCGAGCGCACACGCCCTATAGCAAAAACCTCTCAAAAAAAAAAAAAATCACATCAGGCGCATATGCGTGCCCAAGATTCCAGGAGCAGATGGAGAAGGGACTGAGGTGTGATCACCCCCTGGTGGGTGACTTCTCACTTTCCCTTTCATTGCCTCTGACCCTCTCTCCGTTCTCAGCAACATACGTGCTCCAAGGCAAAAATCTCTCTCTCAAAAAAAAGGATAAATAAAACTCACAGAAACTTTTCTATAAGTATTCAAAAGTGTGTGGTATCACTGTAAATATTATTTTAGGTTTCAATTTGTTCTCTTTTTTCCCCAGAGGGTGTGTGTGCTCACCAGAGAGAGAAGACAGACAGCAAGCAAGGGAGAGGGAGAAAAGCACGGAAGGGGCATGGCCATAAACAACCCCTTCTCCTTCATTTCTTTACGTGGCTGGAATTTGAGACATGCATGCACATACACCTGGCGTGTTTCTCAAGCTTTGGGCTAGGATTTGAACCACATGACTGGCCATGTGGAACCTGGCTCCACTAAGCCCAAGGGCACAGGGCTGGCCCCTAGATTTCAATTTCTGATTGTTCGTTGCTAATATATAGAAATACAAATAATTTTTTATGATTATTTTTGTAATAATGTGACATTCTAGTTTTTTCTGGACGTATGCATTTCTATTTCTGAATTTTCTCTTTAAAATCTACATTTTGTTTCTCTCATCAATAAAAGAAATTTAAGAAATAAAGACCAGCAGATGGTGTAATAATTACGTCACTGCACTCCCACGTAGTCAACTGTAGTTCGAGTCCCAGACCCAGCAGCCTAAAACTCAAGCCAGGCACATTTGCATGTATGCCCAAAATCCCAAGAGGAAAATGGAGAAGGGATTGCAGCATGGCAATCCCTACTGGGAGGTAATTTCTTACTTTCTGTCTCTATCTCTCTGGCAAGTGTACATGCCCTATAGCAAAAACCTCTCTAAAAACAAAAACAAAAACAAAAACAAAATAAAAGACTGGGGCTAGCAGGTAGCGTGATGGCTAAGGGTGCTGGATTCCCACATGATCGACTACGGTTCAAGTCCCAGACCTGGTGGCTTGCGTTCTCACTTTCTCTATCTCACTCTGTTCCTCTTTGGTCAAAATAAAATAAATAAAGTTAAATAAAATAATTCTTAAAAAAAAAATAAAAGTCTGGGGGTTGCAGGTAGCATGGTGGTTAAGGGTGCTGGACTCCCACGTGGCCAAGGGCAGTTCGAGTCCCGAACATGGTGGCTTGCTTCCTCACTTTCCCCCTCTCTTTCACTCTGTCCCTCTCTGGTCAAATTAAAATAAATAATAAATAAATAAAGTTAAATAAAAATAATTCTTAAAAAAATCTATACAAGGTGCTTTTAAAATTTCATAGAAAAATATATTTAACATGTGAGTTTATTTTGCAAAAATTTAGAAAATCCATAGCTTGTAATTTGCATTTTCCACTTAATGTCTGAGGCCCTCTTGTACACCACTTCAAATACAGTATTAAGGCAGCCAGCCTCATAATGGAAACAGGCAATGATACACATACCTTCTTCAGAGAAGAATTTTTCCACGGGTGCCACCAACTGATTGATTTCATTGAGTTCATCTTGGCTAACTTCTGGAAATGGGAAAACTTTTTTCTGAAAATAACAAACATTTATTAAAAATTTAATTTTTAGCAATTTCTCACCACAGTAGTAGCAGTCAAAAGAGGGAACAAAGATGCACAGAGCCAGTCCCCCATGCTGGTGGTTAACTGAGCTGAATCCCACATGGCCGTCTGCAGGTGCAACACCAGTGCTGGCAACTTGGGAAAACACACTGGGCACATCTGTGTGTGACCACAACCCGACAGGCTGGGAGAGGGCGCTGTAGTATGACCACACCCATCGGGGGTGGCTTCTCTCCCTTTCTCATCTCTCTCTGGTGAGTGCATGTACTGTCTTGCAGTTAAAAACAAACCAAAACCAAAATCATGATTTTCAGGATTCCGTATCTGGGCAGCAGGAGCAAAAGCTCTTTATTAAAGTACTGAATTCAACATCAATCATGCAAAATGCTGCCACTGATGAGAATACACTGCAGCTGCCAAGCCTGGCCCCTGAACCTGTGTCCCTGTCTGACACCCCTCCCTGTACTCAGGATGCAGGGAGTAGGGTGCTTGGACGGTGGCCAGATGTGAAGCCAGGCCAGCCTGAATGCAGCCTGTGCCTGGCCACCCCTTGGTTGTGACTGGGAACTTATCCGGCCTTTCTCAGAGCCAGTTTTCAGTACAGACGACCCTACTACTTCACAAGTTCTGAGTCTCAACACGGCCACATGCCTGCACACGAAGCTCCCAGTTTTCTGTACCAGATCCTGGTTCTGCCTGGCCCCCACCCCATGGCCTGGAAACGACTGCTCCCACTCCTGCTCCAATCCAGAGAGCAGTCAATGTTTCTCACTGGCCCAGAATTCCCTGTGGACCCTCGACACAATCTTGCAGAATCCCGAAGTCCTCTGGCCTGTTGGGTTCCTGCTACCTCTTTAAGCTGCCAGGAGGACCTGTGGATTTGGACTCTGGATGCTGAGTGAGACATCCTGAGTCAAAACTACTGGGCCCAGGAGCCCTGCCTCTCCTCCTGACACTTCTCACCAAGCTTCTCCAGGAAGGCCTTCAGAGGAGGCCTCAACCTCCCTTCCCAGCCCCTCTTTCTATACATAAGCAGATATTTGACTCTTCTATTTACTTTTTTTAGAGAGGCTTTTGCTATAGGCCATATGTACTCACTAGAGACATAGAAAGTGAAAAATCACCCCCCTTCCCCCAGGGAAGATGGCCTTGCCGCAATCCCTTCTCTATTCTCTCAGGATTTCGGGCACACATGCACATGCACACGCAATCAACTACGTGGGAGTCCAGCGACGTAACCATTATGCCATCTGCTGGGCCCCAACCCTTGACTTTTCTGCCCTAAGAACTGTTCTCTCTGGCCCTAGGACTAGACTTATCAGGAAATTCCTACTCAAGAGTAACAGCTTACTTAAAGGAACACCTCCCCGTCCTCCCACCTCTGTCCTCAGGGTGATCTGGAAGGAAAGTACCCAGGACTCCGGTCAGCTGCAGGCTCTCAGAACAAAGCCCAGGCTCCTGTGCTGTAGACGCAGAGACCCACCCACCCCACTGCACTCGTGTTCACCTGGCCTTGGGCACTGGGCTGTGTTAGAGGACCATTCTGGTACCAGCAGGCAGAAAATATGCAAACATAGACACCCTGGGAACTAGCTTGTGTTCAGTGAAAAGGGTAACTACCACCGGAAAGACACCCTAGAGGCAAGGAAAAAAGAACCCTGTGACAACAGTGGTCAAAATCAGATGGGGGGGAGGCTAGTCCCATGGCCTACTGGTGAAGTAGTTAATGAAACTGGATCTCACATGACCAACCAGGGTTCAGATCCCAGGCTCAGCAGCTTGAAAAGATGTTGAACATAATGTGCCCCAACCCAGACAAGACGGAGCCATGAAGGGACTGTAGCAGCACACCCTGATGGGGAGAGCTTTCTCTCCTCCTCTCTGTGTCTCTCTGGCATGGAACCTCTGGCCCTGACCGAAAAAATGGAATGGGGGCCCAGGCTGTGCTTGTGCAGGTGGCAGGGGGGCCACTGCGTGGAACTGCAGCTTTTGAACTGCAGTTGTAGGTATAGCGCAGCAGGTGGTGCCAGGCTGACCTGATCCTCGCTGGAGGCTAAGGGGAGGGTGGTAGTGCAGCAAGACCCTGCAGGTGGTCCTGGTGTGTCTCTGTCTCATGGAATAATTAAGTAAAACTTTTTTAAAAAACGGAATGGTTTCAGGGCTGGCAAGTGGCGTGGTGGCTAAAGATGCTGGACTCCCACATGGCTGACCACAGTTCAAGTATTGGACCTGGTGGCTTGCTTTCTCACTTTCCCTCTCTCTCGCTCTGTCTCTCTCTCTCTGATCAAACTGGAAAATATAATAACAATGATAATAAATAAAATTTAAATAAATGAATTCTTTTTTAAAAAAAGGAATGGTTTGCCTCATGGAAGCAAATTTAATTTCAATGCACAATTTTCAAAAATTTTAAAACAGTGGATCCTATTACTCAAATAAATAGAGGATAGAACCCAAACATAAAATAAAGGCCAAGCTGCTCTGATGGACACTGCTGATGGGGAAAAAAGGTCACCAAGTCCCATCCACTCAACTTCCAACTCACCCTTGCAGCAGCCCAGGGCACTCCCAAGAACAGCTCTGGCCCACTGAAGGGCAACATGAGAACGACTGGCCTCGTGCCCTGGCAACTCTCCTACTCTGAGGTGCCAGCCTCACTGCCACGTTCCCACTCAGGCCCCAGGAATGCAGTGAGAGGACCCTGGCCTGATCCGATAGTAGTGGTCAAGGGGCCTAAAGGCTGTAGGAACCTGAGTACCATCTGACAGTGGAGGGGACCGCTGCCTAACTAGAAGTGGACCGTGAGGACAGGAGTCAAAGCTGATAGGTGTTCAGTCTGAACAAGGGAACAGCAGCGTTGGTATTACCTGTGATAGCGAAGGCCGGCGGGAAAAGGACTGGGTGGTGACCAGGCATTCGATTCTGGGTATTATCACCTGAAATGCCTATTAGACATCTAAGCACTGCTTTGCAGTAAGAACGTAGCTATAAAGAGAACCTGGGGTAGAAGAGAAATCTGAGCTGGAGAAATAAATTTGAGTCATTAAGATATTGATGGTATGGGGGACCAGCAGTTAGCGTAATGGCTGTCACTGGACCCCCACGTAGTCGACCATGGTTCGAATCCCGGACCCAGCGGCTTAAACTCACGCCGGGTGCGTGTGCATGCGTGCCCAAGATCCCAAGAGGAGATTGGAGGAGAAGGGATTGCGGCATGGCCATCCCCCCTGGGGGGTGATTTCTCGCTTTCTGTCTCTGCCTGTCTGGCGAGTCCATGTGCCCTATAGCAAAAACCTCTCCAAAAAAAAAAAAAAGATATTGATGGTACTGGGCCAGCAGGTGGCACAGATGTTAAGGCAGCTGATCCTACATGCCAACTGCACAGCTGGGAGTCCTGAACCTACAGCTTGAAAGACACACTGGGTATGTGTGTATGCGTGCCCAAATCCTGAGAGAATGGAGAGGGGTTACAATGTGACCATCTCACCTGGGGGAAGAGAGCATTTCTTACTTCCGCCCTCTCTCTCACTGTCTCACTCCAATGAGCACATGAGCCCTATAGCATACTAAAAAAATAAATAAATGAAAAAAGTATTGATGGCATTTAAAGTTGGAACACGAAATTAGACTGTGGATATGGTTGTTGATAAGAGCGGTCCACAAACTGAGGCCAATGCTTAAAGAGTTCCAAGAGCCAAGAATGACTAGCAAAAACAGTGAAGCAGAGACATTCAGGACAGAATGGCTTTTCAGAAGCCAGGTAATGAAAGTGGCTCATATATTGCAGAGTGATAAAATACATCAGATGCCACTGACAGGCAACTGGACTAAGGACGGAGAACAGACGCCCGGACTTGATAACAAGGTCACTGCTGACTTTCATGACTGTGGGACAGAAGCCTGAATGCTGTGGGTGACAGATCCAGCAGAGGGAGTGAGGGTACTGCAGGGGAAGGAGACCACGACCCTAAGCAGGGGAGAAGGCCTGGTATGTAGGGACAGGCTGGCCTTGCTGGGACGGACAGCTTATCCACAGTTACACGGAGAGTGCAGATAGTGATGCACACGCAGGGAGGGGTGCCTGTCCTGGGCGAGATCCTCTCTTCCCACTGCATGGGCTCTCTCCATGAATGTGAAGAGGACTGCAGGTGGGAAGGCGCCACTGCCACTGACGCAAAGACTGAGAGAGCTAAAAAGCTGGTGTTCTTCCTCTGCCATCTGCTGGGAGGGGTGAGGTCCACACCGCACAGGCCCAGGTGCTGGGAGAAATGGCCACCCAACCTTTAAAGTCTTAGCTCTGCATTTCCCAGCACAGTGCACCACTTCCGGTCTGAGTCTCACTTCTGTGTCTGGAAAGCTGCTGGGAAGGCAGCCTGACAGCCGTAAAGGAATATACTAGAGAAACGGGGCGACTTCTCATGTGATAAGGGCCATCCAGCACATCAGCCAAGCTTAAGGCATGACAGCTCTGGGGGGACAGGCACTGCGTTTACTCTTACTGTTATTACTGTTTATGAGAGGCAAGGAGAGACAGAAAGGGAGCGGGATAGAAGGAAAGGGAGATAGAGGTATTTTTAGCAAGGTCTTGCTGTGTGAACACTCCTGTTCTGTCTCCCAGTTGGCCCTGGTTCCAGGTGCATGCAGTCAGGCTGGCTATTCAGATTGGCCCAGAATTGAACCGGGCCTCCCATGCACCTTTAAGCCTTCTGGATGGGATTTCCTCCTGCTCTTGTAGAAAATGCACTGAGGCACAGGGAAATGAAGTGGCAAGCCCTAGGAATTAATTTTTTTTGGGGGGGGAGAGATTTTCACTGTAGGGCGCGTGCGCTCGCCAGACAAAACTTCATTTACCCGGGCCTACAGCACAACTACGGTAGACGCACCTCCAGCTCCACCTACGGCCGAAACAATCGGAGAATGGAGAGGGGGTTAGAGTGTGACCATCTCACTTGGGGAAGAGATCATTTCTCACTTCCACTCTAGCTCAGTCACGAAGCCGAGGTCCACTCAAGGGCGCTAACTAGGCTGGTGCGCACTTAATCGCTAACTAGGCTGGTGCGCACTTAATCGCCGTGGGCTAGCCGTAAGGCTCTGGGAGGGCGTGAGCCGGAAGGAACACGGACACCAGACCTGAGAAGCCTGCAAGGCTCGGGCTCCCTGCCGGAGAAGGGCGGGAAGCTGGCAGGCAGCAGCAGGGTCTAGGCCCGCCCGCCCTCGGCGCTCCACCCCAGCCCAAGGTCACCAGGTCAAGTCACCTTCTCGATTTTGCCCAGGAAGAGGTCTTTGGCGAAAGTTCGGCTCGGCGGACCCGCTCGCGGCAGGCGCCGGCGGGTGGTGACAGCCCAGCAGGCCCGCCCCGAGGCCCCGGCGCGCAGGAGCAGCCCGCCGCTCATGCCGCCCGCTGGGAGTCCGGCCGGCTGTGCTCCCGCTCCCCC
>NW_006159879.1:2532130-2532343 GCF_000334495.1 Tupaia belangeri chinensis
GCTGGGGTGCGAGGCTGCCACATGTCAACCCACGTCCTGCAGCACACCCACCTGCTGTCCTGCGCCCTGCTGCTGTCAGGGGCGCCTGCTCACCAGCCTCTACTGCCTAGAGCTGACCAGGGCCTATCTTAGTTTGCACCGGGTTGGTTCTGCCCTCCCAGTGAGTGTTTCTAGAAAGAATGGGCAGCCAATGATTCCGATGCCCCGGTTCTT
>NW_006159879.1:2532353-2533439 GCF_000334495.1 Tupaia belangeri chinensis
GTGGTTAAGACGCTGGACTCCCACACGGCCAACTGCAGTTGTAGTCCCAGATTTGGCGGCTTGGCTTTCTCATTTTCCTTCTCTTTTTGGTGAGTGTACATGCCTTATAGCAAATTAAATATTAATAATATATAAAATTAAATAAATAATTTTGAAAAGACTTTTTAAAGAGTTTAAATCTCATAAATCATTCATTGTCTCTATAATAAAACTTTATATTGAGTACAAAACACTAGAATTTCAAAGCCTTAAATATAATGAAAATTTTAATGTGTTCTAGGATATCAGTTGAATGTTAAAAGCCCAACAAAAGACTAAGGCAAAAATAAAATAAAAAAAGATTTTTGCAGCATAAGATAATCCAGGTGCTAACATAGAAAGATAGAAAGTATCCAGCAGTGGGACCAGCAGTTGGTGTAATGGCTATGTCGCTGGACTCCCATGTAGTTGACCGCGGTTCGAGTCCCAGACCTGGTGGCTTAAACTCACTCTGGGCGTGTGTGTGTGTGTGTGTGTGCCCAAGATCCTGAGAGGAGAATGGAGGAGCACTGTGGCCATCCCCCATGGGGGCTGATTTGTCGCTTTCTGTCTCTCTGTCTTTCTATGTCTTTCTGGTAAGTATGCACGTCCTATAGCAAAAACCTCTCCAAAAAAAGAAAAGAAAAGAAATAACTGGAAAAATCAGTATATTTATCAGCCACTTCATACTGAGACATTTTTATTATTTCTGGAGGTAATATAAAATCGTGCTTGTGTAAAAGTCTTTTTTCTCCATTATGCAACTAAAATTTGTTTTTGTTTATTATTTAAAATAATTATAAATCATATAGATATGTGCATATGCATTATTATTTAGAATATTTATAAACTATACATTCTTATTTTCATTTAGATCCAATATGACTTTTTCATTTATTATTTATATTATTTATGCATTCAATCACTATACACCATTTAGATTGTAAAGAGATTTTACCCAACATGATATACACCACATGCCAGGTGAGTTGAGAATACTATACACATCATCAATAGACAACAAACCATACCTGTGTCCCACAATGTATGTCTTCTCCATTTTTTCCC